>NC_058379.1:29915668-30215668 GCF_018350175.1 Felis catus | reverse complement strand
TGCTAACAGTTTTCTTGTGGAGTTTTTAGGGTTTTCGGGGCATAAGATCACCCGAGATCATTTTACTTCTTTCTTTCCGATTTGCATACCTTTGGTTTCTTTTCCTTGTCCTAATTCATCTGGCTAGAGCTTCCAATGCTACGTGAAGTAAAAGAGGCGAGCAGAGGTGTCTTTGTCTTGCTCTTGACTTTGAAGGAAAAACTTTCAGTCTTCCACCATCGCATGGGATGGTAACTCTGGGTTTTTCATACATGACTTTCATACGTGACCAGTAGTTTCTTCCTGTTCTTAGTTCGGTGAGAGTTTTTATGATGAACGGGTGTTGAATTTTGCCACATTCTTTTTCTGTATCAACCGCGATGCCCATGGGGTACTTTTCTCTTCGTTATGTTAATGCTGGTGTCTTGCGTTGGTCGGTTTTTGTGCCTTGAACCCTCGCTGCATCTTAGCAGTAAATCCTGCTTGGTCATGGCGCTTGTGGAGCTCTCCGGATCCTGCCGAATTCTGTTTGCCAGTGTTTTGTTGAGCCTTCTGATGGAGTCACTCTTTGGAGACATTGGTCTCCAGTGTTTGTGTCATGACTTGCTTGGCTTTGCTTTCCAAGGTAATGTCGGCCTCATGCAACGCAAGTATTCCCTCCTCTTCCATTATTATTATTATTTTAGAAGAATTTGAGGAGGATTGGTGTTAATTCTGATTTTTGTCGAGTCTTTCTTTCTCTCTCTCTCTTTTATTTCTTTGCTCTTAGTCAGTCTGGCTTAAAGGTTTGTCAATTCTGCTGATCTTTTGGAAGCCTCAACTCTTGGTTTTGTTAAAACCTACCCTTGTATTTCTTCTCTTTCTTTTGTTTATCTCTGCTGTGACATTGCGATGACCTTCCTTCTGCTAGCTTTGGGTTTTGTTTGTTCCTCTGTAGTTCCTCGAGGTGTCAAGTTAGACTGTTGATTGGAGACCTTCCTTGTTGTTTGAACATAAGCACTTCCAGCTGTAAATGCCCCTTGTACCCTGCTTTCTTTACATCCCCTGGATTTTGATACATTGCCTTTTCCTTTCCATTTGTCTCAAGATACTTGCTGATTTCTCTTGTGATTTCTTCTTTGACCCGTTGGTTGTTGGAGGCTGTGTATGGTTTGGGGCACCTGGGTGGCTCAGTCAGTTGAGTGTCTCTCTCTTTTTTTTTTTAAATATAATTTATTGCCAAACTGGCTTACATACAACACCCAGTGCTCGTCCCAACAAGCGCCCTCCTTAATGCCCATCACCCATTTAGCCCATCCCCCCACCCACCTCCCCTCCAGCAACCTTCAGTTTGTTCTCTGAACATGAGAGTCTCTTATGGGGGTGCCTGGGTGGCTCAGTCAGTCGAGGGACCGACTTCGGCTCACGTCATGATCTCACAGTTCGTGAGTTCGAGCCCCACATTGGGCTTTGTGCTGACAGCTTGGAGCCTGGAACCTGCTTCGGATTCTGTGCCTCCCTCTCTCCCTGTCCCTCCCCCACTCATGCTCTGTCTCTCCAAAAATATATAAGCGTTGAAAAAAAAAAAGAGTGTCTTATGGCTCAGGTCATGATCTCACAGTCGTGGGTTCAAGCCCCGCGTCAGGCTCTGTGCTTATCAATCTGATGGGTGTTCGAGAGCAGCCACTGTGGGGACCCTTGAAGCAGGGGAATTTTATTCTCCTGAACAGGTTACTGTTTCAGCCAGAATAGAGAGACCAGGTGAGGTTTTAGGCAAGTAACACTGCAGGCACCCTGTGCGGCAGGCTCTGTGCTCAGCACATGGTGTGCGTTACCTTGTTCGGTCTTCCCGCAGCCCCATGAGGCAGGTGCTGTTCCTGTACGCCCTTCACCCAGCGAGAAAACTAAGGTTCAGAGAGGTGATGTGCTTTGACTGTGGAAACACAATCAGTAGCCACAGTGGCCAGGACATGGCAGCTGGAGCTGAGATGGGGGAAAAAAAGTCCTAAGCCAAAAGTCCAGCCATGGCTTCCTAGCTTTGTGGCCTTCAGTAGGCCAGTTTGCCTCCCGACCCTCAAGTTTCCACACCTGTAAACAGGGCCGGTTCCAGGGGTTCGGCTAGGTAGTTTTCAGACTTGGAAATGCTGCTGGCGAAGCCCAGCTTAGAGCCCGCTGAGCTCAGAGGTCAGCGCTGTTCACGGGGTGAGTGCTGACTCGGTTGTGTGGGGCAGACACTGCAGGGCATGGCCAGGGATGCTCTGAGTTCTGTTTTCCCCTCCAGGAGGCAACCACAAGGAAGGGGAGAGGGGCATGGAGAGCCTGCGATCGCTCTCCAGTGGGTGCACTGCTGAGCTGGCCTGGCTGAGGCCGAGTAGGCCACGGGGCAGCCAGGAAGGGAGCGGCTGCTCATGGAGGGGGTTGGATTCAGAACTGCTCCTGTTACCCCATGTCGCAGCCCTGGCGATGCAGAGCTGGGACCGGCCTTTGAGGTCATCTCTCTTGGCCTCCTCAACCTCAAGGTGGGGAAACTGAGCCTCTAGAGAGGAGAAATGCATGGCTAAAGCCCCATGGTGACGCTGGGCAGACTGGGGGCCAGAATCCAGCAAAGCAGAAGGGTGTTCAGGCCACTGGAGAGTCATCTCTGTGAGCAGAGGCACGGCTGCCCTTTCAGCACTGTGTCCCTCACTCCTGGTGCATCAGGGGCGCTCAAAAAAGATTTGTTGAGCGTGTGAGGATAGTAGGAAAACACACCCCCAGGGAGTCAGACAGCCTGGAATTCGGTGTCTGCTCTGGGCCAGCTTTACTTCTCTGGGCAAGTTTGCTTCACTTTGCTGAGCCTCAGTTTCCCAAATTGAGATCACAGACCCAACTGGTAGGTGCCTGAGCAGGGATTGGAACCCAGAGCTGCTAGATTCCAGGCCTGATTTATCACTATACCTTCCTGATTCTTTTATATACTTGTTTCCCCTTCTGTTCTCCCTTCCTTCCTTCCTTCCTTCCTTCCTTCCTTCCTTCCTTCCTTCCTTCCTTCCAAAAATATTTATTGAGTACCTGCTATGTGCCAGGCACTGTTCTAGTCTCCATGGATACAGAAGTGAACAAGATAGGTGAGGCCCTGGCCTCAGGGAATTTATATCTTAGAAGAAGGTAATAGTAAGCAAGTAAACAGGACAGGAATAGCATATGTACCCAGAAGGGACTGTAACAGGGTGTGAGTGGTGTCAGGAGAGGGCTGTGTCAGATAAGGGGCTCAAGGAAGATGACATTTCGTGTGACACCTGAGAAGAACCAGCCAGGCAGAGGGCCTGAAGAAATAATTCAGTAAAACATGATGCTCTCACAGGCCACAGGCCTCAGACTTGCAGAAGGCGCCATGAGGGGGCATGGAAGGAGAGAAGTTATCAAAGCACCCCAGATGGCCTCAGAGGGCCAGGAAGGACGACACGGCCCTTGGGGATGACCGCACCCTGGGTCGCGTTTGGGTCTCTCCGTCCAACTGCCTCTGCCCTTCCAGGTGAAGCAGATCATGGAGGAGGCAGTCACACGGAAGTTCGTCCACGAGGACAGCAGCCACATCATCTCCTTCTGTGGTGAGTCCGTGGACCCTGACCTGGAACGGGGCTTCTTTCTCTGTGGGCTGCCTTGGGGGAGTGGCGTCTTTGTGCAAGGATTCTCACACCGTGTTTTGACTTTGTGACTCTGAAGTTATTTTTGGATTCCCGGGGGGCTCTGTGAGGGAATTTGGAACCACGGAGAAGTCGAGAGAAGAAAGGAAGAATGGCCTGCATACCCAGCAAGAGTTAGTCACTGCTGACGCTGGAGGGACTGTCTTCCCCTCGTGTGGGCTCAGTTCACGGCTACCCATCCCCCTAGTGACGTTGGTCTCACATCTGACGACAGACTCTGCACCCTTTCCTCACCCTGCCTGTGGCTGTTGCCAAATGAAGGGGGAGGATGGATGGGCTTTAAAGACATAGGGAATCGGGAGCCATTGATCCATCCTAAGGGATCATGTCCAGCTGGCTCAGCAGAGGAGGCAGGCCCAGGGCTCGGAGCTTGACTTGTATCCTTGAACCAGCTGTGCTCACAAGATTCCAGAAATAAATAACCGTGCTGCCAGGTTCTTAACTGTCCTTCCACAATGGCTGCAGACACATGTTTTACGTGTCCCCACAGTCAGGGTTCAGCTTCTAATCCATGTGTATGTATAAGCAGGGATGTTTCTTTCTGCCTGAAAACCTTTTCATTCCATGACTGGAGTGTCTGGCAATGGAGGACGTGCTGTATCTCCCCTCTCACGCTCTTGGCCCCGAGGAGAGGCCAGAGCGAGGAGACCTGGTTGGCCCTCAGCTTCATCCAGATGGGTGGAGGCACTACCCATGGGAGCACATGCCGTGACCTGGGAGCCCACTGCTGTCAGTTTAGCCCCTTTGCAGCCAGGCAGACCTGGGTTCAAATCCCTCCTCTGCCATTTGTTTGTTGGGTGACCTTGGCAAAAAAAAAAAAAAAAAAAAAGAAAGAAAATTAAGTTTATTTGGAGAGAGAATGTGTGGGCAGAGGGAGGGCAGAGAGAGAGGAAGAGAGACAGAGAGAATCTCAAGCAGGCTCTACACTGTGAGCGCAGAGTCTGATGCGGGCCCCGAACCCATGAACCATGAGATCGTGACCTGAGCCAAAGTCAGACACTTAACCGACTGAGCCATCCAGGTGCCCCCAAGTTTCTTTTTAAAGTGAGATATGTTTATTTAAATTACATATATGTGTGTGTGTGTGTGTGTGTGTGTGTGTGTGTGTGTGTGTTTATATAGTTGTATGTGTATATATAGGTGTATATATATATATACGTCTGCATATGTACATGTGTATATACGCATAAATGTTAATGTGAGAATGTATATATGCCTAATTTTTTTTTCTCCTGGACATCTCTATTTGCAATACTTCAGAGTGTGTGACCATGCTCACCCGTTAGAGATTTAGAGGAATAGAACAGGATAAAAATCATGATTCTCTAACTCCAACCCCAGTGTTTGGATGAGGGAGGAAGGGTGATGTTACCTCAGGGTGAGGCCTGCAGGGTCTCCCTGTGGTGTCTCTGCTCCATTGTGCCTTATGAGCCATTGTCAGAAAGACTCGAGGCATGTCTCCAGTGCTTGAACAGTTAATTAACTTATTGCAGTCTAAACAAAAGTGTAGTGTGTACAAGCAAAAATGAAGATATTTCAGAGAGTCTCACCCAGAGTATATTAAACCCATGGGCAGATTAGGCAATAGGGTGGGCATCCGTTCAAAGCCAAGTAATCGCTGGGGCACCTGGCTGGCTCATTCAGTAGAGCACGTGACTCTGGAGCTCAACGTTGTGAGTTCAAGCCCCACGTTGGGCGTGGAGCGTCCTTAAAAAAAAAACTATAATCATAACGTTTTGAAAAAAGTCAAATAATTGCCAACAAAAATAAACCAAGACAAGCAATTGCACCAAACCTCTCGGTATTTCTCCTTGTGTGCAACATAACCTGGGCCAGGCTCTTAACCCTGAGACTGCTGGAGTATTCCTTCTGTGGAGTCACAGTAACTAGAACGCTCACTTCTTGGGTTTTTTCCACAAGGATTAGGTAAGGTAAACCTTAACACTGGTCTCACACCCAGCAGATACCCAATAAGGAGTAGCTCTTATAATATGCTCAGTTTTTCCATCAACATCGATTATGCTCCTATGATATACCAGAGTGAGCTCCCTCCCAGTCTGCTGTGTAAGACAGAAGATAAGAAAATACTCAATAAAGCGCTGCTGAAAGTACCCGAAATAAGACTGGGGCCATCAGAATGGCCTGCACAGGGACTGTTTCCCGGGGGAGGGGGATGGGGGGGACACTAAGGCCCAGAGAGGGAAAGCGATTTGCCTGAGGTCACATAGCAAGTTAGTGATAGAGCCCAGGCTACTGCCCAGGTCTCCTGCTCTGAGCAGGGCTGGGCGGGGTGTCCAGGGGAAACACAGACATGGGAAGATGATGACAGTCCTCTCTCTTCAGATCTGTTGTGGCGGCACAAGTGTTGTGAGCACACTTTGGGCTCAGACCTGGGTTTGGATCCCAGCTCGTCTGGGTGGCCCTGGGCAATTCAGTTCCCCTCGTAGGGCCTCAGTTTCCACATCTGAGAAATGGAGATGGCGTTCCTTTCTTCCTTGGCTGTGGCAGAGATGGAATGGGATCCATAATGTTAGCTGTTCCTGGAATCACAATAGTGGTGACGATCATGTGATTCTTCAGCCCAGATAAAGCCCACCAGTCCTGTGGTCAGCCTCCCCTCCCTCACTGACAGGAGTAATAGCTAACGTCCCTAAAGCGCTCACTCTGTGCCCAACTATGTGAAGCACTTGCCATGCATTTTCCCCACCTCGCTTGCTGCAACCATGTCAGATGCCTGTTCGTACTATCCCCATTTCACAGATGAGGATACTGAGACACAGAGAGAGGAAGTCATTGCCCAAGGTCACGCAGCTGGTTAGTGTCTGGGAGAGGATATGAACACAGACAGTCTGACCTCGGGCAGCAAACACAGGTTAACTGCTAAGCTCTCCTGCTCCCTTTTGAGGAAGTGGAAGGCAGAGAGACGTACGTGATTTCCCTTTGATGCTTTCGTGGATTTCGCGATTCTGGGGCGCCCCACTCTCCAAGGCACCTCTGTGTGGCTGAAGACCTGAGCTGGGCTGGGTGCTGGGGAGCACGGGTAGGGCAGGGCCTGCTGACCATTGTGTCCCTGCAGCGGCTGTAGAGGCCTGTGTCCTGCATGGGCTGCGGCGGCGGGCGGCTGGCTTTCTGCGCAGCAACAAGATTGCAGCTCTCTTCATGAAAGTGGGCAAGAACTTCCCACCGGCCGAAGAGCTGAGCCGCAAGGTGCAGGACCTGGAACAGCTGATGGAGAGCGCGTGAGTGTGGAGCATGGGGTATGGGCTGGAGCGTTCCTGCAGGGGACAGTCCAGGCTCCTCCCTGAGCTCTGCCAGAACCCGCACCTCCTGGCACTGTCTGCACTCTCCTTTCGCTCCTCAAACCCGCCAGACTCTTTCCTACCCCGGGGCCTTTGCACATGCTCTACCTACCACCCGGTTCACACGCCTCACCTTCCAGGGCTGGTGCCTTGTCATCATTCAGGCTTTCCCCCAGTTAAGGGCAAACTCCAACCCTCACCCCATTTCTCTTACATATCACTGCTTATTTTCTCTCCTGTGGTTATCACCACCTCTGATTATTCATTCCTTTGTGTACTTTTTACTTGATTGTTGTCTATCTCCTCCTTGGCTCTGAACTCCATGAGAACAGGCCACTAAAATCTGTTATTCCCCATTTTGTCCCCAGTGTCTGGACAGTGCCCAGCACCTGGTAAAATGCTCAAGAAATGATTGTTGAATGAGTAAGTGTCTGCTGTTAGCCAAACCCATTCCGCATGCAGGAAGACCAAGTTTAATGAAACTACTGTGGTCTCCATCTGCATGGATCAGATACTGACACTGAGGCAACAAGGGGAACGGTGACTTCACTCACACGTCTGGAGGGCTGATTTCCTGGGGGGAGGGCTCAGGGCCTGAGGGCATGTACGGGAGAACCTCCCACCAGAGTCCCGACCACACGGTTTGACTCTACGCCAGAGCCGCGGTCTGGAGCCTGGTCAGGGCTGGCAAAGAGGTTTCAGCTCCCGTTGGTGCTAGCAGCCGCCCACAGGACCTTGTTGTGAAAGATTCCGGAGCCGTGATTGGGCTTCACGGGAAAGAATGTGTGGATTGATTCGCCGTGTGTGTGACGGGCAAGAGAAGGGAGAGAGAGGCGCACATGCTGTGTGTGCCGTGGGTGATCACTCCTCCTCAGCAGGTGGGAGATGGTCCTTTCCCTCCCTTGCAGGCTGTGCCAGCCCAGAGCTGCTGGCCAGAACTGTGGGACGGGCAAGGCTGTGGACTTAGCGTCACCGCCTCCCTTTCGGAATCAGACTCCTTCAGCCACTTGGTCTTCAAGGTGCCTTCCAGTCTGTATGCTAAATTCCCAAGTGTTTGCTGATAACTTCCGAAAGGGAGCGATTTCCATGGGCCTTCCATAATATCGGGAATGACTTTCTCATGGAGGAATTAGAGATACCCATGCCAGGTGGTAAGGGAGAGCCATTCATTTCATTCATGCAATCGCTCATTCATGAGAGAGGGAAGGGGAGAGAGGGAATGAGAGAGAGAGATGAAGAGAAGTATCGCTATGAGAATCTGGCTTGCCCATCAACAGTATATGAAGGCGTCTGTTTTATCGCATCTTCACACTCACTGGGTGTTATCATTTTTTCAACACGTCACCCACTTGCCAGGAGCAATGTGGGCTTTTGTTGTTGTTTTAGTCGCCGTTCCTTCATTCCCTAGAGAGGTTGGGCATTTTGCTGTTTGCACATTGGTCCTGTTGGATCTCCTTTTTTGCGAATATTCCTCCTCCTTCTGTACTGGTCTTGAAGGCGAAACCAGATTCAGGGCCTCCAGGAGAATGTGCGGAAGCTGCCGAAGCTGCCCAGCCTGTCCCCACTTGCCATCAAGCACCTGTGGATCCGCACTGCTTTGTTTGAGAAGGTCCTGGACAAAATTGTGCATTACCTGGTGGAAAACAGCAGGTGAGTGAGAAAGAGCAGCCGCCGTGGCGTGCTCTGGCGCCACCTTCTGGCCATTTTGGGAACTGCACCCTATGGCACAAAGCAACTTTCTTTTCTCTCCTGTTGACGTGCACTTGATTTGAAAGCAGTTAGATAAAGGCCTTCTGGATGTTTGCCTCTAAATGAGCCCAGCTTAGAACCTGGGACTATTTAGGTGCTTCCTGCTAATATAGGATCTTCAAATTTGGAGTGAGGAACAAGGATCTTGCAATCTTAGGGATCTTTTTCCTCCCATGAATGAAGCCTACAGTCTACTTGCTAACTGTGGTCCTAAAAGAGTCATGTAGCTTCTCTGTGTCTCTGCTGCTCTTTTAAATTTTTTTTTCAACGTTTATTTATTTTTGGGATAGAGAGAGACAGAGCATGAACGGGGAGGGGCAGAGAGAGAGGGAGACACAGAATCGGAAACAGGCTCCAGGCTCTGAGCCATCAGCCCAGAGCCCGACGCGGGGCTTGAACTCACGGACCGCGAGATCGTGACCTGGCTGAAGTCAGACGCTTAACCGACTGCGCCACCCAGGCGCCCCTCTGCTGCTCTTTTAATAAATGGGACAGTGATTGTTGCCATTCTGGAGAAGAGGTGAGAAGGGGAGTTAGTGAGTACACAGTGTTTTGGAAATGTATGATACTTTTTTTTACATTTTCTATTCTAGCTCAGATTAACCTGGTGTAAAGGTTTTAGACTATGAGTACTCTTGGCAAGCATTCATCCATGCATTCATTCATCCAGTAAATATTCAATGGGCACCTACCATGTGCCAGGCACTAACTGAGATGTTGGAGATACATTGGTCTTAACTGTCATGTTAAGAGCTTGGATATTATGCTAAGAGCACAGAGGAGCCAGTGAAGAATGTGGGCTTTTGTATAACCTGAGACTCTTCATGGCTAACACTCCTTCCAGCCATAGACAGATGGGGAGAGAGAGATAGACAGGGGGAGTGGGAAAGAGGAAACACGATGAGGGAAATATCTGAGAATCTCCTCATCTCTCGGTATATGAAAGTGCCTGTTTAACCACATCTTCACATGCAGTGGGTATTATGATTACCTTTTATTCTTTGCCTGTTTGCTAGGAAAATATATATGAAAGGAGAGAGCAGAGTCCTTCCTCTCACGAACCTCACATAGTTGCAGGGAAAACAGGAAAATAGTAATTGTGGTAATATGTGGTGAGTATTCCAAGTCAGGTGGGTGGTGTTTTAACTTCCTCTGGGTGGTCAGGAAAAGAATCCTGGAAGACATGGCAGTTAATCATCAGTTTGAAGGGCATGTAGGCATTAACCCGGTGAAGTGGGTAGGGAAAAGAGTGTTCCCAGCCAAGGGAATAGCAAGTGCAAAGGCCAGGAGGCAGGAGACAAATTGGAAGAAATCCAGGCTCTGGAGTGCAATTAATCTCTTCACCTTCTAGTAAAATGTGATACGTCTCTGCCCCGTGCCCTCGCATGGGTGCGGGCCTCCGGAGCTAATGCCTTTGGCATATGACCTTGTGTTTTCTGCTGAATGAGTCAGTAGAAGGAATGAGTAATTTATTTGAGCAGCAATGCCAAACTATCTCTTTATTTTTTTTGTCTAAACTTTTTATTTTTTTGATTCGCATAGAAGTTGTAACATTAGCGCAAAGAGTTCTCGCCTGCCCTCAGTGATCACATCCTACATAACCATAGTACAAATACCAAAACAGGAAATTGACATTGGTACAATACTGTTAACTAAACTACATGCTTTATTTGGATTTCACTAGTCTTTACGTACACTCATTTTTTTCTGTCTAGTTCTATGGAATTTTAGCATAGTTAAATTCAGTATAAATACATATATGTATTATTTAATTAAATGTATTATTTAACTATTTAATAAAAATTACATATGTATATGTATTATACTCATAGTATAAATACAGTCTATAATTCTGTATAACCAACACCACAGTCACGACACAGAACTGTTCCAGTGAAACCTACCACCCCAAAGAAGCTCCCTCGAGCTACCCTCGATGGTCACATCTTGCCCCCAGTCCCACCTGCTAGTTTTTAAGGTACTCTTTCCAAGGTTTATGATCATGCAACGGTGCTGGTTTTCAGCATAGAGACTGAGTGGCAGAGTGGAAAGTGTCTTGAAGTTTTACCTTCAGATCTGACACCAAAATGGATAAACTTGCTGCTGAGAATGCACAGAGCATGTCCGTTCGGCTTCAGCCAATATCCTGGTGGATAGAAGATTCCTCTGGGGTCAAATTACAGTGATGTTGCCACCCCTTAGCAAGAACTCCCTGGTGTCAGAGTCTGTGCTGTTGCTGTAAAAGCAGGTCAATATTTAATCCTCCCAACAGCCTGGGCAGGTGAGTTCTGTCATTCTTGTCATTTTATAGCTGAGGACACTAAAGCTCAGAGAGGGTAGTCGTCACATGCCCAGGGACACACAGTGAGAGTGGGAGTGGCCGACCTGGGCTCCCACTCAGTCTGCCTCGCTGCAGATCCTGTGTTCTTAGACCCCTGCTGTAGGATAGGAACACCCAAGCCGGCTGGGTATAGCTTGCATCCACCTGCTGTGTGGCCTCCAAGAAGTCACTTACCCTCTCTGAGCCTGACATCCCTTGGGAAGGTAGAACAAGGTCCTTTCCAACTCTAAAATTCGGTTCCTAGCTGGCAGGAGTTTGCAGAGAATTAGGAGGCACTACACAACAACTCAAACAAAACCCAAAAACACTCAGCACAAACATTGTCTTGCCCATATGACAAGTTATTTTGAAGAGCCAGAAGCCAGGGGGCGCTTGCGAGCACGTCAGGCCAGCGTCATCCACATAGTTATCCGCGCAGGAAGTCCTGTTAATATAGCTTTTCCGTACACACCACAGCTAAAAAGCCTTTTATTGCCTCAATAATATTAGAAGAGCTGACATCATCTGAGCTCCCAAGCCACTTGGTGCCTGAAATGGAAGATGTGATAGAAGCTGATAGAAGCAGCCAGAAGCAGCCTTCTAATTACTATTCCCGTTACTCTCATTAAGGCTGTATCACAGCCATGTATTAAGCAGTTACGTGCCAAGCATGGTACTAAGTGCCCACATCTGTTGTCTCTTTCAAAAGTCCCTTTTTTTTTTTTTAATTTAAGTAAGCTTCACACCCAGCATGGAGCTCAATGTGAGGCGTGAACTCACGACCCTGAGATCAAGACCTGAGCTGAGATCAAGAGTCAGACACTTAACTGAACCATGCAGGTGCCCCTCTAAAGTCCTTTTGATGGCCCTAGGATATATGTTTTTATTACCCCCATTTTACAGATGGGACATTTGAGGCTTACAGCGTTAACTGGGTAACAAGAGGGAGGCTGTTCAGTCTGTTCTTAAGCATCAGGTCAGTGTCAATTGTGCGCCCTCTGCTGGTTACCATCCAGACCTGCCTGTCCTTTTCTCTTACTAGTAAATACTATGAGAAGGAAGCCCTCCTGATGGACCCGGTGGATGGCCCTATCCTTGCGTCTTTGTTGGGTAAGTGGTCCAGGGCTCTGAGCTTCATCTGGATCTCTGATGTTGGCTCACTAGTGCACCTCCTAAGGGCCTCTCTCGTTTCCCTCTAGCCTTCTCCATCAAAACTTACCTGTTCCCTGGCTCTTGCTCTCAGGGTCTTGTGCTGGACTCTCCTTAGCAGGACCCTGGGGCATACTCACTGGCTGGAGGGGAGAGGCAGTGAAGGTGGTGGCCTATCTGGGGGTAGACAGGAGGGTAGACTTTCAGGGCTATGGATTCCCAGTCCCTGTATGCTCCACAGTGGGGCCCTGTGCCCTGGAGTACACCAAGATGAAGACTGCCGATCACTTCTGGACTGACCCCTCGGCTGACGAGCTTGTCCAGAGGCACCGCATCCACAGCTCGCACCTGCGGCAGGACTCACCCACCAAGCGTCCAGCCCTCTGTGTGAGTAGGGGTGGACTCTGGGGCCCTGGGAGGGAGTTGGGCTGAGTGCCAGACTTGGTGTGGAGGTGGAGAATGGAGTGGGACATTGAGGGTCACCGCAGGCCTCACCCTCCACCTCCCCTCACCTTGCCAGATCCAGAAGAGACATTCAAGTGGCAGCATGGACGACCGACCATCCCTTTCTGCCCGTGACTATGTTGAGTCCCTGCACCAGAACTCCCGGGCCACGCTCCTCTATGGCAAGAACAACGTTCTGGTTCAGCCGGTGAGAGATATCTGGGACCCAGATCTTCCACAGGGGTTCTGGCTTCCGGTTATACAGGAGGAGTTCCCTCTGGTTCCAGGCTGCTCATCCATTCATCCATCCATCTATCCACATCTCCATCTCTCCATCCATTCATCCATATGACAACATTTGCTTCTATCCATCCATCCATCCATCCATTCACCTACCTACCTATCTTTACTTCTACCCATCCATCCATCCATCCACCCACCTATCCATCCATCTTCCTACCCAGGTTTTCATCCATCCATCCATCCATCCATCCATCCACCCATCCATCCATCCATCCATCCATCCATCCACCCATCTTCCTACCCGTGTTTACTTCCATCCATCTAACTACCCATCTATCCATCTATCCATCCACCCATCCATCCATCAATCCACCTACCCATCCATCCATCTTCCTACCCATGTTTACTTCCATCCATCCATCCATCCATCCATCCATCATCACCCACCTACCTGTCTTTACTTCTATCCATCCATCCATCCATCCATCCATCCATCCATCCATCCACCCATCCATCCATCCATGCACCCACCCATCCATCCATCTTCCTACCCATGTTTACTTCCATCCATCCAACTACCCATCCATCCATCTATCCATCCACCCATCCATCCACCCATCCATCCATGCATCTTCCTACCCATGTTTTCATTCATCCATCCATCCATCTATACATACATACATACATCTTTATATCCATCCATCCATCCACCCATCCATCCATCTTCCTACCCATGTTTACTTCCATCCATCCATCTACCCATCCATCCATTTATCCATCCACCCATCCATCCATCCATCCACCCATCCATCCATCTTCCTACCCATGTTTACTTCCATCCACCCACCCATCCATTCATCCATCCTTTTTTACATCATCCATCCATCCATCCACTCATCTTTACATCCATCCATCCATCTTCCTACCCATGTTTACTTCCACCTACCCATCCATCCATCCACCCATCTTTACCTGCATCCATCCATTTGTCCATCCATCTATTTAATTATCCATTTATTTTCCAGTCCATCTCTCCACCCACCTGTCCACCTAGCTGTCCATCCATCCATTCTCTTTTGTTATCACTCACTCATTCAGCAAGTATTTATACTGAGCTTTCCTTGTGCTGGATGCTTGGGATATCAGGATAAATATCTTCATGGTTGAGATATTTTTTAAATGTTTATTTTTGAGAGAGAACATGCATGGGGGAGGGGCAGAAAGAGGGGGACAAAGGATCCAAAGTGAGCTTCACCCTGACAGCAGAGAGCCCAATGCGGAGTCGAACTCACGAGTTGTGAGATCTCAACCTGAGCTGAAGTCAGACACTCAACCAACTGAACCACCCCGGCGCCCCCTTCACAGTTGATATTTATGGAGTGCTTTCTTTGTGTCAAGCACCATGATAAGTGCTTTTAACTATATTAACTCATTTAAAGCTCCCAGCAACTATTTGATGCAAGTAGTGTCATCCAAGATGATAACGCTGAGATGTGCACAGGGGGCAGTAAGTGGCAGAGTCATACTTTGAATTCAGGCTGCCTGATGTGGGAGTTGAATCATTTATCAATCACCTCTAGGCCTGGCTGGTGCAAGCCCCAGAGATGGGTGGTGAGCCAGGCACACGAAACCCCTACCCTCATGGAGTAGATACCCCTCTGCCTTTCCCTTCCTGAGACTGTGTGGATCAGTGTGGTGTTTGGGCTCAGCTGGGAGGAAGCAGAGGAAGCTGCCAGTCGCTCTAGCTCTGTGGTCATAGTTGTGATCACGGGGTGACGCTGAGCGAGTCACTTCTCCCTGTGAGCCTTAATGTCCACATCACAATGGGTACAAGATCCTATCTCCTCAGATCTAAGAAGCTATGGATTTAAGATGCTCCATTTTTATTTTTATTTTTATTTTTTAATTTTTTTTAACGTTTATTTTTGAGACAGAGAGAGACGGAGCATGAACAGGGGAGGGTCAGAGAGAGGGAGACACAGAATCTGAAACAGGCTCCGGGCTCTGAGCTGTCAGCACAGGGGCCCGATGCGGGGCTCGAACTCACGGACCGCGAGATCGTGACCTGAGCCGAAGTCGGCGCTCAACCGACTGAGCCACCCAGGAGCCCCTAGATGCTCCATTTTTAAACATAACCATCAGGAAGTAAAAAAACGATACTAAGTTCTAGAAGATGTTTTCTCATTACTTGGAAATTTTATTTGACACTTTTTGAAAGAGTTCTTTGAGCTCTTTGATTTGGATAAAAGAAGTTTTGTTTTTTTTTTTTAGGGGTGCCTGGGTGACTCAGGTGGTTGAGTGTCCGACTCTGGATTTTGGCTCAGGTCATGATCTTGTGGTCTGTGGGATCAAACCCTGCATCACGCTCTAGGCTGGCAGTGTGGAGCCTGCTTGGGATTCTGTCTCTCCCTCTCTCTCTCTGCCCCCTCCCAGCTCGCTCACTCTCTCTCTCGAAGTAAATAAATAAGCTTAAAAAAAAAGTAAAAGGGTTTTCTTTTAAATCATACATTGCTTTTTTAACTATGCATAAGGGAACTTATAACTGACATTCATTAGTTAAGACAGTCCTAAAATTTCTTCACATTTCAGGGTTTAATTTTCTATATCAGTTTTTGACTTAGAGTCATCACTGCTTATATTTTTCTAGTAAATACTGTTTTCTTTTTTTTTTCTTTGTGAGAGAGAGAGAGAGAGCATGTGCACTTGCACACACCACACACACACACAGAGAGAGAGAGAGAGAGAGAGAGAGAGAGAGAGAGAGAGAATCCCAAGGAGGCTCCGTGCCCAGCACAGAGCCCAATGTGCGGCTTGATCCCATGACCCTGGGATCGTGACCTGAGCCAAAATCAAGAGTCAGACACTTGGGGCGCCTGGGTGGCGCAGTCGGTTAGGCATCCGACTTCAGCCAGGTCACGATCTCGCGGTCCGTGAGTTCGAGCCCCGCATCAGGCTCTGGGCTGATGGCTCGGAGCCTGGAACCTGTTTCCGATTCTGTGTCTCCCTCTCTCTCTGCCCCTCCCCCGTTCATGCTCTGTCTCTCTGTCCCAAAAATAAATAAACGTTGAAAAAAAAAAAAAAAGAGTCAGACACTTAACTGAACTGAGCCACCCAAGCACCCCCAAATACTGTTTACTGTTCCATCCAAAGAAGGGGTCAACACACTATAACCCATGGGCCCAACGCAGCGCTCCACCTGTTTTTGCAAATAAAGTTTTATTGTAACAGAGCCGTGCCCATTACCTATCGTGTATGGCTGCTTTCACGCTGTAACGGCAGAGTTGAGTGGTTGCACCTGAGTCTGTATGTCTCACAGAACCAAAATTACTCCCCGTCTGACCCTTTATACAAAAAGCTTGCTGACCTCTGATCAGGAGTGTAGGAGGCCCAGCGTTTCTCACAAGCGCATGTCCTTGGTTGTTGCTCTGCAAGGCCATCTGGAATTGTGGGCATGGCTGTAGTGGTGAATGTGTCTCCTCTGCCAATATCAAATCAGTGCTCTACTGCTCTGCTGCCCGTGTTTCTGCATACACAAAAACTTTTGAAGTCGAAGATGACTCACCGTCTAATTTTTCTGAAGACGTTTAAAATAGCACCTGTTCTCCGCATGTGAAGTAACAACTAGGAACAACTAGGACCGAGTTTGCAGGAGGTCAGGCAATGACCACTGTGTCACGATGGTGAGATGCCACCTGCTGTAAGATACATCCACACTTCAAGTACAGGAAAACATGGAAAACGTTCATGACCCAGGGCAGCAGTGCTCCGTCATGGGCTGCAGGCATGAGTGGCTAACTTGAGACAGTGTGGGTAAAGCTGAGACATGCTAGGTGCTCGGTAAATGTTGGCTGTCCATCTCCACATGTTGTTGAGGTGAATTTGCGTCCTTTATTTGTGAGGCTTGGAGAGACCACCCCCTCCGCCACACCCCACCTGGGATAAAGCAGAGGGAGCCGCTGAGAAGTTCTGCAGGCTCATGGGGAACACAGAGGGTCAGGCTGCTGGGCAGTGAGTATGGTGTGGCTGTTTGGAGGAGGAGATTCAGGATAACGGCTGTGGTTGGGGCATAGAACTCGGCTGCCCTCTTGTTCTCCCTTAAGACTGGCCAAAATGATGCCAGATAAATGACTCCTGTCAAGGAGAGGGTGGTGTTGGGGCGCCTGGGTGGCTCCGTCAGGTGAGCGTCTGACTTGATTCCAGCTCAGGTCATAATCTCATGGTTTGTGAGCTCAAGCCCTGCGTTGGGCTCTGCGCTGGCAGCACAGAGCCTGCCAGGGATTCTCTCTCTCCCTCTCCTACCCTTCTTCCCTCTCTCTCTCTCACACACAATAAATAAATAAGACATTTATTTATTTTAATTTTTTATGTCTTTATTTTATCTTGAGAGGCAGAGTGCAAGCGGGGGCAGGGGCAGAGAGAGAGAGGGAGACACAGAATCTGAAGCAGGCTCCAGGCTCCGAGCTGTCGGCACAGAGCCTGACGCAGGGCTCGAACTCATGGACCGTGAGATCACGAACTGAACCGAAGTCCAACGCCCAACCAACTGAGCCACCCGAGCACCCCTAAAACATTGTTTTAAAAAGGAGAGCGTGGTATTAAAGAGGGATAGAGCCCCTTCCTGATTCTAAAGAGCCGGGACTCTGCCCTTGCAGCAGGGCTTCCTGGACCTTGGTTGGGGGGTGGGTGGGAGTGTGAAAGTGCAGGGGGGCAGCTCTCAGAGGTGCATCTCTAGAACCCATCCTGGGTGGTTGGCTGCAGACTGCTTTGCTTAGCATGGCCCCCTGGAAGGAGGTACAGGATCTTCCAAATGGTCGTAGCCTTGGAGGGCATGACCCAACCCCTTGGATCTGGTTATGCCTCCTTGAGTCAGATGGCCCAGGGCCTATGACCACTGTGACTCTGGCACTTTGACCAAGCCTATGCTCTCCTCTCTCTGAAGAGGGATGATATGGAGGCCGTGCCAGGGTACCTGTCTCTACACCAGACAGCTGACGTCATGACCTTGAAATGGACGCCTAACCAGCTGATGAACGGGTCGATGGGGGACCTGGACTATGAGAAGAGGTAGGGCGCCGGGTCCTTCTCCCCCTTTGGCACAGGGAAGCGTGTGCTCTGTCCTTTGTGTCCTGCACCGGCCCGCTGTTCTGTCTGGTTGTTGCAGCCACTTGGGCCAGCCCCCCTGCAGCTATGGCCTTATGGGTAACTCATTAGGAGGATCTGGAGACCAACTAGAAGAATCTTAGAATGTAATATGGGAATTAGGCAGGCCCTGGTCAAACACCACCCAGAGGGAGAAATCTTAACTAAGAGCTTGGGAGCCTGCAAATGGCAAATATTCCCCATCTGCTGCCGTCCTTCCCATCACTCCATAAAGGAGGAAAGCTGGAGGTGTTGCTTGGTGGCCATCTGGTCCAGGGTTGTGTCTCCTGTGACCTTGGGATTTTTCAAGACTCAGCAAAGGCTTTGGAGTCACACGCCGAAGACACACGGAAACCAAGGGTCCCCTGCTACAATCGTGTGTGTTCCCGCACAATTAGGGACGGCCCTAGGAGGAGCCCAAACAAAGGGAAGGCTCAACCTGATTATTTCAGCTTGAGGAGTCTTGGCAGCTTTATATAAAATAAGGGCTCCTTTCAAGGAACATAACCAGAACACTGTTCTTGTGTTCTGTTTCATGTTAAGCTTCAGTGTGAGTAACACGAGGCCTGGGTGTGATTAATACCATTCTCTAAACCACTTCCTGTGCAGAGGTGGCCATCTGTCTTCAGAGACAGTGGGAGGTAGAGTTGGTTCTAGGCTGAGCCATATAATTCAGCTCTAGCTAGACTCCAGAGTTTCTAATCAAGAAGCCCTCACCGAGGAACAACGTGGGACCCAGGAGATGCCCTTGGCCTGGGGCATTATTTCCACGGACTCGTCTTAAACCTCAGGCCTTCCGCAACCCCTCCCAGCTGAATCTGGATCACACGGAACCCTGAACCTCCTTCGTAGCATTTATAGAATCGCGGACACGTAATAAATCTGTGCCTATTTGTATATCAGCTGTTGCTTCTAGACTTCAGTTCCGTGAAGGCAAGCACCTGTCTTACTCATGTCTTCTCTTTGGCAACTGCCACAGATCCTAGCACACAGTAGGTGCTTAGATAATCTCTGTGAAGCAAAGCAGGGAAGTTACCGGATTCATTCATCAGATCTGAACAGAGCACCCGCTACATGCCAGGCACTGTGCTAGATACAAGAAACATAGCAGATGAACAGAAGGAGAGGAAAATCTTTACCCTCTCGGAGCTTCCACTGTATTTACCTTAACACTGAAGGAGACCACAATAAAACAGGTGTATGGATAAGTGTACGTTTTAGGCACAAGTGCTTGCTTGGTTCTCATTCTGCTGGAAGATTTGGGGTGTGTCTGTCTTTCCCTGTCTCTGGGCTTCAGTCTCCCCTTCTATCAAATGAGAGGCCTGGACAACATGATCTTCCCAGAACTCAAAGGGTTTGCAGGGGCTCTCCATACACAGAAGTGTCTCTGTCAAATAGCACAACCCAAAGGCCCTGTTTGCTATTTGGACTTACACCAGGATTGTGTGGGCAGAAACCTTTTTGTTTTTAATTTTTTTAAACTTTTATTCATTTTTAAGATACAGACAGAGAAAGAGTGTGAAGGGGAGGGGCAGAGCGAGGAAGACACAGAATCTAAAGCAGGCTCCAGGCTCTGAGCTGTCAGCCCAGAGCCCGATGCAGGGCTCAAACCCATGAACCATGAGATCGTGACCTGAACTGAAGTTGGAGGTTTAACTGACTGACCCACCAAGGTGCCCCAACTTTGTTTTTAACTTTTTTTTTTAATGTTTATTCATTTCTGAGAAACAGAGTGTGAACAGGGGAGGGGCTGAGAGAGAGGGAGACACAGAATCTGAAGCAGGCTCCAGGCTCCAAGCCAATGCAGGGCTCAAACCCATGAACAGTGAGATCATGACCTGAGCCAAAGTTGGACGCTTAACCTACTGAGCCACCCAGGCACCCCTGGGCAGAAAACTATTTTTTCTTTAATATAAAAAAAAATTTTTTTTTTACATTTATTTATTTTTGATAGAGACAGAGCACAAATGGGGGAGGGGCAGAGAGAGAAGGAGACACAGAATCTGAAGCAGGCTCCAGGCTCCGAGCGGTCAGCACAGAGCCCGACGCAGGGCTCGAACTCACAAACCACGAGATCATGACTTGAGCTGAAGTTGGACGCTTAACCGACTGAGCCACCCAGGTGCCCCTGGGCAGAAAACTTCTAATGTTGATATTTTGGAGAGGCATTGAGCCAAATGATTGCCAAGTACTCCCACCCCTCCTCCAGCTCAGATCAGTGGGACTCCATCTTTCATCATTATCTTTTCCTCTGAGAACAGGCATAGCATAGGCGCATCAATATTTACTTCCAACTGAGCCTGTACTTCCCAGGTCACTACTGAGGGGGCTAGAAACTTCCCCAGCCTTGGGTTCTCAACCCTCATCTATCCAGTAAGAGAGAAAAAGCTAAGGGTCAAAAACATGGTGGTTAGCCTATAGGATGTGGAGGTGCCCAGGGACTCTGGCATCTCTTTGGGGACCAAGAGACAACAAAGATGAGGGGTATGGTCCTTGTCTGAGGAGCTTCAGTACCTCTTCTCTTGTCCCAGCCAGCGCCCCCTTGTGTACAACCAGGGTCATAACTCCCCAGCTAGGTTTCCTCATGTCCATGAGGAAATATCACCAAAGGGTGGCTATTTGGGCTCTGGAGTCAGGCTGGACTTGGCTCAGATCTCAGCCCTGCCGTGTGGAACAGCTGAAACCCCCATACCCTGCTGATGGCCCAACCACTTGACAATCTAGTTTGGAAGTGTTTTCTGACCTACCCTTACCACGTGACCCAGCAGTTCTGGTCTAGGAAGTTGTTAAAACCTGTCAAATGAAATCAAAAGCTCAGCTCTTGCTCCTTCCCAGTTGAGCGATCTTGGACAACTTCGCCTTCCTGAACCTCAGTTTGTTCATCCGGTGTAAAATGGAGATGTGGTCATGGAACCTCCGAATACGTGTACAGGAAGGAGTCAATGAGAAAATGCATGTAATGCCCTTAGTAGGGAGACTGGAACCCAGAAAGGCCTCTCAGTCATGGGACTGTTGGTGTTAAGTTTACACAGATCCAAAGGGACTGTGGCCACAGAGATCCTCTTTGCTGGTGTGTGGTGGTAGCTGGAAAGTTCTTTTGTCTACTGGGCACCCTGGGGTATTCACCATTCACTCTGAATATTCTCGGAACATCTTGCAGAAGTAAAGAAAATCCAGGCGCTGTCCAGTTCAGCACCTCTTGGGGGAGACGGGAGAAAACAGGCAACTGCAACCTGTATGATGGGTACAATGTAGAAGCCCAGGGAAGGACCTTCTGGCCAAGATTTGCCCATGAGGGACTCAGCAGAGGCTGCTCAGAGGCTCTGAAAATGTTGGTGCACTCAGCTGCCCTCCAAGGATGTTCGCTCCATGGACCCTGGCGAGGCTGACTCTGGTACAGATAGACCAGTGCAGGAAGGTCCCTTAGAAAGCTTCTGTTCCAACTTCCTCATGTTGTAGCTAAGGAAACTGAGGCCCAGAGAGGAGAAAGGACTGAGTCAGTATAATTGGTAAAGTGGGATTTGAAGTTTGACCTTGAAGCCTGTGTTGGTTCAGGTCCTCCAAGAAGCACACCCAGACAGAATTAGACATGCAGCAGAGACTTAATGTGAGCGGAACCTGTGAAGGATGAAAGGAAAGAGCAGGAAGAGGCAGGCAGAATATTCAGAAGCTGGTTGACCCCTGTGAATGGGGAGGGGAAAGAAGGAAGAGAGAGTCTTATATGCTGCAGTTCTTAGCATATGCATGACCCATGCATATGCTGCATATGCATGCAGTTCTTAGTTCAGCCAGCTCAGTTGGGAGCCCCTGGGCTAAAGTTGACCATCAGAGGAGCCCCCCATCCCGCAGGAATAGGCCTACGCTGGTGCCCCCACATGCCTGGGCCTGCTTGAGAGCTGCCCAAGAGAAGCATGGTCTTGGCACAAACATGACGGTGGATCAAGAGAGGTGGCCTCTGAAGCTGTTGGTCAGCTCTGGTCCCCACAGCAAGATCTGAAGGACACCCAAGCAGTGCATTCCCCTGACTGCCATAAAGCCCCAGTTCCTGTGAGCCCCACCTCCATGGTGTTCTGAGGGGAAAAGTGATCTGTTCCAATACAGCAGTAGGCTTTGATCTGAAAAGGGAAAGCATAAAGTATGTAAGCACAGAGACCATGAGCCAAGTACTTTTTTCTGTATCAGCATTGTGTTGAGCCCTTCAAATATGTGATTCCATTTAACTGTCACAGCCGCACTGTGTGGTGGGTAATTATCATCCCCCATTTTACAGAGGAGGAAACTGAGGCCCATAGAAGCCTTCACGTCACACTGCTGGGACCTGTGGGGTCAAAGCTGTTGAGTGGCTC
Source organism: Felis catus (assembly GCF_018350175.1). Taxonomy (NCBI): domain Eukaryota; kingdom Metazoa; phylum Chordata; class Mammalia; order Carnivora; family Felidae; genus Felis; species Felis catus. Next base: position 30,193,335 of record NC_058379.1, on the reverse strand, counting down.
TTCTAACCCCTCGGATGCATGGTGGTTTGGCGTTGGGGTCTGAGTCAAGATACTTAGATACCTGTGACAGAAAACTAAACTCAAATGGACTTAGGCATTGAGCCAAAAAATTCTGGACAGTGGCTTCAGGCATGGCTGGATCCAGGGACTCAAATGATGGGGGCCTGAACTCTCCATCTCTTGGTTCTGCTTTCCTGACTGTCGACTCCATCGTCAGGCAGGCTTTTTCTTGCCATGGCTCCCTATGTTTCCAGACTTTTATCATCTCTGCTCCTACTCTCCTAGCAGAAAGGAGCATCCTTTTCCCAGTTTATTCTAACATAAATCCAACAACTGAGTCTCATTCATTCTGCTTGGGTCATGGGGCCATCCCTGAACCAATCACTGTGGCTAGAACAGTAGAATGTGCGGATCGGCCAGGCCTGGATCAGATGGCTATTCCTGGAATCCTGGCATAGATGGTGGGTGGAGTCAGCCTCAGCCACATGGATGGGGGCAAGGGAAGTGTGTTCCTCAGAAAATTGGGGTACTGGGACCAGAAGAAGGCGAGGTAGATTTAGGGAAGTCTTGAATACAGATGTTGGGGACAGATGGGTCCTAGTGAAAAGGGTTAGCAAGGGTGTGGTCTTCTGACCTCATGGGCCCTTCCCCATGATGAAGTGAGCAGGCATCCTGTGGAACTAACCATCCCTCCCCTTCCAGCATCTACTGGGACTATGCTATGACCATCCGCCTGGAGGAGATTGTATACCTGCACTGCCACCAGCAAGGTAGGGACTGTTGGGGGAGCATGGGGTGGGGGTGTTCCTTCTGGCTCCCCTGCCTGCTCCCACCTCCTCATTACCTGTGCAACCTCAAACAAGTGATTTCACCACTCTGAGACTCGGTTTCCCCATCTGTGAAATGGAATCACCACAGCACCTAGTCATGGCATTGTTGTAAAGATCAAATGAAATAGGTTCAGGACTTAGCATCAGACCCACGGTGTTAGCTGCTGACACTTAATGGAGCCCTTGTGATGTGCCAAGCAGGGCTCTAAACAGGTTGGCACAAAGTCACACAGCCTGTAAGCTCCAGAGTTTGGACTCAAACCCGGAGCTCAAAGAAGGTGCACTCAGAACAAGCAGAGGGCTATTCTGTTGTAGAAAACAAGGGATCTGGACTCTACCAAGGCATGACACATTAATCTTATTTAAAACCTTTTTAATGTTTGTTTATTTTTTGAGGGGTGGGTGCAGAGAGAGAGAAGGAGACACAGAATCCAAAGCAGGCTCCAGGCTCTGGGCTGTCAGCACAGAGCCCGATGCAGGACTCAAAGTCATGAACCATGAGATCATGCCCTGAGCCACAGTCAGACACTTAACCACTTGAGCCACCCAGCTGCCCCACATTAAGCTTATTCAATGAGACAGACCTGGGTTCAGATCCAGACTCTACTGTGCAACCCAGAGCAAGTCATGTACCCTCTCTGAGCCTTAGTTTCATCATTTGTAAAATAGGCAATAATAGATAGACCTCATAGGGCTATTTTGGGTATTCCAATAACACACTGCCTTTCATGTGCTGTGCTTATATACAGTAAGTGCTCAATACATGCTAGCAAGTCACTACTGCCCTGAGAAGGGGTAGGTCTGAAAGCCTCCATACAAAAATAGGTCAGGTTGATGCATAGAGGGTACTTGAGGGACATGGGGTGTTTCCCCTTGTTGGGTGATTTCAGGGGGGGCGACCACATTCTTCTGGACCATATCCCATAATTCCCAGTCTGCAGCAGTGGCCGGTGGGATGGGAGGGGCTCTGGGGAGGTAAAAACTTCCCCTGACCTTCTGCCCAGGCCTTTCCCAGAGCCTTGGAGCAGGTCCACGGGTCTGGCTTGGCATGCCCAGGGCGATGTGTTTGCCGGGAGGACCCCCATCCCATGCCCCATAGTGACTTTCTGCCGGGTCTCCTCTGGCTGGGTCGTGGTGGCAGTGGACAGCGGTGGGACAGTGGTGTTGGTCAGCCAGGACGGGATCCAGAGGCCGCCGTTTCACTTCCCCAAGGGGGGGCACCTCCTGCAGTTCCTCTCGTGCCTGGAAAATGGGCTGCTCCCTCACGGGCAGCTGGACCCTCCACTCTGGTCTCAGCGGGGGAAGGTGAGTGACCGTGGGGGCCCCAGGGAGGCTGGGATGGGGGCAGGGGTCAGCCATGGGGAGTGGTCATTCTTTTTTTTTTTAAATTTTTTTAACGTTTTATTTATTTTTGAGAGAGAGTGTGAGCAAAGGAGGGACAGAGAGAGAGGGGGACAGAAGATCCAAAGCGGGCCCTGCATGGACAGCAGCAAGCCTGGTGTGGGGCTCAAACTCACCAACTGCAAGATCATGACCTGAGCCAAAGTCAGATGGTCAACTGACTGAGCCACCCAGGCGCCCCAGGGTGGTCGTTCTTGCCCATGACTCTTTACCTGGCTTTGTGGGCTCATGCACACCCCACTGAGACCCTCAGGCTGTGCACAGACTCTGGGGACAGATGTATCCCAAGGGCTACGCATTGGGATTGTGCTTTCAGGGCAAAGTATTTCCCAAACTGCGCAAGCGAAGCCCTCAGGGTTCTGCCGAGTCCACGTCTTCGGACAAGGAAGATGACGAGGCCACAGATTACGTGTTCAGGATCATCTATCCCGGCATGCAGTCTGAATTCGGTAAGCTTCCCAGTCTCTGGGCCCCCGAGATCTAACCTGTTAGCTGAACATGAAAATAACTCCAGGTGTTTGGGGCTTGTGGACAGGTGGTCTGGGTTCTGGGGCCAGCGGGGGGGGGGGGGGGGGGGGGGGGGGGGGGGGGGGGGGGGGGGGGGGGGACTTGAAACCAGGAAGTTAGTATCTCGGTTTCCCCCCAGTGAGAACCATGCACTACTGAGCTTAATAAAGGTAAACCTGGAGCAGGAATTACCACGGGGTAGTGAGTGGGCTCTGGAATCCTGGTTGAATTGGGGCAAGTCACTTCACCCTTCTGTGCCTTGGTCTCCTTATCTGTAAGATGGGGACATTAACATAGCACCTGCATCATCGGGCCCTTGTGGGGACTAAATTAGAGAAGGCCCTTGGCACAGAACACGTCCATGTTAGCTGCTGTTATGTGGTTGTTGATATTTTATTTCACTCTACTGTTGTCAGGATTCAGTGAGATAATGAGGTGATCAATGTAAAGTCCGTGGAATCAAGTCTCGCACACAGTAGGGCTTCAATACATGATGGTCAAAAACAGCAAAGGTGGGAAGCAAAGCACCAGGCCCTGGCACACGAGACGCTAATATATGTCTGCCACTTGGGACAGTGACTGCCGTGACATAGATGCTTGGTTCGTGGAGACTGTCACCATTAAGGTCATCTTTACCACGGAGGTGTTATTTGGATCAAATAAACTGATATTTGGAAAGTTCTCAGAGGCCTGGCTTTTATTTTATTTTATTTTATTTTATTTTATTTTATTTTATTAAAATTTTAATGTTTATTTATTTATTTATTGACAGAGAGACAGAGAGAGAGAGAGGGAGAGAGGGGGAGCTGGGGAGGGGCAGAGAGGGAGAGAGAGAATCCCAACCAGGCTCTGAGCTCTCAGTGCAGAGCCTGATGCAGGGCTCAAACTCAAGAACCGTGAAATCAGCACCTGAGCTGAAACCAAGAGTCGGATGCTCAACCGACTGAGCCACCGAGGTGCCCCAGAGTCCCAGCATTTATTAAGCACCATGTGGATGTCTTGTTTCAGCAACTCAGTATTAAGCTGTAGGTGCTTTCTGTCAACCCGTTTTATTTTACCCTTGGTGGTCCTGTTGTTCCATTTGATGGATAATGGCTCTGAGCCTACCTTTGCTATCGTGCCGGGTCGCTTCACGCTCTGGCTTTTGTCCACCGCTCAATGGGATCTGGGATGTGGGGCAGGCTTGATGGTAAGGTCTTATATTGCTCAGGTTGGTTTCTCATCTTCACCCATATATTCATTCCTTCATGATCAGTTAGGACCAAAGCCTCGTGTTTCTGCATCACTAGGAGCCTGAGAGTGTCCTGAAGTGTTCATTACTACATCCGTTCCTACCCCGGTTCGGGGTCTGGAGCTGTCCCAGCCTGTCAGCGGTACCAGGCTCATACAGCACCCCCAAGAGCCGAATGATCAGAGGGGCCAGATGCCCCCTGTCTGCCTTCCCGGGAAGCCCTGTCTCTGCTCCCCAGAGAGGCTCATCCAACATATAGTTTGTAGGCTCTGCTGGGAGCCAGGCTGGGTGCCGGAGGTCTTACTTGCTTGGGAAGTGTCCATGTTAGCGTGTTGGGGCTCTCCGTGTGCCAGCAGAACAGACGTTGGCAGTGCCCACCCACACCCCTCTTTGCGGGCTCTCCTGTCGACTCCCATCCTAGTGTCTCTCTGCCTGAGGGTCCCTTCTGCGTGTGGGTGGGGGTGGGGTAGAGGTGTCCAGGAACCAGGATCCTCCCTGGAGCAGCCTTCAGCCAACGACTGGCAGGAATTAGTGTATAAACGCCCCGGCTCCCTCACCCCCCACCCCGGTAAGAAAGCTCTGACGTGCGTGTCTGCATGTCTCCCAGAGCGCCCCCTGCCCCCCAGGAGATCAAGCACCAGTTGCCCATAGTAGTAACCTGAGCGGTAACCAGCCCTTTGCTCTGCCTTCTCGTGTCACTTCGCCTACCCATGCTTCTTGGAAACATCTCCCAGCTAGACTCCTGGCACTTGAATTCTCATCTGCCCGTGAGGAAACCCCAGTGAACTCAGTTTATTTAGATCAAAGCTTCTCACTCACAGCGCTGCCGATGTTGTAGATGGAATAATTCTTGGGGGGGGGGGGTGTCATGTGCCTTGTAGGATGTTGAGTGCCATCCCTGGTCTCCCGCTACTAATGGCCAAGCAGCAAATCTGGCCCCTCCCCCACCACCAAGCTGTGACAACCGGAAATGTCCCCAGACGTTGCTGAGTGTCATCTGGGAGCAAAAGAGCTCTTGGCTGAGTAAAGCACACATCACTGCATTCACCTCTCCACCACTGCAGCATGGCCAAGTGACTTGCCCTCTCCAGACCTCATTTCCTTGTCTGTAGAATGGGGAGACATTCTACAGACCCTCCCCACCCAGGATCATATTCTGAGGAGTCAGTGTGATGATGTATCAGGCACCTAACGCAATGCTAATCCTCACCACGGCCCTCCTAGGCAGGTGCCACTGTCTTCACCATCGCCTACTTTTCAGAAGAGGAAGCTGAAGCACAGAAAGGTCAAGAAACTGGTCCAGAGCCACACAGCTAATCTTCGGCATGGTTGGGATTTGAACCCAGGTGTCCTGGCTCCAGAGCTTGTACCTCTCACAACCACTCCATGCAGATTGTTTTTGACCAGGATCGGTTGACACTGTGGTTTCACCCCCTTCATGCCCAAGCTCAGTCAGATTCAGCCCACGTGGAAATGGTGCCCCCTGCTTGGTTGATTTTCTCAGGGGCCTGAGCCCCAGAGCTATGGTTTTCACCTTTGAGGACAATGAAGTCCTTTCTGAAGAAGTGCCTAAATCAGAAATGGGCAGACTCCTTCCTGTGGTCCAAATTCGGCCCACTGCCTGTTTTTGTAAATAAACTTTTATTGGAACACGGTCACACGCATTCACAGACAGCGTGTCCATGGCTGCTTTCACACCACAGCAGCAGTGAGATCATTGTAACCAAGACTGTAGGCCCACAATGCCAAAAATATTTACATGTCTGGCCCTCTATAGAAAAAGTTTGCAGATGCCTGCCTTCAATAATAAGGGAGAAGAGTTTTGCCCTGTGGGCAGGATGATGTGGCCATAGATGGTTCTAAACCCCCTTTCAGTGTCTTCTTGCCTCCGTCTCGTGGTCCTTGTGCACAGAGGAGGCAGAGACCAGTTCTGAAACATTGAGCCCGTTTCGGAGTCAGAAGAGGGCCTTTCCATTCTCCTGTGTTGCTGAGACTGTCTATGCCATCTGTGATGGCAGGCGTGAGCCACGCATGCCTCCTGAGCACTTGAAATGCATCTAGTTCGGATGGAGCTGTGCCTTAAGTGTCAAATACACACTGCATTCTGAAGACTTACAACAACCAACAGAAATATAAAATATCTCCTCAGTAATTTTATATCGATTACACGTTAAAAAGGTAACATTACAGATATACTGAGTTAAACAGAAGTTATTGTTGAAATTGATTTCATCTGGTCCCCCCCTTTAGTGCAGCTTCTAGAAACTTCTGAAGTAAGCATGTGGCTTAGGTTGGATTCCTGTTGAACAGAGCTGGTCTAGGGCAGGGTTTCTCAGCCTCGGCACTGTTGATATTTTGGGCTGAATAATTGTGTATTTGGTGGGGTGAGGATGGGGGGTCTGGTGCATTACCCTGTCGTCTACCCACTAGATAGATGCCAGCAGCATCTAGCAAATTCCCAGGTCGTGACAACCAAAAATGTCTCCAGACATCGCCAGATGGCCTCAAGGTACCAAAATTGCCCCAGTGGACAGCTGCTGGTCTAGAGCAAGGGTGGTGTCGAGGGAATGTCGGTTGAGAGAGTATTGAATAGGATCTCGGGGTCTGACACCCTGGGTTGGAATCCCAGCCCCACCGTTTGTTAGCTGGAGGTCTTGGGCATGCTGCTTCCATGCTCCGTGACTCAGTTCCCGAATCTGCAAAAGGGGATAGTGGTAGTACTTGCACTCAGTAGGTGATAGCTGTTGTTGGCGGAAAGAGAGGGGGACCTCAGTAAGAAAGGAATGTTACGCCAGTTACCACCCGCTGGGGCTGGGGCTGGGGCTGGGGCTGGGGCTCATTCCGAGCCTCAGTTTCCCCTTCTGCAGAATGGGAGAAGAGAGGCCTCCCTCACGGGGCGATTGAGGACGATAGGACAATCCTGTGCCTGCACAGCAGCCAGCACATAGTAGGCACTTTATAAACACGGAGCCGTGTGGAGCAGGGCAGGGGAGAGGTTCAGCCCTGAGGAATTGGCTCTTCGCCTGTGTCAGTGTTCTGCCCACCGCAGACATTCCGTTTCACTGGTGCTTTCTGTTTTGTGTCTCAAGTTGCTCCCGACCGCTTGGGCAGCACTCCCCCAGTCTCCGTGAGCCTTGCCTGGACGGTGGTTCCTGCCGGCCGGTCGGTGCTAGTGGTGGCCAGGGGCAGTCAGTGGGCGCGAGCCAGATGGGACGCCACCTTCCCCATGCCAGGTCCGAAGCAGCAGCCCCCCAGTAACGTCTGGGCTACTCCCACCCTGGGGCTGGGTGCCGGCCACCTCTGCCATGTTGTCATTTGAGTCTTGGTCCCAACGAGGGAAGTGGGAGACAGACCGATGCCCTCACGCTGTCCAGCCTCCCCGGTGCGGGATGTCAGGGGTTCCGTGGTGAAGGGATCCATTGGTGATGCCTGTGGAGTGCGAGGGGCTGGGGTGCAGGCAGCCTTGCCACAGCTTGCTGAAATCGATCAGGGAAGCAGAGAACTGGGGACACTTTTCTAGAACATTTTACAGGGGCTCACTGTGCTTTCTTGGCCAGCTCATCTGTGAGTCAGCTTGGGGAAGAGCTTTCTATGTGACATTGTGAAGACAGCTTTCTATACTGTCAGTGGGTAGGGCTGGGCCCTGTCGGCTACTGAGCGCTGATGACAAGTAGCGTGGGCTCGGCAACCATTCCCCTCCCCCCGACCTTGCAGCCCAAGGGAGGAGGCCAGGGATTACTGGTCATCCTTGAGGAGGCATGGCTGGTGGGGTCAATGTGAACCCTTCTTAATCTCCTAGGCAAACTAGGGCCCACAGGCCGGAGCCAGCCTCATTTTGTGCAGCCCATGAGCTAAGAATGGTTTCCACATATTTTTATTAATCGATAAAAATCAAAAGAGTAATATTTGTGACATGTGAAAATGATCTGAAATTCAGGTTTCAATGTCCATAAATAAAGTTTTATTGGAACACACCCGGGCTCATGTCTTTGCATCTTGAGCATGGCTATTTTTGCATTCTGAAGGCAGAGTTGAGTGGCTGTGATCGCAGCCAAATGGTTCATAATCCCTAAAATGTTGACTGCCTGGTCCTTGACGGAAAATGTTTACCGAGCCCTGTCCTTGAGAAAATAATATTTTTGCACCTGTCTGGAGCTGTCACGAAGCCAGGAAATTAAGGACAGAAATTGTAACGCATGTGTCACTGTCGTGTTGGTCCTGCAGCCCCGCAGATGCCACGGTTTCCATGGAGCTGGGAAAGGAGGCAGTGAGGGAAAATCTAAGTGCTGTATCCTGGGAGCACTTGATCAGGACTCTCCAATATCCAAGTGTTAGGAGATCAGTCATGCTCTCTTGGTTCTCGAATGTGGCTGCTGTTATCAAAATTGTTTTTGATATACAGACTTAAGGGCTCTCTCTCTAGCAGGTTTTAAATCAGTAGATCGGGGTGGGACACTGGCATGTGGCTTTTCAGCAAGCGTGATGCTGGGTGGCGGTCGCCAGCCTGCTTGAGACCCGTTGATGGAACAGCTGTATGGCTCAGGCTGATGGACAGTGCAGACAACCTCATCAGTGGGGCCTCTGCTGGGTCTCTTGCCCTTGGGTGCCCTGCCTCATCTGTTGAGTTAGGCTCCCTTCTGCCTCCCCGCTAGAGATTCTCTCTCCCAGAGAGTCTACCCCAGGGGACTCAGGATCATCAGCCTTGCCCAGAAGCCCCCAGCAGGCCCCTCTTCCTTCTTGTCAGTCTCCTATAAGGACAGCTGAATGACAACATGGTGAGGCTTGGCCTCCTGCTGTGGCACTGGGTCTATTTTCTTGGCTCTTGGCGTGTGCTCTCTCTCTCTCTCTCTGTCTCTCTTTCTATTCTCACTCTCCCCCCCCCCACCCCACCTTCTTCCTTTTTCTTCCTTTCTTTACTTCCCATCTGGTAAGGGCCCCAAATCTTGCTGGTGGCTTTCATTGGATCAGGTGGGCTCAAAGGCCATTATCTGGGTCAGATAATGATTGGGGTCGCTGTTTCTGGCTGTCACATTCAGAGTCTTTCCCTATCCCTGTGCTGGCCTAGGGGCGAGCTGCTTGCTTCGGGGTAAGGTTTCTGTGACCCACATAGATTTAACTGGGGCTCTTGCCCCATCCCTTCTATCCACCACAGCCCCCCAGCACCTGATGGATGTCTCCGTGAGCAACCTACCACCCTTATGGCAACCCAGCCCCCGGAAATCCTCCTGCTCATCCTGTTCACAGAGTGGCTCCACCGATGGTGGCTCAACCAATGGCTGCAACCATGCGAGGTATGAGGGGCTTACGCCATGGGTCGAGGGAATGGAAAGATTTGCAGAAGATTTGTAGGCACCTGTTTGTTGCCCAGTGCTGAATTCAAAGGAGGGATGTAGGCTACGGAATCACTCAGGTCTGGGTCAAAGGCTAGCCTTGTGAAGTCCTAGCTAGCGGAGCTTCCTTACATGTATCGGTCAGGATAAACAAGGTTATGTTGCAGTAACAAACAGTCCTGCTATCTCAGTGGCTTCTTACAGCAAAGGCTTATTTATCATGCGTACTATGTGTCTGTCCTGGGTCAGCTCGGGGCTCTGCTTTTTGCCCATTAGAGGGCCCGGTGACACCAAATATTACTTAATGCCAAGCACACATGCCTCAGTTTGCTCCTCCACAGAATGGGGATACAAATGCCTGGTAACCTGAGCAAGTCTGCACCCGACCAACCTGAGGGTACAGTGAGGGTTATTTTCGTGTTTAATGCCTCCCTGCGTGTAACTGGAGGACATTAACCATGCCTCCTTCCTGTCTCCCTGGGTTTTGCTGGGTGGCCCCCAGGAGGTCCTGAGAAAAATATGCAACTATTCCTCCATCCTGTTCTCTGCAAGCATGCACAATACTCCCTTCAGCAGTCCTCGATTTCCCCAACACTGCTGGGGCCTTACTCCCCTCTCCTCTTGCAGCCAAAACAGCCCCCAAAATCCCCCCCACGCAAGGAGGAGCTCTGAGGCATCACCTCTGCAATCAGCCAGACTCTGAATCGCAGTTTGGCTCAGTTTGGTTCAGCTGGGCCACTTGAGAAGTCAGAACTCTTGCTGCAAGTCACTGAAAAACCACTTCAGACTAGTTCAAATACGAAAGGAAACCGCAACAGGATGGAGAAGTCCAGAGGCGTGGTGACTTCAGGCATGGTTGGCTCCAGATGCTCAAAACAGAAATCTCTCTGTTTCTTCAACTCTTGCCTCTGGTTGCCTCTGTGGTGGTTTCATTCTCAGGCAGGCCTTTCCTATGGAGTGGCAAGAATGGATCCCAGCAGCCACTGTCCTATATCCCTTTGGCTTAGGAGCTTGAACAGAGAAAAATGGGTCTGTTTCCCTGTAGTTCCAACAAAAGTCTCAGGGCTCATTCTCATTGGCTCAGGTTGGATCACGTGACCACCTCTTATTCAAGGACTGTGATTCCAACCTGAGTCGGGTACTGGGTAGAATCAGCCTCATCCAAACCGCAGGTCCAGAGTGTTGGGGAGGCAGTGACCCCAAAGACTAGGGGAAGTGGCAATGATGCTGTATGGGTAGAAATAATAGTTCCCCCGCCTCCAGTACCCTTTACTGACTGGTTTTAATCTGCTCCCTACAGGCAACAAGCTGTGCTTCCCCAGGGAACCTGGGCTCTGTGTGGTCTTTCCTAAGTGTTGTCTTTTCCTCCACCTGCAGGGCTCCCCTGAAGCTCCTCTGTGACAATATGAAGTACCAGATCCTTTCCAGAGCCTTCTATGGATGTGCGTATTGGCTTTACTTGCCATTGTGGTCTCTGGGGGCATTTATCAAATGCCTGTTGTATGTCAGCAGTGTGAGGGGAAGGTGCCTGGCTCTGGCACGTGAACCTCTGCTCCCCTATTTCCCGAATGTGTCTGTTTTTAGTGTAGTTACATGCACTTCTCTGAGCCTCATCTATAGATTGAGGATAAATTGTGTCTGTAGGTGCTGAGGGGGGACAGCAAACAACGGGGCTTCTCAGTGGCAGGGATCTGGTTAGTCACCATCGCATCCCCAGTGCCCACCTTAGAGGGCTTGTTTTCAGGATTAAATGAGAAGCATGTATAGAGCCCCTTACACCTAGCAGGACACGTCCTAGGTGCTCAATAAAAGTCGGTTCCCCTCACCTGTGTGCAGAAGAGTCAGGTGGTCTGATCCCTTTCCACGGAGTTAAAAATGAAAATTTAAATACAGGCATTCCGATGGTTTCTGTTTAACAAATGAAGAAACTAAGGCACAGGGAGGCAAGGTAACTTGTCCAAGGTCACACTGCTAATACATGACACAGCCAGAGCTCAAGCCTAACCCACTGACCACAAAGCCTGATTTTTTTTTGTTTTTCATTCTGCTGTGATTCTTAGCACATTTTATTTCCCCAGCCTCCCAGCCTAGATGGGGGAGATAAAACACATATTTTCAGGGATTCGAGAAAAGTGTTACTATGTCCTGCATGGCCTGCGGAATAGCAGCTCAGGCCATGTCCCCCCGCGCCTGGAGAGGCAGGGAGAACGTGAGCTCTCAGGATCAAGGTTTTTGCCTGTTCTGTTATCACCCATCCCCAGTGCCTGATGCAGGGCCTGGCTGGGAGCCAGGGGAGCGTGGACACATGTTTATGGAACCCAAATGGAAAAGCTTCCTGGAGAAAGGGTCAAGGGTCAAGATGGATCTTGAACAATGTTGTCGCGTGCCATGGCTCATCCCTGATGGTGGTTGAGAGCCCAAGTTCTGGCGCTGGGCAGCTGGGGTTCAGATTCCATCTCTGCACTTCCGGTGATGTGACCTGGGCAGGTGACACGAGCAGTCTGTGCCTCAGTTTCTTCATCTATAAGATGGAGAAGATAGGAGTACCTGCCTCATACTGTTGTTGTGAGAATTTAATGAGTTGCATTATGGGAGCTCTGGCAGCTCCCTGGCACGTAGTGTATGTGTGTGTCAGTGTTAGCCATCTCCTCCTCCCCTTCCTCCCCCTCCCCCCTGCCCCTCCTTCCCCTCCCCCTCCTCCCCTTCCCCCACCTCCTCCCCTCATTTATCCCCTCCCTCCCCTCCTCCTCCTTCCTCCCCTCCCCTTCCTTCCTCCTCTCCCTCCCTCCCTTCCTCCTCCTCCTCCCTCCTCCTCCTCCCTCCCCTCCCTCTCCTCCTCCCCCTCTTTCTCCTCCTTTCTCCCCTCCCTCTCCTCCTCCCCCCTCCTACTCCTTCCTCCCCTCCCTCTCCTCCTCCCCTTCCTCCTCCCTCTCCTCCCCCTCCTCCTGCCTCTCTTCACCCTCCTCCCCCTCCTTCCCCTCTTTCTAATCCTTCCTCCTCCTCCTCCTCCTCCTCCTCCTCCTCATTGCTGGGAGGGGCGAGTCCTCAGGCTCCAGAAAGCCCAGGGTCCTCTCCAGGAGTTGATAGGGGACAGCCAAAGGGAGGGGGCATGGTCAGAGCAAACACAAGCTGTCATTTGCTGAGTGCCTCCTGTGTACCAGGCACTGTGCCCTCCAGGTGCCCAGGGTGGAGCGGACGAAGGGTGGCAGGTTGGCAGGCATTCGGTGAGAGTGCAGGGCCATCTTTGAAAGCAAACCAGGCGCGTCTCCCAGGGCCTTCTTTATCTAGCTGCACTGTGAACAAGAGCTGCCCACCTCTGCCATTCTCTTTCTCTCTTGCTACAGATCGGAGGCACCCAGAGGCCTGGAGAGCATGTAGAGTCCCTGCCTCCTTCCTGCCTGCCCCTTGTCTGCCTCCTGCCCATTGATTAAATGCCTTGGCTTCCGGGTAGAGGAGGTAATGGCAACGTGGCCTGGGCTGAGAAAGGGGACCGACTTCCCTAGGCTCACAGAACTATTAAGCAGTCAAGCCAGCAAGTGACTTCACCCCTCCGAGCCTCGCCTTCCTCATCTGGAAGAGAAGGATGATGGGACTTTCTGCGTCATGAGGGTTCACTAGGATTGCAGGGTGGGGCAGCGCTTCGAGATCCATGAGACAAGGCAAGGCAGGCTGGATGGTGGATGATGGCACTTTCCCTCCCTCCTTCCCTCGCCAGGGCTTGCCTACTGCAGACACCTGTCCACTGTGAGGACCCACCTGTCAGCCCTGGTCAATCACATGATCATGTCTCCAGACTTGCCCTGTGATGCCGGACATGGGCTGACGGCCAGGATCTGGGAGCAGTACCTTCAGGACAGCACAGTAAGGCTTGGCCTGGCTCTGCCTGCAGTGGGGCAGAGCCCTTGGGGGGACCGTCTTGTCATCTGAGCAATGAACCCACCTGCTTGTGGGGACTCAAGGCGGCTGTGACACCTTAGGGGTGGTCTGCGTACCCCACCTGAAGGCCCTGCCCTTCTTGAGAGTGCTAAAACCCACGGCCCCCTTCTGCCCATGGGTGTGAGGATCCAGGAGGCTGGAGCGTGCATGTCCTCTCCTGGAAGGAGTAAAGAATCTGTCACCAAGGATTTATTAAGCATCACACGTATGCACAGTGCTGCACAAGGTGCAGCAAGTCTCTTCCAGGAAGGTTGAAACTACTTAGCTACTTAGGAGGATGGTAGCTAAGTCAGAGGAGGCAGCTGGGCCCAGAAAACCGCCCCCCAGCGTGCAGAACCCTTCCACTTGGCCTCACGACCTGAGAATCCTCCCATCAGATATTTCACCTGGAAACGCATCTCTAAGGCTTTCTTACTAGAAGGCAAACATCCCTGCAAGGAAGATGTTTATGTGTGAAAAAAGTTTCACAGTCAAATAGCTTGGGAAACGAGAGGGGTCAGCTTTTCTGTATCCTGCAGAACTTCCCAGAACCTTGGCTAGGCTGATAGGCTTATGGCTCTCAAGAAACTGGGTGGGGGGGAGGGGGAGGGGGGAGAGCATATGGAACAGTTTCTAAATGTTCCTAAATGAACTGTGAGATCATGACCTGAGCCAAAACCAAGAGTCGGACACTTCACTGACTGAGCCACCCTGGTGCCCCTGTAATTCTTATTTTTTTTAAAATGAGGTAACAAAAAAAAAAATGAGGTGACATTGAGTTTGTATTTTAAGCAACAGCTTCATTTTATAGCAAAGATGTCTTTCAGATCTCTAGGCGAAATGTTGAACGTTAGAACCTTCGCACTTCGTTGATGAGTAGACCATACTTTATTCAGATCTTCCCCTAATGATAGACAGCTGGGCTCTTTCTCTTTTTATTTTTTTATATATTTTTTTAAGCGTTTATTCATTCTTGAGAGAGTGTGAGCAGGGGAAGGGCAGAGAGAGAGAGGGAAACACAGAATCTGAAGCACGCTCTGAGCTGTCAGCACAGAGCCCGATGTGGGGCTCAAACCCACGAACCGCGAGATCATGACCTGAGCTAAAGTCGGACGTTTAACTGACTGAGCCACTCAGGCGCCCCTGGGCTCTTTCTCTTTTTAAAAATTATTTCAAATAGGGTTTCAGTCGACATCTTTATAAGCACATATAATTCTGACTAGTGCTTTTATTTCGAGAGTAGATTCCTAGAAATAAAATTGATTGATATGCATTTAAAATTTAAACAGATGTGCCAGTTTACTTTCCCAAAAAGTCCTAGTGCTCATAATCCCGGCTGGCCTGGGAGAGTGCACATTTCCTGAGGAATTCAAAAGATTTGTAGACTTCTGGGCTCCACTCCAGCTTTACTGATTTAGCATCCCTGGGAGTGGAGCCCAAGAATTTCTGTTTTTTGAAAGTTCCCCAAATGCTTCTAGTGATCTCCCCAGTTTGGGAGGTGCTTGTCTAAGGACAAGTTGGTTGAAAAGATAGATTAGTCAAAAGTGAGTATTTTTTGTCTAACACTTTTGCAACAGTTTCGCAAACTGGCCATGTTTTTACCCTTCTTGGTTGCATTATTGCATTCGGGTGGACTGAGCTGCAGTAACCAATACAGTAACTACTTCAGTTGCTTGACATCATGGGGTGTATTTCTTGCTCACTCTTCAGTCCTCAGTGGGCGTTCCTGGTGGGTGGGTATCTGTCCTCCCTCCAGGGGCTCAAGAGTCTTTCATTCTTATGGCCCCACCATCCTCCCGGGGGCCTCATAGTCATCTGCCTCCAGGCAGCGGAGCAGAAATACATAGTCTGAAGGGAATACACCTGCTTCTTCAAAGCTCTGGCCTGGAAATGGCTTGTATCACATCCTATCACATCCCATTGGCCAGAACCTAGTCACATGGCCACATCCAACTGCAAAGGAGGCTGGGAAATGGAGTCCAGCTGTGGGCCCCAGGACCCGAGCAGGTGGATTTTCAATGAAGCATTTACAGCCTCAGCCACAAATAGCTGTCTGATCTTTAAACTGCTTTGACAAGGCTGTTGGCAGAAGGTGAATTAAAATTTCCAACAGAGACAAAAGAGTGGCTGGTTTTGCCATTGTGGTGAGGTACATCTAAGACTAGCATTAAGATGGGAAATCTGTGGGGCTCTTGTCTGGCTCGGTTGGTAGACCATGGGGCTCTTGATCTCAAGGTCGTGAGCTTAAGCCCCATGCTGGGTGTAGAGCCTACTTAAAAATGTGAAATATGCTTGTAATTTTAGAATGTACAGTAAAGAGATGGGAGGAAACTGGACCTTGCTGCCCTTCAGAGTGGCTTTTCAAAAAGCAGTCATTGGCGTTTTACACACACACACACACACACACACACACACACACAGATGGGACCTGCTGGTCCCCTCAGTGTGACTAATTACAACTGCAAAGCCTTTGCCTGAATATGAGTTTTAAAAAGAGGGCAAACCTATTTGACAATACAGCAAACAGTTGTTAAAGTTATCCTCGTGTGCACAGAAGTTACTAGTGCATGAAGAACCAGCTGGAAATGTTCATTTTGCTTTTAAACAATTTTCTCTGAGCTGAGTCAAGGTTAATAACTTTGAGATGGTATGGCCAAATAAACACAATGCACGAAATTGACTAAAAGCTAAGTACAAATGTTAATTCGTTGTATACTGGCCTTTTTTTTTTTTTTTTGTAAAAATGGGCTCACACTAGATATATTCTCCACCTTGTTTTTTTCCACTTAACAATATACATCAAACATCTTTTTGTTGAAGTTCTCATGGATGCACCTTCCGCCCTTTTTACTCTCTGTTGGTATTCCTGTGTAGGGATGCCCCCTTCCCCACCCCCCCACCCCCGTCGGCAGGCAGTTGGGGGATTTCCAGGGTTTTGCTTTCTCATATGATGCCATGATGGATATCCCAGAACATACAGCTTTGTTTGTTCGCACCATGATCTCTAAGGACCAGGTCTGAGAAGTGGGACTGTCAAGTCACAGAGCCCACCTTTCCTGTTGACCAGACCCTTTATTTCCTCCCACCTACCACAGAGTTACGAGGAACAGGAGCTTCTACGCCTCACCTACTATGGAGGCATCCAGCCGGAGATCCGCAAGGCCGTGTGGCCCTTCCTCCTGGGCCACTACCAGTTTGGGATGACAGAAACAGAAAGGAAGGAGGTTGGTTACACCTGATGGGCAGTGGGGTCTTTGGCAACAAAAGGAGCTGGGTACTGTGGGGATGGAGGTGTTCTGGTTCCACGTTGGACCAAGATGGCACAGGGGAACATGGGGGAGCCAGGAAGCTCCAGGGCAATGCTGCCTCGTAGAAATACAACACAAGCCACAGATGCCATTGTGTAAAATAAACTTTATTTTGAGAGAATTATAGATTCACATATGGCTATAAGAAATAATACAGAAGGATTTATCTGATTTCTCCCAACGGTAGCATCTTACAAAACTATAATATCACAACCGGGGCATTGACGTTTGTGTGTGTGTGTGTGTGTGTGTGTGTGTGTGTAGCTCTCCACATTTTATCACATGAGTAAGTTTGTGTATCACTCTCATGGTCAACAAACTGAACATTTCTGATGCTACCAGGGTCCTCCTGTTGCCCTTTTGTGGCCACAGCCTCTCCGTTCTCCCTGCCCGCCTAATAACACCTGACAACATTACCAGAACGTTCTTCGTTCCTGTAGTTTTGTCATTTCCAGAACATATATACATGGAATCCTATAGTATATGGTATATAACGTTTTGGGATGAACTTTTTCACTCAGCACAATCCTCTGGCAATCTATCCTTTTCATGGCCAAGTGTTCTATGGTGTTCCATGGTATGGATGTTTGACGATCCACCTGTTGATGGATAGGTGGGTCGTTTCCCGGTTTGAGCTTTACAAATAAAGCTGCTGTGAACGTTCGTGTTTTCCCTTGAGCATAAGGTGTCATTAAACGTTCAAGATGACAGTTGCTGGGGCACATGGCGTGCTTGTTCAGTTTTGTAAGAGACTGCCAAGCTTCTGCAGTGGCTGCCCCATTTTATATTCCCACCAGCAGTATATGAGCGACCCACGCCTGCATCCTCACCGAGGTTTGGTCCTGTCACTATTTTTTCTGTCGGCCACTCAGGCAAGGGGTAAATGATGTGTCATTGTGATTTTAGTTTGCATCTCCCAAATGACTGGTGATACTGCACGTTTTTGCATTGTATGCTTATCGCCATCTGTGTATCTTTGATGAAATGTCCGTTCGTGTCTTTTTTCTAAGTGAATCGTTTGGGTTTTTACTGTTGCACTTGGGAGCTCTTCATATGTTCTTGATACTTATTCCTTGCTGGGTGAATGGTTTGCAAATATTTTCCCCCCAGTCTGTCTTGTCTTTTCACCCTCTTTTGATTTTAGTAATTTTTTTAAGTTTATTTATTTATTTTTGGGAGAGAGAAAGAGAGAGCAAGCGAGCAAGGGGCAGAGAGTGGGAGAGAGAGAATCCCAAGCAGGCCTCACGCCATCAGCACAGAGCCCAGCATGGGGCTCGAACCCACGAACCGTGAGATCATGCCCTGAGCCGAAGTCAGACGCTTAACTGACTGAGCCACCCAGGTGCCCCTTGTCTTTCATCCTCCTAATGAGATCT
Source organism: Felis catus (assembly GCF_018350175.1). NCBI lineage: Eukaryota > Metazoa > Chordata > Mammalia > Carnivora > Felidae > Felis > Felis catus. The sequence continues at coordinate 30,175,437 of NC_058379.1, read as the reverse complement.
TGTACAGAACAAATGTTGAAATTTTTGATGAGGTTCAGTTTATCAGTTTTTCCTCATATACATTGTGCTTTTGGTGTCAGGTTGAAGAACTTTATGTTTAGCCCTAGATCCCAGAGATTTTCTCCTATGTTTCTTTTCTCAAAGTTTTATCAAGTTCTGTAGTTGTACATTTTAAATTTAGGTCTGTGATCCGTGTTGAGCTCATTTTTGTATCCAGTGAGTGGTTTAGGTCAAGATTCATTTTTTTGGCCTATGATGTCTGGTTGCTCCAGCACGGTTTGGTGGAAAGGCTGGCCTTCCTCTCTTGACTGGCTTTTGCGCCCTTGTCAGCACTCAGGTGGGCATATTAGTGTGGATTCTCCATTCCATTCCGTTCATCTAATACCACCCTGTAATGAGAAATCTTTAGCTGATACCACACTGTCTTGAGGACTGGAGCCCGTGTGTTAATTTTAAGCGTTTAGTTAATGTTATGGGACACCTGGGTGGCTCAGTCGGTTGAGGGTCTGACTTTGGCCGGGGTCATGATCTCGCAGTTCGTGGGTTTGAGCCCCGCTTTGAGCCCCGCGTTGGGCTCTTTGCTGACAGCTCAGAGCCTACAGCCTGCTTCCAATTCTGTCTCCCTCTCTCTGACCCTCCCCTATTTGTGCTCTCTCTCTCAAAAATAAATACACATTAAACAAGTAAATATAAACAAACAAATGTTTAGTTAGTGTTTTAATAGTCCCATTTTAAAAAGTAGAAGGAAACAGATGCCTTGAATTGTTCTTAAACATCATTCCCAGTTCACAAGAAGTTGCAAAAACTAATAAAGAGGTCCTGTTGTACCCATTGCTCAGTTTTCCACAATGGAAACACCTTCTAGAGCAGTAGCACATTATCAAAACCAGGACGTTAGCATCAGCACAATATCACTAGCTACACCACAGACCTCTTTAGGATTTTAGTCACTTCTGCATTGGCTCGCGTGCATGCATACACGTGTGTGTGTGTGGGTGTGGGTGTGTGTGGATGTGGGTGTGTGTGTGCGTGTGGGTCCACATCACTTCCTTAAGATGAAATTAATTTTAATGATATATTTTATTTAACCCAGCATATCCAGTACGTTACCATTTCATTGTGTAATCAATATGAAAAGTATTGCGACATTCTACTTGTTTTATTCATACTCTGTTTTCAATACCTGGTGGCATTTTACATTCCTTATCCATTTCCCACCTGTGCTATTTACTAAATATTTGTCAGTAAATTGACTCACTGCAAAATGTATGTAACTTACTTAAAAAGGTATTTCAGGGGCGCCTGGGTGGCGCAGTCGGTTAAGCGTCCGACTTCAGCCAGGTCACGATCTCGCGGTCCGTGAGTTCGAGCCCCGCATCGGGCTCTGGGCTGATGGCTCAGAGCCTGGAGCCTGTTTCTGATTCTGTGTCTCCCTCTCTCTCTGCCCCTCCCCCGTTCATGCTCTGTCTCTCTCTGTCCCAAAAATAAATAAAAACGTTGAAAAAAAAATTAAAAAAAAAAAGGTATTTCATATCCCTGCCATTAATGGAAGACTGACATGACTTGGCATAACAGAAGGAAAGCTATAAAAATAAATAGAATACGACCAAATGATATAACTCAGTTCCATGTAGATACTGTAGCCTGCCTGAGGCCTGCTCTCTTTGCTAAAAGAGGGGATTATGAAGTGTTATTGGAGGTGTTCAAGGCACGGTAGCACCAGACTGGCCTTCCTCGTAATCCGAAAAGTACAAGGGGAACTGAAAATGGAAATCACACTGTGATTCCAGATGATAAGACCCTGTGCCAGTGAACTGTCTAAAATCATCTCAGGACCAGCACGAGGCCCTCCCATGCTTCACCCCCTGTCTCGTGGGCTCCTGGCAAACAGGAACAGAGTTCCGGGGTGCCAGGTCCTGTGCTTGGGACCGGGGACTCAGAGGTGCATTAGATGAGTTCCTTGCCAGTGTAGTGGGGGTTTGTGCAGAGTCAGATGTAGGCAAACCCCAGGGTTGTAAGAGCATACCAGGGCCACCTATGCCATGCAGAAGGCTACCTGCTTGCTTTCCAGGCAAGGGCGGTGAGGAAGGGCCTCTCAGAAGAGGGGCCAGCAAGAGCAAAGCCCTAGAGGTAGAGGAGACATGTGTATGATGCAGTGTGTGTGTGTGTGTGTGTGTGTGTGTGTGTGTCTGTCTGTGAGGGTTTGTGGGGAGAAGGGTGGCAAGTGCATGGTGGACTTGGTGGCTGGAACAGGATAGTGAGGTGGGGGCAACAGTGAGAGGTGGGGCCAGGGAGGAAACAAAGAGGAGTCTGCTGAGGGGTAAATGCAAAGGAGGGGCCAGGCTGGGACAAACAGGCACCTGGAAGGAGCCCACTGGGGTCCTCCTGGTTCAAGGTCATGGGAACCTCGCCTAGGAAGGCAGTGGAAATAGGAATGTATGCTTGGATGAGTCTTCTGGAGGTAGGTCAGTGGGAGGAAGGGCAGGAATTTGGGCAGGGCGGACCCCGAGCCTCTCTCCGGAAGCCCTGGAAAGCTTAAGGATTCCCTGTCCCCCCAGCCAGGAGGCAGGCTCCCTGCCCTCTCTCTTCCCCTTCCTGCCTCTCCACACCCTTACTCAGATCTGCTTGTCCACGCCCATTTGTGCCCAGAGTTCTGGTGGTTTCAGAACCTCAGTTACCCGGGCTGTGTAACAGAAACAACGCAAGTTGCCCTTCTGTCTGCTGAAATCCCACAAGGAAAATGCTTGAAACCTGTAGCCCTTTTCTAAGGCCATTGCTGGAGTCAAGGGAGAGGTCAGTTCTCTTCATCTTTGTATCCTCTGCACCTGGCCCTGTGTTGGGCACATGGGAGGCACTCAGTAAATGTGTTGGGTGTGTGGATAGATGGATGGCGTGAAGCATCTTGCTCATCTTGTATCCCATATGTCTGGCTTGGTACCCAGCACAGAGTAGGTGCTTCCCAAATTGAAAGGATAAGTGAATGAATGAATGAAGAAGAAGGGAAGGAAGAATACTAAGAAAGAAACAGTCTTCTCACTTCAGCTGTCTCTAGGGTTTAGTACACTGCTTGGCAGAGGAGAAGCTCAGCAAGTATTTGAATGTGTATAGGAAGAGAGGGAGGAAAGAAGGAAGGAAGGTAGGCAGGCAGGAGGAAGAGAAGGGAGGGAGGGAGGGAGGGAGGAAGACAGGAAGGAAGGAAGGGGGAGGGAGGAAGAGGGAAGGAGGGAAGGGAAGGGAGGAAGGTAAGAAAGAAGGAAGGAGGGAGGGAGGGAGAAGAGGAAGAGAACATTGAAAGAAGTAGCTTTGTGCACGTTTCTGTATCCCCAGGGCCTAGCCAGGGCCCTGCACATGGTAGGTGTTCGGTCAATGTCTGTTGGACGTCCATGAATGATGAATGGGTGTCTCCAGTGCTCAAGGTCCCAGGTCAGAGCTGGCAGTCTCTTCTGGGTTGGGCCGGCTCTCCCCAGGGGTGACCTTGCATCTGCCCTGGCAGGTGGACGAGCAGATTCACGCGTGCTACGCACAGACCATGGCTGAATGGCTGGGCTGTGAGGCCATCGTGTGGCAGAGGGAGCGGGAATCCCACGCAGCTGCCTTGGCTAAATGCTCATCAGGGGCCAGCCTGGACAGCCACCTGCACCGGATGATGCACCGGGACTCCACCATCAGCAATGAGGTGACAGGCGGGACGCATCTGGGAGCACAGGGGGGGCAATAGAGGCCAGGATCTGCTCCATTTAGCTGTTGTAGGAATGGTGAAGGCTGGGTATCTGGAGCTTTGGACTGAGTCTCACCCCTAGCGTTTGGGTGGAAGGTTACTGTGGAGTTTGATAGACCTGCATTTGAGTCTAGCTTCACCATTTCCTAGCTCTGGGGCCTCAAGCAAGCACCCTTATTTCTGGGCCTCAGTTTCTTCATCTATAAAAAGGGCGCGACCATTTGGATAGGGGAGGTTTGTGTGCAGCTCAAATGAGGTAGTGCATACGAAGCGCCTAGCACAGTGCTAGGCTCCCATTTTTTTTTTTTTTTTTAATTTTTTTTTTCAACGTTTATTTATTTTTGGGACAGAGAGAGACAGAGCATGAATGGGGGAGGGGCAGAGAGAGAGGGAGACACAGAATCGGAAACAGGCTCCAGGCTCTGAGCCCTCAGCCCAGAGCCTGACGCGGGGCTCGAACTCCCGGACCGCGAGATCATGACCTGGCTGAAGTCGGACGCTTAACCGACTGCGCCACCCAGGCGCCCCTAGGCTCCCATTTTTTCAGCCAGTGCTCACTGAGTACCTACTACATGCCAACAACGGTCAGGAATGTCCTGGAATGCTAGGAGCACTCCAGCGACCAGGTCAGACATACCTGCCCTCTCAGAACCTCCAGTTTAGCAGCCCAAAGGAGAAGCTGAGAAGAAAATTAATTCTCTTCCCCAGTGCTTGTACACTCATCCATTGCCAACAATAATACTGCCTAGGGTAGCAAGCAACCACCAGAAGTCGGTGACTCCTAACATTAAAGCCCTTCGTGTGTACTCCTGAGTCTGGCTCAGCTGAGCAGTTCTGCCCTGAGCGGGGCTGGCTGGGCTCACTCTTGAGCCTGCTTTCAGTGCCTGGTCTGCTAAAAGCCTCCTTCATCTTTGCTGGGCTCTCTCTCACATGTCTGAGGCGACCGGGCTCTGCTCCACACGTCACATCCTCCAGCAGGCTGACCTGGGCACGTTCACATAGTGAACGTAGATCATAAAGAGACGAAGCGGAAATACACAGTACTTGTTAAACCTCTGCCCTGGTAAGGTTGCTAACTAACATCCCGGTGGCCGAAGCAGGGCCCATGGCCAAGCCTAGCATCCGAGTAGGCGGGAACTAGGAGCTATAGGGCAAAAGCATGTATACAGAGGGGAATAAAAAAACAAAAACAAAAAAATCAGACCATTAGTACCACGAGCTCTGAGTTGATCTTAAATATTTGTCCAGAGGTCTAGAGGACAGGGCAGTTAAAGGTGGGTTTTTCTGATTGCAAGAGTAGGGGGAGGGGGTCCAGTGGCTGCTGTGGCCCCTGAGGAGATGCCAGGGAGCAGAGGGCGCCCCCCTCCCTATTCTTGTGGTACAGATAGGAAGCTGAGGCCCTGACAGGGGACTTGCCCAAGTCAGGAACAGAGATGAGGCCACACTTACAGAATCCCTGCCTGAGCTGAGTGTAGGGCCCCAGAGCCGGGATGCAGCCTCACGCACACCTTCAATCTCTCTGTCTCTGTCTCTCTTGGCCCCTTTTTCTATCAGTCCTCCCAGAGCTGCAGTTCAGGCCGCCAGCACGTCCGCCTGCAGAATGACTCCAGCAGCAGCACACAGGTGACCCTCGGGGAGGTGCCCCCCCTCCCCCATCCCCCCCCCCTTCAACTTGGAGTAAAGGGATTAGATGTCCATCATCTACAGGTCACTTGTTTTATGCTAGCATTAAAAATGGAGTTTTGGGGGCTCAGTTGGTTGATCGTCCGACTTCGGCCTCAGGTCACGATCTCGCCGTCTGTGAGTTTGAGCCCCGCGTCACGCTCTGTGCTGACAGCTCAGAGCCTGGAGCCTGCTTCAGATTCTGCGTCTCCCTCTGTCTGTCCCTCCCCTCCTCGCACTCTCTCTCTCTCTCTCAAAAATAAATAAACATTAAAAAAATAAAAATTTTTAAATTAAAAAAAAGGATATTTTAGTTACACAGGTAATATGTGAATCTCTTCCTCCTGTAAAATATTAAAATATTGCAGAGAGAGCTAAATTTGGCTTTGACCCTTCCTAACCCCCACTTGCCCTCCCTAGAAATGTCATCATTTCGCTGTGTATCCTTCCAGACCGTCTGTTTGCCTTTACATGCACACAAGTATGTACACAGTATGAAGACAATACATTGCACTGTTTGGTAATTTTTGGAAAATCCTACATAAATTCTATTATACATGTTGTTGCACAGCTTTCCATTTTATTCCATGAAATGTTAACTCATCCCACTCAATATTAAATAAAAAGCAAAGCACAAAAAACATGCACACTGTGACACCTTTGGCATTAAAACAGGAAATGTTTTCCTGAAAACAGGAAATCTGTTTTCAAAAACAACGGATGAAAAAGCCAGAAATGAATCAGAATTATTACCTACAGGAGGCAGGGGAGGACACAGGGAAAGAAGCCACATTTCCCTGAATATCCCTTGTTTCCTAGTTCCGACTCCGGAGTTAGGCAAATTTTGTATTGACATAATTTAAACCAATTGAACCAAGAAAAAAAAATTTTAAACCAGAAACACATGAAATTAACAGATCATATTGGTGACATAAACACAGAGAAGAAATGTTTCATGTGACCTTGGAACATGGTCTTCTACTATCTATCCTTGATGGGATATGGCCTGAGGACATAAAGAACCACAAATAAATCCTTGCCCTTGTCCCAGAGACTTTTCCATAGTGTCTCATCTACGTCTAACTACTTTGGAAAATTGATCTGTAATAATCAACCACATGGATATAATATGCTGTTTTTAGCCTGTTTCCTATGTTGTAAATTCATTTCTTACTTTAAAAAGTTATATGCAAAAAATTTTTTGTGATGAAAGGTACACTTCCTGCTACTTTGGTTCCCTAATACTCCTCAATTTCAGGGCTTTCTTCTTTCTGGGTTATTCTAGGCATTTCCATGCAGTAGGTCACTCTTATATTTCCCATGGCGGGAGCATACATTACACCTGGTCCGTCCCACTCCTTTCCCCAACTGTATAGTATTCCACGTGCATGTTCCATTTTTGAACCGGCCCCCTGCTGATGGATGTTTAGATTGGTGCTGGAAGCAGTGGGCATCCTAATCTCTCCGTGTGTGCATACATCATCTTCAGGTGTTTGAGTCTGTGGACGAAGTGGAGCAGGTGGAGGCAGAAGGCAGGTTGGAGGAGAGACAGCCCAAGATCCCCAACGGGAACCTGGTGAATGGCACCTGTTCCCCGGACTCCGGCCATCCGTCATCTCACAACTTCTCCTCGGGCCTCTCGGAGCCCTTGGAACCCAGCCTGAGCATGGAGGACGGCGTCATGGACGCCCAGCGGAATGCTCCTCTGGTGCTTCGACCTGGGGACAGCAGCGTGGATGACGGGCAGAGCAGTGAGGCCACCACCTCCCGGGATGAGGTCCCCCACGAGGACCTGGCCGTGCAGGACAGCCTGGAGAGCGACCTCCTCGCCAACGAGAGCATGGACGAGTTCATGTCCCTCACTGGCAGCATGGACGTGGCCCTGCCCAGAAAGGAGGGGGCCGCGATGGAGGGCTGGGGAGACAGTGAGGTGGGGAAGCACAGCCGTGTGGACAGTGAGGACAACCTCTCAGAGGAGCCCGAGATGGAAAGTCTCTTCCCCGCCCTGGCCTCTCTGGCCGTGGCCACTTCTGCCAACAATGAGGCGTCCCCCGTGTCTTCCAGTGGCGTCACTTACTCTGTAAGTCACCAGGATTCTCCTGCACTTAATTTTCGTACCTAACAGCCGTGGGACGGTGGGTGTGTCCCACGAGCCTCAGTTTCCCAGAATGACCTCTGATCTGTTACATTTTTCCTATCACAGAGGCTGCACTGGAGAAGCCCTTCTGGGCAGACAGTATAGTATTTAAAGAACACAGGCTTTGCAGTCAAATCGTCCCGGGTTCAGTCCCAGCTGAGGCACCTCACTTTTTCTTTCTGAGTCTCAGTCTTCTATCAGTCGAGTACCTTCCTGCCTGAGCTGTTCTCAGAAGTAGGGAGTCGAGTCCTCTGTGCCTGATGTGCAGTGAGCTTTCCATCAATAGCAGCCTCGATGAGAACAACATCTTGGGGTACACTCAGGTCCAACATCTTTTAAGTACTCCAGTTTACTTTGTTGCCAAAAAGTCCAAGCCAAAGGATGTCAACTGAATGGGAGGTTTTCTGAGCCAGGCACTGTGTATATCCGTTTTCCTTTGAAGAACGTGTTATTTCTATGTAAGATATACATGCCCATAGTGTAAAGAGTGAAACAGACCAGGCTGAATACAAAACCCAGAAGTGCCCCCCATCTGCCCCCATGTAGCCCTCCCCAGAGGCAATAGCAGTTACTTGTTCTGCCCAAATTACCTGGTGTTTACCCCCGTGTGTATAAATATTTGTACTTCCTGATCTTTTTGTATTGCTACTTCCTGATCTTTTTCCTTTTTCTTTAGTTCCAGACATGAACGTTTCACCCCCACAGCCTCCCCAACACAAGGGACCCCTTCCCAGCCCCATCCATCCACTACAGTTACAATAATTTTAGTTCAATGACTATCTGTTGTTCACGCTAGTATAACGAAACAATGTATATACACCATGCAGTAAACTGTATTTGTTTTTTCTTTCCTGCCAGAAAATTTTGTTTTCCCTAGATGTGTTTTCATTTCCTCATCTCTGTTTTCTTGTCCTGCGTTTGCTACATACGAATCATTAATTCGCTCCCCCCAGCCCCCCAAACTCTGCCAGTTTTCTAAATCTCTTCTAGAACATTCAGAAACCTCAAGGTTTTCTGTTCATTTTGTATGCCTCAAGAATGCTGAGAGCCTCAGACCTTCCCCAGTCTTCTGCTCCTGGTGAATAGCTGTCATCTTAGATTTTTTTTTTTCTCCACCTTCATCTAGAAGTTACTTCTGCTCTTAGGTTATCCACCTGCATAAGATATAAACCTGGTGTGAGGCTGTTAATTATCCAGGGAGGTATATTTTATACTTCATTTGACACCTATGTTCAAGACAGGTAGTTGTCTTTAAGGCCCTAGATGTAAGTAGCTTTTTCTACCATTCCTTTACTGGGGATGTGGCTCTTGGGGATCCTGCCTTAATGCGTGAAAATCTCTTATTAGATTCCTTACCTTCAGGGAGAAGGATCCCCAAAACCATTAAATCCAAGCTTCAGGTTTCCCAGTCTGGAAGCTTTCCTCAAGGCAAAAGCCAGATTTGGTATTTCTTGCCTTTGTGGTGAATTTTTGGCCTTTAATCGTTCCTCATTTTTCTTGCCATATCACTGAACCTTTTCCTCAGATGGGGGTCAAGGCATCAAGCCCGGCATATGCCAGAACTGGACTCCTGTCCGCTTTCTCCGTCTTCCTGTCCAGTGTCCCGCGGGGGCGGTGGGTACATCTCCAGCTAGTTCCAACCGTCATGCACAGTGAGGAGAATTCGTCTTTGCAGCTTAGAGAATTGTTTTGTTTCATAAAAGGGAAGGAAAGAAAAAGGGACTGTCATCGTACAAAGTGAAAAGAGGCTTTCTCGGAAAACCACAAAAATGAAATCAAACGCCCACCTGGTCCGGGGAGAGGATGTTCTTTTCAGTGGCAGCAGGAGGGGGGTAGGAGGAGGGAGACTGTCTGGAACGCGACCTCTCTGTGAGGAGCTGGCGTGTAATTGTTCTCTCCGTCCCCTCCTGGGGGCCTGCAGCCGGAGTTCCTGGACCTGTACACCGTCAACCTGCACCGCATCGAGAAGGACGTGCAGCGCTGTGACCGCAACTACTGGTACTTCACGCCCGCCAACCTGGAAAAGCTGCGGAACGTCATGTGCAGGTGGCTGGGGGGCAGGGAGGGGCGGTGAGGTGGGGGGTGGGCTGCAGGGGAGCGGGAGGGGGTGGCAGAGGCGGGGGCTACAGAGAGCCCAGCCAGAACACAGCCTCTGCCGTTGGCACCTTGCCCACCTGGCGGTAAGGTGACCGTCCCAGTAATGATAATAAGAGAGAGCATTCGTTAAGCACTTACTCTATACCAGGCACCACCCCGAGCCCTTTACTAACGTCATTTCACTTAGTCCTCACAACAAGCCTATGGGGCAAATATTATCCCATTTAACAGGTGAGGAAATGGAGGCCGAGGGGTACCATACTGCTCGGAGTCCCCCAGCTGGGCAGTGGCTGGACGGGAACGCTTGCCCACATCTCTCGGGCTCTAAAAACATCTGTGCTTTTTTTTCTTTTTCTTTCAGCCAAGATCTGGGGCTTCTTATTCTCATTACATACTAAATGTGTTATTTCTTAAAATATGAAAGTAACTCAGGCATATTAAATACCTAGATCAACCAAGGAAACCAGAAGTTCCTAAGGTATAAAGAGAGACTGCTTTCCCTGTCCAGTTATCAATGCCCCTCACCTAAAAGAAACTGCTGCTAAGGATTTAGGGAATGTCTTCCCAAGCCACATATAGATGGAAAATAACATCATAGGTAGTATATTATATAACATGAGTGCATACGTGTTTTAATGTCTTCTTAATTTTACCTATGTAGGATTAATATTATATTTTTCTACCACTTGCTTCTTACACTTAATGCATCCTGGGGGGCTCGGTCGGTTGAGCATCCGACTGTGCTTTCGGCTCAGGTCATGATCCCAGGGTTGTAGGATCGAGCCCCACATCAAGCTCTGCACTAAGCATGGAGCCTGCTTAAGATTCTCTCTCTCTCTCTCTCTCTCTCTCTCTCTCTCTCTCTCAAGTAAAATGAAAAAAAAATGCATCCTGGATGTCTTTCCATACTACTCTAACTCAGGGGTTCAGAAACTACTAGTACGGGGGCACCTGGGGGGCTCAGTCGGTTAAGTGTCCAACTTTGGCTCAGGTCATGATCTTACATTTTGTGGGTTTGAGCCCCATGTCGGGCTCTGTGCTGTCAGCACAGAGTCTGCTTCAGATCCTCTGTTCCCCTCTCTCTCTGCCCCTCCCCTCTGGCTCTCTGGCTCTCGCTCGCTCTTCTCTCTCTCTCTCTCTCTCTCTCTGTCAAAAATAAATAAACATTAAAAAAAAAAAAAGACCCACTAGCACAGCCCACAGGCCAAATCCAGCCCCACCACCTGTTTTTGCAAATACAGTTTTCTTAGAACTCAGCCATGCTTGTTTGTTTGCATAGTATCTATGATTGCTTCTGCAGAGTTGAGTAGTTGAGACAGAACCTGGGCCTGCAAAGACGAAGCTAATTATCATCTGGACCTCCCAGGAAAGGTTTGCCAACCCCTGCTCTAACTCATTTTTATTAATAAGTACTACCTCATAACTATTCTGTCTTACAGTCTCCCAAGCAATCAATCACTGCCTCTCAAGATTGAGTTGAGGAGACACAAATATAGTTTCAGTGTATGTGCTGCCTAAGCGAGCACAAGACACAAATATAATTAACTCTAATATATTTACATTAAAATGAGAAGGTGCTGGGGGAGAAGGAGGGATAGACCGACTTTTGCTGGGTTATGGCCTTGGGAGAAAGTGTGGAAGCCCACACAGGCGGGGACATGCAAGATGGCCCTTGGCAAAATTAGGAGAGACTGAACAAACCACCCGGCATACACGTACCCTGTGGTAAGGCCACCTGGGCCCAGATCCTGCCCTTGCCATGTATTCTTGGGTGTATGACACTATGCATGTCACTTAGCTCTCTGTACCTCAGTCTCCTCATCTGTGAAATGGGATATGCTAGGACCTTCTGCGTGTGATTATTTTGAGAATTTCGTGGCGCAGTATATGTTTAGTGGCTGAGCATACAGTACATGCCCAGTAAACAGTAGTTACTGTTATTCAAGGGCAGATGGGAACTCCAGGCACAGAAGTGCTAGGGCCAGGCACTGGGGTGTGAGTGTGTGCCCGAAAGGAAGAAGTACTGGGAGACGATGGTGGGGCTGTGAAGATGCGGCGAAGACAGTGAGTGCCTTACACGCCCAGGGAAGGTGTTTGCACGTTGTCTCACAGTGGGCAGCCTGTGAGGATGTGGTGGCCTCTTGGAGCTGGGCTTTAGGAAGGCCATCCTGGTGGCTGAGAATAGGATGTTTGAAGAGAGTGGGACTGGGGAAGGGGTGGAGGCAGGAGCTGAGGGAGTGAGCGGTCCAGGTAGGAATGGGGGGCTGTGGCAGGAAGGAGGAAGAGGACGGGGGGGTTGGAGAGACAGAGGTCTTAAGTGCTATCCTCAGGCCCATCGTCTCTCTCTTGTAGCTACATCTGGCAGCACATTGAGATCGGCTATGTCCAGGGCATGTGTGACCTCCTGGCTCTACTGCTGGTCATCCTGGATGACGGTATGTCCCCCCCACCACCCCAAGGCCAGGGGTGCACTTTCCTACCCACTGCAGAGGAGGGGTTTAACCTTACTTTGTGACTCCCACTGCAGAGGAGGGGTTTAACCTTACTTTGTGACTCTGGTGAATGCATCAAGGTCCTAGGGAAATAGAAAGGCTTGTTGTTCCATGTTAGTCCACACTTATCACCAGGTGCCCGACACCCAGCCAGGCCTTTGCTAGCCACTGATTGCACAGACATGAAGGGGAGCAAAGAAAAACCCATGCCCAGATGTCTTCACTGGTGAATTCTACCAAACACTTAAAGAAGAATTAATACCAGTTCTCCACAAGCTCTTCCAAGAAAACAATAGGAGGGAATACTTCCCAACTCATTCTATAAGGCCAGTCCTTATATGAAGACCCACTGGTACCTTGATACTAATATCAGACAAAGGTATCACAAGAAAAGAAAACTACTGAGTGATGTCCTTGATGAATATAAAGACAAAAACCCTCAGCAAAACACTAGCAAACTGAATCTAGCAAGATCTAGAAGAGACTATATACCATAACCAAATGGGATTTATCCCAGGAAAACAAGACTGGTTCAATGAATGAAAATCAATCAGTATAATTCACCAGATTAATAGAATAAAGGACAAAAATGACACAATCATCTTAGTTGACAAAGAAATGGCATTTGACCAAATTCAACACCCTTTCATGTTAAAAACTCTCCACAAACTAGGAATCGAAGGAAATTTCCTGAGCACGATAAAAGGCACCCAAGGAAATCCTACAGCTTGTTCATACTCAATGGTGAAAAACTGAATGCTTTCCCCCAAGATCACAGATAAGACACAGATGTCCACTTTTGCCACAAAAGGTTCTAGACAGGACAATTAGGGAAGCAAAAGAAATAAAAGGTAGCCATACTGGAAAGGAAGTAAAACTATCTCTACTTGCAGAAGATCTGATTTTTATAAACAGATAATCCTAAGGTATAAAAAATAATCTTAGAGCTAATAAACAAGTTCAGCAAGGTTGCAAGATACAAGATATGTATACAAAAGTCATTTGTACGTCTATACATTTGCATTGGACAATGCAAAAACAAAATTAGGAAGGCATTTACATTTGTAATACTATCTAAAGGAAGACCCTTAGGAATAAATTGAACAGAAGAAGTGGAAGCTTTGCAGGTTCAATTCCAGACTGCTGTAATACAGCAAATATTGCGATAAAGCGAGTCAAATGAAGTTTTTGGTTTCTGAGTGCATGTACAAGTCACGAGTACACTACCCTGTAGTCCGTTAGCATTATGCCTAGAAAAATAATGTTCATGCCTTAATTTAAAAATCCTTTACTGCTAAAAAATGGTAGCCGTCATCTGAGCTTTCGGCAAGTCATAATCACTGGTTACAGATCGTCATAACAAATATAATAATGAAAAAGCTTGAAACGTTGCAAGAATTATCAAAATGTGAAACAGAGACCCAAAGTGAGCAAATACTGTTTGCAAAATGACACCGATGGACTTTCTCAATGCAGGGTTGCCACAAACCGTCAATTTGTAAAAAATGCAGTATCTGGAAAGTGCAATAAAATGAGGTATGCCTGTATGCCAAAACTGTAGAACATTGTTGAAAAAAAAAAATTGAAGATCTAAATAAATGGAAAGACACCTCATGTTGGTGAGTCAGGAGACTTAGTACTGTTAAGATGGCAGAGTGCTTTCCAAATTGATCTGGATTCGGTGTGATCCCTATCAGCATCCCAGTTGCAGTTTTTGCACAAATGGGCAAGCTGACCCTAAAACTCATTTGAAAATGCAAGGGACCAGGAGTAGCAAAACCAGTTTTGAAAAAGGAGCAGATATTAGGGGACACACAGCTCCCAATTTCAAAATCTATTACAAAGTTACAGTAATAAAGAAAGTGTGGTAGTCCCACAGGGATAGACATGCAGATCAGTAGAATAGAATTGGCAGTCCAGAAATAAGCATTTCTGGAGTGCCCGGGTGGCTCAGTCGGTTGAGCACCGACTTTGGCTTAGGTCATGATCTCATGGCTCGTGAGTTCAAGCCCCTCGTCGGGCTCTGTGCTGACAGCTCGGAGCCTGGAGCCTGCTTCAGATTCTGTGTCTCCCTCTCTCTCTGCCCTTCCCCAACTCACACTCCGTCCCTCTCTCTCATAAAAATAAGTAAACATTAAAAAATAGATCATAGACCTAAATATAAGAATGAAAACTACAAAATTATAAGAAAACACAGGCGTACATCTTTGTGACCTTGGGTTTGTGTCCTTGGGTATTAAGCAATGGTTTCTTAGATATGACACCAAAAGAATAAAGCGACAAAATTAAAATTGAATGGGACTTGAACAGAATTTAAAACTGTTGTGCTTCAAAGGGTACCGTCAGGAAAATGAAGAGAGCCCAAAGAATGGAAGAAAATACTTGCAAATCACATACATCATACAGGGGACTTATATCCAAAATATGTAAAGGGGGGCACCCGGGTGGCTCAGTCGGTTAAGCCTGAGTCTCGATTTTGGCTCAAGTCATGCTCTCATTGTCATGAAATGGAGCCCTACGTCGGGCTCCAGGCTGGGTGTGGAGCCTCCCTCTCCCTTTGACCCTCCCCCACTCATGCTATATAAATAAATAAATAAATAAATAAATCAAAAAATAAATAAAAATATGTAAAGCACTTTTACAATTCAATAATGAAAAGATAAATAACCCAATTAAAAATGAGCAAAAAGTTTGACTAGATATTTCTCAACAGAATGAAAGACATACATGTAGCCAGTAAGCATATTAAAAGATGCTCAACATCTTTACTCGGTAGGGAAATGCAGATTAGAACCACAGTGAGATTCCACTTCACGCCCACTAAATGGCTAGAATGAAAACAATGGAAAATATCAAGTGTTAGTGACAATATGAAGACATTGTCTCTGAGATTTTGAAAGCAGACTGGCAGTTCTGCATAATGTTAAAGGTGGAGTTACTGGAGGACCCAGCAGTTTGGTTCCTAAGTATATCCCCAAGAGAAATGAAAACACAGTGTTCGCACAAACACTCTGTGTGAGCATGTGCACAGCAGCGTTATTCACAATCGCCCCAAAGTGGAAACAACCCAAGTGTTCATCAGTGGATGCATGCATAACCAAAATGTGGTATAGCCCTGCAATGATAAAAAAAAAAGAATGATTTGGCAAAAAAAAGAATGATTTGACACTTGATATAGTGTGAAACCTCAAAGAGGCTCTGCTAAGTGAAAAAAGCCAGACACAAAAAGCCACATAGCATATGATTCCATTTATTGGAAATGTCCAGAAGAGGCAAATCTGTAGAGGCAAAATAGACTAATGGTTGACAGGGGAGGGAGCGGGCGGGGTGGGGGGGTAGATGGGCCATGACTGCTGATGTATGCAGGTGTCTTTTGGGGGTGATGGAAGTGTTCCCACCTTACAGATGATGGTTGCACAATTCTGTGAACATGCTAAAAACCTGAGCTGTACATTTGAAATGATGGATGTTATGCAATGTACATCTCAATAAGACTGTTAAATAAATGGGCAGCATAACTCCCTAGTCCTTAGACGTGGGTTGTGCACGGTGACTTCTTCCAAAAAGTTCAGCATAAAAGGGGGTGTGGGCAGGAGGGAAACTGTGGTGGAGAAACCTAACACTGCGTCAGCCAGGTGACCGAAATCATCATTAACAGTCATAAATCATGTGGATAGCAGGTGCCCTTGACATGATGTGTTTAAAATGGCACGTTACCCACATGGTCTTTGGCTCAATAACCCCAAAAGCCAGTATCATCATGAGAACAACATCCAACAAATTCCAGTAGAGAAGCATCCCTTAGAATATGTGACAACCACTCTCACAACTGCCAAGGTCATCACAAACAAGGAAAGCCTGAGAAACTTCTATACCCGAAAGGAGCCCCAGGAGAGATAACACCTGTGTGTAATGTGTTATCCTGGTTGGGTTCTTGGAACAGAAAATAAACAAAATTATGGAGTTTAGTTAATAATGTATCATCAGCGGGTTGTTAATTGTAACAAATGTAGTATACAAAAACTGTCCCTACTCCTTTCTCAACTTTTCTAGAAGTCTAAAACTGTTCTAAAAAAATCAAGTCTTTTTATTTAAAAAAATTTTTTTAATGTTTATTTATTTTTAAGAGAGACAGCATGAGCAGGGGACAGGAAGAGAAAGAGGGAGACACAGAATCCAAAGCAGGCTCCAGGCTCTGAGCTGTCAGCATAGAGCCCGACACAGGGCTCAAACCCATGAACCATGAGATCATGACCTGAGCCGAATTCGGACGCCTAACCAATTGAGCCACCCAGGCACCCGTGAAAAATAGAGTGTTTTTAAAAATGAATGAGGTCTTACTGTGCCTTGGGAAACCTTCCAGTCTAGTGTAACTTTCTCCAGAGTTACCAGGTATTAAGAGAAAAAAAAAAGGTATCATTTTCAAATAAAGTTTTCTAAACACTGGCTCATAAACAATATGAAACAGGTTTCTTTATTGCAGGACTTCTCAGAGCCTTTACTTTTCAATATATGTAGTCACTCTCTAGCATTTCCCAGAGTTATTGGACTCTTTCTCTGCATAATGCCTGTCAGCGCCTTTCCAGTATTGACAATTGCTGTTTTAATCCAGTGATTCCCAGACTTGAGAATTTCATGAACTGGTAGAATTTTGAAAAAGAAAAAAAAAAAGTTTGGGGACCAAAAAAACATCATCAACTTTTTATCAGAGCAAATTAGGGATCTTTAATTATTTTCTTTTATTTTTTTATACATTAAATGTTCATTGAGCTTAAAATCCATAAAACCACCAAACTAAATAATGTAAATGTCAACAAGAAAAGAATAAATTGTGCTCTAGTCATACAATGGAATACCAGTCAGCAATACACATGCATGCACTAATACACTAAAGCATCTAAAAGTATATATACTGGGGCGCCTGGGTGGCTCAGTCAGTTGAGCGTCCGACTTCGGCTCAGGTCGTGATCTCGCGGTCTGTGAGTTTGAGCCCCGTGTCGGGCTCTGTGCTGACAGCTCAGAGCCTGGAGCCTGCTTCGGATTCTGTGTCTCCCTCTCTCTCTGCCCCTCCTCTGCTCATGCTCTCTCTCTCGCTCTCACTCTCGCTCTCGCTCTCTGTTAAAAATAAATAAACATTAAAAAAAATTTTTTTAAGTATATATACTGAGTGGAAGACGCTACAGATAAGAAATACATACTTGATTATTCCCTTCATAAAGTTCTAGAAGAAGGAATAGGATGCTGACATACAGAGTTGAAGGAAAGAGATCGCAGATGGTACCAATTGGCAACTAAGGATCTTTTAGAAAAAGAGCATCTGGTATCACCATTATTTCCTAAAAGAAAGGCTATTTCAACCCCTCCAAGGAGGGAAGTATGTATTTAGATTGCAGAACATCCCCTGAAGTGCAATACGCTAACACTCCATCGTCTCTATGTTTGTCCTTCGGCTGTGGGTTTCCAGAACCAGCTTGGAGCCTTCGACCTTGGGATCACCTTGGGAGCTTGGGGTTCCTTGGGCAGTGGCAGCATTGGCCGTTTCTGCTGTGCTCTTTCCCCAGAGGCCCTGGCCTTCAGCTGCTTCACGGAGCTCATGAAGAGGATGAACCAGAACTTTCCCCATGGGGGCGCCATGGACACACACTTTGCCAACATGAGGTCGCTGATCCAGGTATGACCCAGTCCCGTTCAACAGTATAACTTATTCCAGCTCAGCCTGATGGACCCCAAATCAACTTCAGAACCACACTTCGTGTAATGCAGCACAAGCCAGTTCATTCCATTTTGTTCATCCCATCGTTCATTCATGGACATTTGGGTGGTTTCCACTTTTTGGCTCTCGTGGATTGTGCTGCTGGGAAGATTCGCTTACAGGTTTTCATGTGGACAGATGTTTTCATTTCTCTTGATGATACACTCAGGAGTGAGGTGACAGCTGCACCGTGTTACGTTCCCACCGGCCACGTGCCGGAGTCCCAGCTTCTCTCCTTCCTCACTGACACTTGGTTGTCCATCATTCTGGTTCTTGCCATCCTAGCGTGTGTGCAGTGGTGTCTCATTACGGTTTAGATTCGCATTTTCCTGACTCATCCCACTTGAGCATCTGTCATGTGCTTTGTGGATCTTTACTTGCAGGTCTTTAGAGAAGTCACTGGGGTTGACTTGAGCTGGGTTGATTTTCACTTCAAATCTTCTGCCTGTTTTTTAGCTCCACCTGGTTGTAGGGGCTGTAGTGGGGTCTGGGATGAGGATGTGCCCTCATTCTGTCCCCTCGGGTCCAGCCCTTGCCGGGAGGCTGACGCCAACCTTTTCTCCCGCTGGCAGATTCTGGACTCCGAGCTCTTTGAGTTGATGCATCAGAACGGGGCTACACTCACTTCTACTTCTGCTACCGCTGGTTCCTGCTGGATTTCAAGCGAGGTATGGACTTCAAACTGGGGTCTTGTTCCCAGAGGCTTGGCAGCAGACCCTCAGGGAACAGGTACCGAGGAGGCGAGGGCGGGGGTGTTGCAGCAGAGCCAGAGGAAGAGAGTAACACCCAGTTACCGCACTGTGACTGTTGGCTCGCCTGCCTTATTTCTCAGTGACACCGCGCAGTAGGTGTTGTTACTGGAGCAGGATTCTCGCACAGAGAGTCGTGACACCCAGGCTTTTCTTTCCAGGAAGCAGCTTTATTCCCGCCAGCACCGCTCAGTTGGGTTCGTACCCGAAGAACCGAGCCTCGAACGCCACGTGGCGTAGTTTTTTTTATATATGTTTCACCTCTGTGTCTCCCATACGTGGGAACACACAAACATGCGGTCAGATTAAGGGGTCTCATGTCACAAGGTCGTGAGGGATGTTGTCATGTACACACATTAGCCAGGTTGCCTTGAGGTTTTTTGTCCTTCCTTAGGGAGGGGACCCCGCCACATTACAGTCCCCATTTTACAGATGGGGAAGCCAAGGCTGAAAATCGAATTCAGAGGTAGGACCGGTAGAGCCAGGATCTTAGGCCGCCTCTGTCTAGCCCCCAAGCCCAGTTAGTTCCCTTCCATTCTATTCTGCTGCCTTTCAGAGACAAGGTGCCCGAAGCTCACGCAGCATGGTGCACATGTGACTTGGAAATGACGTGGGGCACAGCACACTGCTATTGTGCAGAGTCGGAGTGATGCTCATAAGAGTATCTACCCTGCGGGAAGGCGTTTTTAACGCGCCAGGCAGTGTGTGCTGAGCCATTTGTATGTATTATCTTTGCAAGCCTCACCCCACGTACAGAGGAGGAGAGAGCGAGGCTCTTGGTAGAGGCTTGGGCTAGCCCAAGGTCACCTTGCCAGCAAGTGGTGGGGCTGGATTCAGACTGAGTTTAGTGGACATAGGAAGCCTTGCTCTCAACCATTGCTCTCTCCAGTTTCTTGACTAGCCCCAGAGGCAACAGCCAGCTCCGCATTTGTACAGGAGTAAGAGAATACCCCCCTGGGTGCTAAGGAGATACAAGGTGCAGGGAGAAAAAGGGGATGCTAGTCAAAGGGCAGGGACAGGTCGGTGTAAATCAGACCCAATTATGCCGGGTTCCTCCCCTTCCAGAAGCTGGAAACTTACATCCCCCCTAGTCTGCATAACCTCCTCTACAGATGGGGAAAACGGAGGCTTCCAATGGTCAAATGACAGAGTCTGGGTCTCCTACCTCCTGACCTGAGTTCTGCCTGCTTTCTGCAGTGCTAGGACAGAAGTGAAGGAAGGACACAGCTGGCGTAGGATTTTCCCAGAGGGAGGGCAGCACCGTGAGCTCTGTGGCTGACCCTCTCCCCACGCATGTGCGTACTGGTGTCTCACGCAGAATTTGTCTATGATGACATCTTCTCTGTCTGGGAGACCATCTGGGCAGCCAAGCACGTCTCGTCCGCCCACTACATCCTGTTCATCGCGCTGGCTCTGGTGGAGGTCTACGTGACATCATCTTGGAGAACAATATGGATTTCACAGACATCATCAAATTCTTTAACGGTATCCACATGACTACAGTGTCATCTGAGGGGTGCGGGCTTCTGACAGGCCCCTTCGTGGGGCCTCAGAGGGGATATGGGGGGGTTCCACCCACTTCTTATGTCTGTTTCCAAATGGAGGGGTTGACATCTTGTAACACTGAGAATGCATTTTTCTCAAGAATCTAGCAGAAGGAGCATGAATGTTGAAATGAGCAATTTGAATGTTGAAATGGGCAAACCCTGGCTCTCCCACCAGCCAGCTATGCCCACAGATAAGCCGTTTCCCATCTGCTTCTTCATCTGTAAAATGGAATAAGAGCGTCTGCTTCGGAGGGTTGATATGTACAAAAGCAGGCATGGGAAGGCATTTGAAGTGGCATGAGAAGGGCACAGTCATTGAAATCAGACAGATAATGGATTCTGATCCCAGCCACTCGGGTGCTGTGTGACTTTGGGCCACTGACTTTATGTCTCTGGGCTTCAGATTCCTTGAGGTAGAATGCTACTAACACCTCCCTCACAGAGATGTTCGGACAATTAAATGAGACAACATGGATAAAGCCTATCACATGATACCCAGCTCATATGAGGGGCCCCATAGCTGGAAGCTATTGCTACTGTTATCACTATTTAAAATTTTTTTAAGAATAAGGGGTGCCTGGGTGGCTTAGTCAGTTAAGTATTTGACTTCAGCTCAAGTCATGATCTTGGGGTCTGTGAGTTCGAGCCCCACATCAGGCTCTGTGCTGACAGCTTGGAGCCTGCTTCAGATTCTGAGTCTCCCTCTCTCTCTGCCCTTTCCCCGCTTGGTGTCTCTCTCTCTCTCTCTCTCTCTCTCTCAAAACCAAACATTAAAAAATATTTTTTAATGTTTTAAGACAAAAAAAAATTTTTTTAAAGAGGGAGGGTGCCTGGCTGGCTCAGTCGGTAGAGCATGAGACTCTTGATCTCAGGGTCATGAGTCCCAGCCCCACATTGGACGTGGAGGCTTCTTAAAGATTAAAAAAAATTTTAATTTTTTAAAACCTAAAGCAAAAGAAGGAAGAAAAAAAAAGCCACCTTTGACCTTACCCCAGAAACATGATTTTTCTTTAATAAGCTTTTTATTTTGGAATAACTGTAGATTTACAGAGAAGTTGCAGATATAGTACAAAGAATTCCTGCCCTCCTTCACTCAGCCACCCCTCGGGTCTCTGCGTTGCCCGGTCCTAGAACTTTTCTCATGACTAAGAAATTAACATCAGTACATTACTATTAACGAAACTACAGACTTTGATTTCACCTGATGCCCTTTTTCTGCTCCAACATTTTCCAACCCAAGAAACCACATGGCATTTAGTGGGTTCAATAGAAAACCTTTTTTTCCCCTCTCATCTTTTCCAGTCATGTATTTGTTACCATCACAGAATCCAATTGTATCCCATTTTTTCCACTTAATACTTTAAATTTTTAAATTTTTTTAATGTTTACTTATTTTTGAGAGAGAGAGAGAGAGACAGAGCTCAAGAGGGGAAGGGCCGGAGAGAGAGGGAGACAGAATCAGAAGCAGGTTCCAGGCTCCAAGCTGTTAGCACAGAGCCCGACGCGGGGCTCGAATTCACGAACCACGAGATCATGACCTGAGCAGAAGTTGGACACTTAACCGACTGAGCCACCCAGGGCCCCTCATTTAATACTTTAACAAGTGTCTTCCATTTAATCATTTTTTAAGGCTGTCGAGTGTCCCTATAGCCACTGTCTGCAGCATAAGGAACCGTCCCTATTGTTGGGTAGCTAGATTGTTTTCAGTTTGAGGGTGTGATTGAGAAAACAAAGTGCCCTTTATGCCTCTATAAAATTTTCACAGCACCCCAGGCCAAAAGTTCCATTTAGCAAGTAGTTAGATCCAAACCACTTGATAACTATTTATATCCCAACAACTTAGCAGCTGTTTGCAAAAATGATACCTGTTGGTCCAAAGAAAATAATATCTTTATGTCATTCTCTTTTTTTGTAAGTTTATTTACTTATTTTTGAGGGAGACAGAGACACCACGAGTGTGAGAGGGGCAGGGAGAGAGGGAGATTCCAAAGCAGGCTCCGTGCAGTCAGCACAGAGCCAGACACAGGTCTCAAACTCACGAAACTGATTTCATGACCTGAGCCGAAAGAAACCAAGAGTCAGATGCTCAACCGACTGAGCCACCCAGGCGCCTCTTTATGTCATTCTTAAATAAGCACAACAATTAATGGGATATGTGCACCTGTTCGGCATTGCACAGCTTCTCAAACACTGGAACCAGATTAGACACCCTCACCTTCATGTATTTCCTGTTTCACAGTGATTTTCTCATGGTTTTTGCTTTTTCTCAAACTTGCTTAACTGCTTACAGAAAACCTAGCGTTACAAAGATATGAAGTCATTGATAGGCATGTAGGCCAGTGTGTGACCTCCCTGATGCTACCAGTTTATGTGGTGTTGAACAGATACGGAATATCATTATGTTTTCCTCACAATGTACAAAAGTGACACCCTGGGGTACCTTGGTAGCCAGTTTGGGAACCATGGTCTTAAGGCCCTTTTTTTTTTCATCCAGTAAATGATTTTTTTTTAAGTTTTATTTGCTTATTTTGAGAGAGAAAGAGAGAGAGTGTGTGTGTGTGTGTGTGTATGTGTGCACGCAGGGACGGGTAGAGAAAGGAAGAGAGAGAGAAGCCCAAGCAGGGTCCGCACTGTGAGCACAGAGCCTGATGCAGGGCTTGAACTCATGAACTGTGAGATCATGATCTGAACCAAAACCAAGAGTTGGACGCTCAACTGACTGAGCCACCCAGGCGCCCCAATCCAATAAATGATTTCTTTATGATAAACGTCTAGGTTTAGGATTATTCCGCTTTCAAGATCCGATCATTTTATGTGGCTCGCTATTTATTTATTTATTTATTTAGTATTGGCTACATTTTTATTTAGCATTTAGTATACAATATATAATATTTAATATAGTATAAATATAGTATTGTCAAAGTCACTAGGCATTTCCACTTATATATATATGTGTGTGTATATATATATAATTTATTGTCAAACTGGTTTCCATAAAACACCTAGTGCTCATCACAACAGGTGCCCTCTTCAATGCCCATCACCCACCCTCCCCTCTCCCACACCCCCCATCAACCCTCAGTTTGTTCTCAGTATTTAAGTTTCTTATGGTTTACCTCCCTCTCTCTGTGTAACTTTTTTTCCCCCTTCTCCTTCCCCCTGGTCTTCTGTTAAGTTTCTCAGGATCCGCATATAAGTGAAAACATACGGTATCTGTCTTTCTCTCTATGACTTATTTCACTCAGAATAACCCTCTCCAGTTCCATCCATGTTGCTACAAATGGCCAGATTTCATTCTTTCTCATTGCCAAGTAGTATTCCATTGTATATATAAATCCATTCGTCAGTTGATGGACATTTAGGCTCTTCCCATAATTTGGATGTTGTTGAGAGTGCTGCTATAAACATTGGGGTGCAAGTGCCCCTATGCATCAGCACTCCTGTATCCCTTGGGTAAATTCCTAGCAGTGCTATTGCTGGGTCATAGGGTAATTCTATTTTTAATTTTTTGAGGAACCTCCACACTGTTTTGCAGAGCGGCTGTACCAGTTTGCATTCCCACCAACAGTGCAAGAGGATTCCCATTTCCCCACATCCTCGCCAGCATCTGTAGTCTCCTGATTTGTTCATTTTAGCCACTCTGATTGGCGTGAAGTGGTATCTCAGTGTGGTTTGATTTGTATTTCCCTGATGAGGAGCGACATTGAGCATCTTTTCATGTGCCTGTTAGCCATCTGGATGTCTTCTTTAGAAAAGTGTCTATTCATGTCTTCTGCCCATTTTCTTCATGGGATTATTTGTTTTTCAGGTGTGGAGTTTGGTGAGTTCTTTATAGATTTTGGATACTAGCCCTTTAGCTGATATGTCACTTGCAAATATCTTTTCCCATTCCATCGGTTGCCTTTTAGTTTTGTTGATTGCTTCCTTTACAGTGCAGAAGCTTTTTATCTTGATGAGGTCCCAGTAGTTCATTTTTGCTTTTAATTCCCTTGCCTTTGGAGATGTGTCAAGTGCGAAATTGCTGCGGCTGAGGTCAAAGAGGTTGTTGCCTGCTTTCTTCTCTAGGGTTTTGATGGTTTCCTGTCTCACAGTCAGGTCCTTCATCCATGTTGAGTTTATTTTTGTGAACGGTGTAAGACAGTTCTCTAGTTTCATTCTTCTGCACGTTGCTGTCCAGTTCTCCCAGCACCATTTGTTAAAGAGACTGTCTTTTTTCCATTGGATATTCTTTCCTGCTTTGTCAAAGATGAGTTGGCCATACATTTGTGGGTCCAGTTCTGGAGTCTCTGTTCTATTCCATTGGTCTATGTGTCTGTTTTCGTGCCAATACCATACTGTCTTGATGATTACAGCTTTGTAGTAGAGGCTAAAGTCTGGGATTGTGATGCCCGCTTTGGTCTTCTTCTTCAATATTACTTTAGGGGTGTCTGGGTGGCTCAGTCAGTTAAGCGTCCGACTTCGGCTCACGTCATGATCGCACGGTTCATGGGTTCGAGCCCCACATTGGGCTCTGTGCTACCAGCTTGGAGCCTGGATCCTGCTTCAGATTCTGTGTCTCCCTCTCTCTCTGCCCCTCCCCTGCTCATACTCTCTCCCTCTCTCAAAAATGAATAATAAAGACTAAAAAAAATTTTTTTTTAAATATTACTTTGGTTATTTGGGGTCTTTCGTGGTTCCATACAAATTTTAGGATCGCTTGTTCTAGCTTCGAGAAGAATGCTGGTGCAATTTTGATTGGGATTGCATTGAATGTGTAGATTGCTTTGGGTAGTATTGACATTTTAACAATATTTATTCTTCCAACCCATGAGCACGGAATGTTTTTCCATTTCTTTGTATCTTCTTCAGTTTCCTTCATAAGCTTTCTATAGTTTTCAGCATACAGATCTTTGACATCTTTGGTTAGGTTTATTCCTAGGTATTTATGTGGCACTTAATAAAATTTTTTTTTGCTCCCCCCTCTCCTGTTGCTTCCTTCTTTTGCATCTTTTAACACCTGCAATGTGCCCAGCATGGTTTTCTCAAAAGGTTCCCAGTCATCGTGTTTACACGAGGCAAGGCGAGTGGGAAGATGTAACTCTTTTCAAGCACTGTGAGCCAACATCATGTCGTTTGATCTCACGGCAGCCTTGTGAAGTAGATGCTGTTGCAATCCCCATTTTACAGATGAGGAAACTAAGGCCCAGAGATGCAGGCCTTCTCCAAAGTGTCTGCTTCTGGAACTCCTCTGGAGATGATGCCAGATGAGGAGGAGGAGGAGGATGCCCCAGGGACACCCCCCCCTCCCTTCTAGAAGCTGCAAGTGACCTAAGGATGGACACAGAAGGAGGCTCATGAGATTTTTGCCTTCTGCTCTTTCAGAAATGGCTGAGCGGCACAACACCAAACACGTCCTGAAGCTGGCCCGGGACCTCGTGTACAAGGTGCAGACTCTGATTGAGAACAAGTGAGGGCCACCTCACCCCGGCCCTGTCAGCCGTGCCGCCACCCACCTGTCCAGCCCGCTTTTCCTCCCGGCTGCCCCGGGAGCGAGGTCCTGGTGTCTGTTCGTGAGCATGGACTTCTGTGCAGAGAGAAACTGCCCCAACTTTGGCCGCCAGGCAGGTGGGATCGAGGGTTTGCCCCTTGAGTTCAGCCTTACGTTTTCCTGTTTGACCAAAGATTGTCCAAGTCTGGGATTTCTCCCTTGTGGGAGTTGGGGTACGTCAGTGGATGGAGGGAACAGTTTCGTTTGTGGTCTCCAGAATGGTTGCCTCTCTCTTATTCTGTCCCAACCCCTCCAAACTGTTCTGTCAGGGGAGACTTGGAGAAGGAGTTTTTCTTGGGGAACTAGTGTAGGAGAGGTCTGTGGGGCTACCTCTATACTCTGAAAGGGGCCTCTGGAGATGTTCCAGAACATGGCCGGCAGGCAGGCCTGGAGCAGAGTTTCTGCACCTCCCTCGGCACGGTTGACAGGGTGCTGGGTGAACCGTCTTCTAAGAGGGGTCGTCCTGTGCATTGTTGGAAGGTAAGCAGCATCGCTGGCCTCTGCCTGCAAGATGCCAGTAGCGCCCCCTCCCCAACCCAGCTGTGACAACCCGAAGGGTTTGCAGATTTTGCCACATGTCCCCACTTGAGAACCAGTGGCGTAGAGGAGGGGCTGCAAGTGTATCTCCTTCCCCCCCTTTTGTTTAACCACCTGCTCCTGAGGCTTTCTCCCACTTAGAAAAGACACACAGGAGTCCACATCTCTCTTGGGACCTGGATTCTGTTTGTTGTGGTCTCTCATTTTTTTTCTCCTCCACCTGACCCCAGGAGAGACTTCTTTCCTTCTTTTCAAGAAAACATCTGCCTGAGAGGCTCCCCGGAGAGGGAGGGAAGGGCAGAAGGGCAGAACAGTGAGAAGTGTGGTAGGTGTGAGTTAGCCCAAGGTCCCGCCCAAAGCCCTCCAGGCAGAGTGGAGTCCACATCCGTTTCTTCACCTCCTAGGGAAGATCTCGCCTCTCCTTCTGCACTTTGGGTCTGATGCTCCAGAAGTTTGGAAGGTGTGTGTGAGTGGCCGCCACTTCAAGGGAGGTGGGGGAAGCTGGCTTTTCCCTAGGTGCCTTTGATCACTCAGGACAAAGGAAGAACAGGAAGGCAGAGGTCCGCCAGAGTAGACTGTGATGGGTGTTTTCCTTGGAAAATATGCTGATGAACTGGCCCCCGGAACATGGATGGCTAAGTCTGGAAGTGGTCCCCTCCGCGTCTTCACACAAAGGGTCGCCAGTCACAAACAGACCCCGAGTTAGCTGGTTCACCCTGCCTACCTCTCCTTTGATAGAGCAGTCCTGCCAGCTCTTTTCTGAGAACACACGTGGGAGAAACAGAGTCAGGTTGGAAGGCTCCTCCCCAGAATGGAAGGTAGGATTTTGGAGAGGGGAGGAGACTCATAAGCACAAGGAAGCATTCACAGAGAGGGTACATTAGTCCTCTGTCCTGAGCAAACCAGGAGGGGGAGGAACCCCTACTCTGCGTGCTTGTGAAGGCTCGCCCCTGGGCCCCAGTGCCTTCAACTGCATCCCAACCCCCCAGTCTCCCACATGGGGCCTCCTGAGCAGGACGGACGAGACCTAAGTGTCCCTTGCCTCTGAAGAATGTTCTCTGGGAAAATTGCACCTCCTGGCTCTGGTCCCCACCTTCCCAAGACGAGGAAAACACGTCCAGATCAAAGTTTTCCTAGCCACTCAACTCTTTGTTACAGAGGACATTATTTTAGCAAGACCCAGGTCCCAGACCTTCCGATTCTGATTTATTTTTCTCGACAGACTAGTCCCAAAGTATAGCACACAATCTCTTCTCCGCCTTCTCTCGTGGTGTTCCAGAGAAGTGTCCGTGGTTGTGATTTGGAACAACTCCTATTTGTTCAGCTTACGGTGTTTATTTTGGTCTCCGTACATCGTGCGTCCTTGTGTCCGGGAATCGAGTGCGTGGGAGTCATTCTGTCCGTGGAGTGCCCTCCTCCTTCTCTCAGTGTTGCCAACATATCCTGTAACTGTTTACTGAAGAGTTGTGTCTATATAGAGAGAAAATATATATAAACAGAGAAATGTGTGACTATGGGTTATTTTTTCATTTCTGTGTTTCGGGAATTTTTTTAATGCATAGGGAAGAAAGGTTTGCTTTTGGAGACTGTGTCCTCCCAACCGCACCCCAGTGGCCCATACCCAGATGGGGACAGAGCCTCATGATAGCTGCCTGGTCTTGCCCCAGGAGGTGCAAGGCAGGTGAAGCACTTCTTACCCCCTTGTATCAGTTAGCTGTCACCATGAATAATGCCACGTAACAAACCACCCCAACACTTAGTGGCCTCACACTGCCATTTATTTATTAGCTCTCAATTCTGTGGGTTGACATTATGGGCCGCATTCATCTGAGAGGTTCTTCTGGTCTGAGATGGACTTCTTCATGTGTTTGTGGTCAGCCAAAGGCCAGTGAGGCAATTCTGCCTCCGACAGTTGGCTTGACTGTTGGCCAGGAGAGTAGGGGAAACCGGGCCATGTATCTCTCATCCCCTGGTAGGCCAGCTCAGGCTTGTTTATGTGGCCATGGTGGCAGTTTTTCAAGAGAGCAAGCAGAAGTATGCAAGGCCTTTTGAGACCTAGGCTTGCAATTGGCATAAAGTCATTTCTGCTCTGTTCTGTTGCTCAGGGTAAGTCACATGGCTGAGCTCAGATTCAAAGGAAGGGAAAATAGACTCTACCATTTGGTGGGTGGCTTTGCAGAGGGACATGGAAAAGGAGAATGGATACCATCACAGAAATAATTGAGGCCACTTTTGCAAATAGCCTGCATGATCCCCCCAGATCCAGGGCACAACACAAGAAAGGTCCCCAGATGGTCAGCCATTTGACTCGAGCTCATACCTGTAACTTGACCCCCACTGAGCTTGCTCAGCTCTCACCCCCAATGTGCCCACAGACGCCCAACTACTCTCCCGTGACCTCCACGGTCCCAACTCGTGGCTACCATTCAGAACCTTAGTCATCAGGCAATGGCGACCTCTCATGGATGTCCACCCCCCAGCAGCCTCTAAACATGGGTCAAAGGGAAACAACTAGCTTTCGGCTGCAGAAGCAAAACTCGATTTAACCTAATGAGCACCTGTCAGAATTTCAGGTTTTACGTAGAAAAAGTTAGATTTCCAAAGAAGCCCGCAAAATAGAGACAGAGTTGGCAGGTGGCATTGGCAGCCTGGGTGAGTCTGGTCGTCACGTTCTCAGAAGATTGCCAGCAGAGGTAAGTCTGAAGGCACACAGCAGTGGGCGGGTGGGGATTTGTCCTTTGCCAGCTCGGACGGGGGCTTTCTTAGCAGGAAGGTCTGCTCCTTCCTGGGGGAAGCTTCTTTTTTTTTTTTTTAAAAATGTTTGTTTATTTTTGAGGGGGTGGGCCAGAGAGAGAGGAAGACACAGAATCCAAAGCAGGCTCCAGGCTCCCAGCTGTCAGCCCAGAGCCCGATGCGGGGCTCAAACCCACGGACTGCCAGACCATGACCTGAGCCGAAGTCGGACGCTTAGCCGACTGAGCCACCCAGGTGACCCGGGGGGGAGAAGTTTTTGAGGGCAAAGACCGGTTCCGATGTCCCGACGGTGCTGCAGAGCTTCCCCAGTATCATTTCTCCAATTCCAGCTATAGTTTGCTACATGTGGTCCCGGAGGGCCCCACCAGGGCTCACAGCTACTGCCTGGCCGCACCAGAGTCAGGCAGCACAGTGCCCCAGTTCTGTGCGCACGAATGTCTGGTTACAGGCACCGTCAACTTACGGTCACTGACGATGTATGTTACGGGAAAAGAAATCTCACGAGAATATTTTTTGTCGTTGCAGAGGCCTTCCTAAGTGCGTACGTTTGAGCGTTGCATGGACAGGAAAAGAGGAGTCGTGGATCACTAGGCATATTTTAACGACTCCATGGAGGGATGGGGAAGTGGCCTTGGTTTCTGTGTTTATGGAACACGGGGTGGCTGGACTCCGGTCATCCTTTTCCTCCTCCTCCCGCCATCCTCCCTTCCTTCTCTTCTCTTTCCCCCCTCTCCTCCCTCTGCCTCCTTTCCTTGTAGCCAAGAACACTTGGATGGTGTCTCGTCCACAGTTTCTACCCGGATGATGCTGTTCTTCAGAATAAGCCTGACAAACCCGCAGCGTGAAGGCCCTTCTGGCTGTTACGTTCTTTTAAAGCCGTGCTTCATTTGCTGTTTACCTAGAGCTTTCTCCCTTCGGCTTGTGGGAGAGGCCGTGGGCACTTCTCATGCACAGGGTTTGGGAGGTCCTAACCATCCCATTTTGGAGTGCCTGGCAGGCATTCCTGCATCTGGTTTCTCCTTCCTTCTTGCCCTCCCCATGCCCCTCCCAGGCCCCAGGTCCCTGGAGTCCCGGAGAGGAGGGGGTGTAGTCAAGACAGTGGGAAGAAGCCCTTCCGATTACCTTCCTTCCCAGCAGATGCTCTGAAGTCTGAGAGACATCAGACCCATCGACCAATGAATCTTCTCCCACGTTTCCTAATAGCATTTCCAACTCAGGTCACCTGCAGCCCACCTTCATGATTCTGACCATGTCTGTGCCCCACCTGCACACTTGTACCTTTGCTGGTTCTCTGGTTTTTTTTTTAATTTTTAAAAACATTTATTTGTTATTAAAAGACAGAGAGAGACAGAGCATGAGCAGGGGAGGAGCAGAGAGAGGGGGAGGCGCAGAATCCAAAGCAGGTTCCCTGCTCCGAGCTGTCAGCACAGAGCCTGACATGGGGCTCGAACTCACGAACTGTGAGATCATGATCTGAGCTGAAGTTGGGTGCTTAACCGACTGAGCCACCCAGGCGCCCCTTTACTGGTTCTCTTTAAACCAACTCACTTGAGGCACCTCTCTTCTCGGAGGGACATAGAGAACGATACAAGTGGGAACGACTCTCTCATTGTGCCGACTATAATCATGTCCCACATCTCTGTCGTGTGTTTGGGGAAGTGAGGATTTCGGATCCCTGCTGTTCCATTTCCTGGCTGTGTGGCCTTGGGCAAGTGACTGGACCTCTCTGAGCTTTAGTTTCCATTTCTGCAAACTGGGGACAATAGTCTCCCATTATTCCGGATCCAGCCCCAGCCCCATTCTTTCACTGGGACCCTCTGCTCCTCAGCGTGTCTGAGGATGATTTCCTGGTTGAGACTTCAGCGGCCCTGGGTTCCCAGCATCTACCTAGCTCAGTTCTGGTTCCCACCGCCTACCCTACCCCACACTGAGCCTCTGACTCTGTAGGTGTGGGGTAGAGTCTGGCTATCTGCATTTTAGCAAACATCCAGGATGATTCTGAAAGCAGCCCCATGTCCATTTAGTACCTTAGCACAAATTAGGAAAAGGTTCCCCTTCTTTGGGACACTATACTGCCATCTGCTGGAAAACAACTGTAATCAATATGCAAATGTATGATGATCCCACTGCGTCTCCAGGAGTTGTGCAGTGTACAACCTGCGCACAGCTACGTGGCTACCCTCTAAGCGCTAAATTTAAAAACCGCAGCTAAGGTGTTGAAAGTCTCAGTTATGATGCATGTTACCAAATGGGTCAGGAATCCCAGTCCGGCACCTCTAAGGAACTTTTAATTACACTGGTGCCTCTCCTGGTGATCCTGTCATATAGCAGGTACTCAGTAAAGTGGGGCATGGTGGTTGTAAGTCTGGATTTTAAGTCTAGCTCTACCACTTAATTCGCTATGTGCCCCGAGGCAAATGACTCCACCTCCTTGGACCTCGGTTTGTTTATATGTAAAATGGGGGGTGATAATAGTACAGACCTCTTGGGGTTTTGAGGATTCAGTAGCTACCCAATAAGCAGAGACACCTGCACCTGCCCCTACCTGTCCCAGTCAACACCCTCCTTGCTCTTTCTTCCTGACAGGTCTCAGCTGCAGTTCTCCTTGGAGGATGGCTCTTGTCGGCCTTCAGTGCAGTTCTCCTCCTGTCCTGGGCCCTGGCCCCCAAAGGGCTGTGTCTCAGAAGGGGCAGTGGCCCAATGCCAGGGGTGCAGGCAGCTGCAGGTAAATCCACTGGCACATCATAAGCATTCCAGACATGTTTGTGGAATGAATGAATCAGTGAATGAATGAACGAACCTGTGAGCAGAGTCTGGCCTCCTGTGTTGATTCTCAGAGATAAATCCTAGGATTATAGACTTCCTGGTCTGTTGGCAAGCCAGAAATGGTGGGGAGGGAACAGCATACTTAACATCACCCTCTCCTGCCTTTAGCTAAACCCAGTCCTAATAGTCTGCCCCGCCCTTTGTTTCTCTCACATCACTTTGTATCCTCTTTACCAGGACCACCATACACAGTTGGGCAGGTTGTGCACTGCACAGCGGTGCCCAGCTGAGGGCTGAGTGATGCAGAAATCTAGCATATGTGCCACTTGCTACCCTGTGAAATTGCAGGGCTGCAGCTCCCCAGAAGGGTTGCTTTTCTCTAATTCATACATAGGCTTTGGATGGTCTAGCCCAGGCCTTCACTGCAACCCTCATTCAATTAATTCTCCACCATCTCTCACCTGGATTAGAGAGATAACCACCTCACATGTCTGTCTGCTGCCACCTTTGACCCCTAGAATCTGTCTGCTATGCTGGCCAAACAGGTCCTATTAAGACTGAAATCAGATCGGGCCCCTCAGACTGGCTTATCTACCCTCCAGTGACTTCCTGTTACACTCAGAGTAAAATCCACACTCCTCGTCATGGCCGGTGAGGCTCCGCCTGATTAAACCCTCATTCCCTCGCCAATCTCACCTCTTGACCCTTCTGCCAGGCTCAACATGATCCAACCACATGGCTTGCTTTCTGTTGCTCAGATACACCATGCTTGTTCCCTCTGTCTGGAATTCTCGTTTCTCAGATCTTACAGGTCTTGCTCCCCTACTCTGCTCAAATATCACGGCCTCAGTGAGGTCTTCTGTGACCCTAGGTACGGGAGCTCCCCTCTCCTGAGATTCTCCTACCTCATTCTTTGTTCTCTATGCTTCACAGCACTTACCGTATCTGCCTGCTTGATTATTGTTCATCTCCGTCCATTAGAACATCAGCTACTTGAGAGCGAGGACATGTCTGCTTTGACATCGCCAGCACCTGGGACGGTGCTTTGCACACAATAGACGTCCGCTAAATATTTGTTGAATCAATGGATGGAGCTATAGTCCTTGTCCTAGGCTTGCACAGGGTCTAGTGCGTGTGGGGCACACCAAGTGATTACAACTCAAGGGGTGTTTGACATAATAGGGATGAGCGCAAGACACAAGGAAAAACTCCAGGAGGGTGGAAGGGGTGTACAGAAGTCTTCCCAGAAGAGGAATCAGTTGAGCTGAGTCTGGAAGTACGAATGGGAGTTGGTCACATATAGAAGGGGATTCCAGGTAATGGAACACCAGAGGCAAAAGCATGGAGACAAGCAAGGCACGTTCACAGAACTGTAAGTAGACCAATGTGGCTGAAGAACAGCAAAGGAAGCTGGGGTCATGTGATTCTCCTGCTTTGGAAGGGCCTTGAAAGTGAGGAGGTGTCCAGCTCGTTTCCTTAGTATCATTAGTGCCCACTATAGCACCTGCAACAGTTTCGATGCATGAATGCATGCATGGATAGGTGGGTTGGTGAATTAACAAATGAGCGAGTGGGTAGGTGAAATTATGGGTGTATCCATGGATATATCAGTGGATGATGGATGGATGGATGGATGGATGGATGGATGATTGGGTGGGTGGATGGATGGATGGATGGATAAATGGATGGATGGTTGGGTAGATGAATGGATGGATGGTTGGGTGGATAGATGGACAGATGATTAGGTGGGTAGATGGATGGGTGGGGTGCAGGTGGCTAAGTGGGCAGATGGATGGATGAGCGAATGGATAGAGGGATGGAGAGATGAGTGGACGGGTGAGTAGTAGATGGACAGTTGGGTAGAAGGCTAGTTGAGTAATGGGTGGATGAAAGGAAAGGTGATGAATATGTAAGTGAATAGACTGATGGATGAGTGGGTGGATGGGAGGGTGGATCAGTGAGTCCAGGGATGGATACTGGCCCAGAACCCCTTGACTGACACACTGGTGTTCTTTCCTGCCATTTCTAGCCACTGCCACCATTGTGGACCTGCTGGTTTTCCCCATCAGCCTGGACTCCCCACTTGCCAAGGAAGCCTGTGGAACCTCCTCTGTGTACTGCAATGGCCAGTGCCTGCTGGGCTGGGGCTATGTAACTGCCATCTTCAGCGCAGTCCTGGCTAGCTTTCTGCCTATGATTGGGTGGCCCCGCATGACTCAGGTCCAGGGGAGGACCATCCTCTTCTCCAGTGACACTGAGAAAAGCATCCTCATACCAGAAATGAACAAATAAAAATTTCCCAAGAGGAGAAAAAAAAAGAGGATGCAGGACAATTCTGAGTCCAAGCTGTCCCTCAAATACCACATCTTTCAGGGGCACCTGGCTGGCTCAGTCGGTGGAGCATGCGACTCTCGATCTGGGGGTTGTGAGTTTGAGCCCTACGTTGTGTGCAGAGATTACTTAAAATTAAAAAAAAAACCCCAACTTTAAAAAATGCTGCATCTTTCAATAGACAGGCCTATTCTCCTTCTCTACCCTCCATCTTTATAACTCCTTTTTTCTTGGAGAATTTGAGAATTATTTCTTTTCTAATCAAATATTTAGTAAGTGCCCATATGTATAAGAGTTTGTGCAAAAATGTGTCCAGTGTTGGGGTGGGGATGAGGGGACGTGTCTCATCCCTCCCTGCAGACAGTCCCGCTGATATGGAGACTTTGCTCTTACTCGGGGAACATGAAGTCCTTCAGATCCTACTCCAACCTCTCTCTTGTGAAACACCCAACACCTCCGGGCCTCTCCCTCCACCATACTGAATTCTGGGCCCGTGGAAGGCCATTCACTCTTCCATCCTTTGCACATGCTCTGTCAGGGATGCTGGAGTCGACCTGTTGCTTCTGCCTACCATGACCCACTGCCCTTCTTTGGGAGTGGCACCCTAATCTTTCCTTGAGAGTTGACCCCTAGCAGCTCTCTGACTAGCCCATGTTTTTTGTTTGTTTTGAAATTTATTTTTATTTATTTTGAGAGAGTGTGTAAGCAGGGGAGGGGCAGAGAGAGAGGGAGAGAGAGAATCCCAAACAGGTTCCACACTCAGCACAGAGCCCAACTCAGGGCCCCATCCCACGACCGTGAGATCATGACCTGAGCCCATATCAAGATCCAGATGCTCAATCCACTGAGCCATCCAGGCACCCAGCTCATGTTTTAAGGCGGATAAATGAGCCCTTCTAGCCAATAAAGCCTGGCTGGAGAAACTGCTTCACAGATGGGCATGGAACCCGTGCCAGCCTGGAGGAGAGTGGAACCATGACATGGACAAAGGTGGAGCTCTAAGGACTTCATCTGAACACCTGGATCCAGCCATGCCTGCTCCCCTACCTGCAGGAGACGTGGCCACTGGAAGCTCCAGGCTGGCATGTTCCTAGCTTGGCTGCCACAGAAGGGAAGCATGAACTTCTCTCTTCTCAGGGAAGGAATCTGATTGGCCAGAAGAGGGTCGTGTACCCCCTGGGGGGAGAGGCACGTCAGCAGTCTCACTAGAAGGCCATGGTTGTAATCTAAGAGATACAGCTCCCCAGAGGATGGGACAAGGTGCTTGTACTGGGACAGGGGAGGGATGCTAGGCGGCCAAAAACATTCAGTGCCCAGCTCCCTTTTTTTTCTAAATTTTCTTTTTTTTTTTTTAGTGTTTATTTATTTTTGAGAGACAGAGAGAGACAGCATGAGCCGGAGAGGGCAGAGAGAGAGAGAGGGAGACCCAGAATATGAAGCAGGCTCCAGGCTCTGAGCTGTCAGCCCAGAGCCCGACGCAGGGCTCGAACTCACAGACTGCGAGATCATGACCTGAGCCAAAGTCGGACGCTCAACTGACTGAGCCACCCAGGCGCCCCGCCCAACTCCCTTTGGAAGGGTATCTTTATTATCCCCAGTTCACAGAAGTGAAAACTAAGGCTCAGAGAGGGACAGTCACATGTCTAAGTCTGCACAGATGTCTGGGATTTGAACCTAGGTCCGTCAGACTCTATGGTGGAGGCAAAAGAACATCTGCATTTGCTCCCTTTGCCCAACCCAGCACATCTTTTCCTTTTTTTAATGTTTATTTACTTTTGAGAGACAGAGCACAAGCGGGGGAGGGCCAGAGAGAGAAAGGGAGACACAGAATCCGAAACAGGCTCCAGGCTCTGAGCTGTCAGCACAGAGCCCGACGTGGGGTTCGAACTCACGACCCGAGAGATCATGACCTGAGCGGAACCAGAGGCCACATTTTGGTATCAGCAGAAACACTTCCATGCAAGTGGCTCTTGCGTGGGAAGATGCCTTCAGACCTAAGCAGCATCCCAGTGAAAAAGCAGCAAGTAGATGCCATCAAGTAGAATCTCAAACTCAGTCCCCACCCCTGTCACCCACATCCCCTGTGTAACAACCTCACAATGCCCCCCAAGTTCCTTAATGTTCCCTTTGAGCTGTTTCAGCAAGGCCAAAGGGGGCAATTCTCCAGCCCCTCACGCGGAACCATTTACAGAGATTCCGTCTTTACTCGAGGCAGAGGGATCTGTCTTATTTTCTCTTGATCACAACAAGGGACAGCCGCTATTTCAAGGAGCCCTGCATCTACAAAGGCTTGAAATCACTGTGCTCACAAGTCTGAATAAAGAAAGCCAGGAAGATACTGGAGAATTCCAGCACAATACCCTGATGTAATGGAAAATCCCCAGGGAACTAACTGCATGGTCCCGCGGGTCATTTGAATTCCGCTAGGCAGTTTGATTTAGCAACAGGTCGGCAAGCAGGCACTTCAGAAAGATCAAATTGTGCTCCTCTGGAGTCTATACCTGTCCTGGCCTCACGCTCTCAATGTGCCAGGCAGGGGACTTCAAAGCCAGAAAAGAGAGACCTGTGAACCTTTTCCTGATGCAGCAAAATCAGATGCTAACTGCAGAGTCAGCTCCTGTTTTGTTCCTGCTGAGAACTGATGGCCCCACCACACCTAAGTGCTGTGTTCCTCTGTCACAGCCTGAGGGGGCTGGGAGCTCACCCTGTCCCGTGCTGTCTTCCAGGAGCCATATTCTCTTAGGCTTCAAAGATTCACCTGAGGTGCTTAATAAAGATGTATGGAAGATAGCGACACAGGTGTTTTCTTGTTTAGGGGCGGCTTCCTACGATTCTCTCAAGTTGTCCAAAAGTCTTCACGGGTCTGGCTTCCCACTGCAACACAATGGCAGCGGCCGTCGCACGCAGTAGGCACCCCCACCCCCCTAATGTGCTGAACAGCTTCCCACACGCCCGAAAAAGGGGTGCAGTTCCCCTGCCCGCCGCGAGGGGGCGCCTCGCGCAGATCCTTCTTGCTCTGGGGCTGGCGCCAGCCGCCGGGATGATTCAAAGGGCGAGTCTTTACCCAAGCGCCTCCAGAGTTCCCGGGCTGCCTTAGG
Organism: Felis catus; assembly: GCF_018350175.1. NCBI lineage: Eukaryota > Metazoa > Chordata > Mammalia > Carnivora > Felidae > Felis > Felis catus. Next base: position 30,138,270 of record NC_058379.1, on the reverse strand, counting down.
CTCTCGGGAGGGCAGGCCCGCGGCGAGCCGGTACCCGTTGCGGGGGATCCCGGCCGGCATCTGGGGGTCGTCCCGGGAACGCGGGCCGGGATCACGAGCACGTTCCAAGCTGCGCGCGGCGGGGTCGCACAGGCAGGCGCGGAGCGCTTCCGGGAGAAGAGTTCCCGCTGCACTCGCGACCTCTGACCCTAGCTTACGGGCCTGCAGGCGCTCGCGGGTCTGGCCGGCCGTGCTCCGCCCCAGGCCCCTCCGCGCAGGAGCTGCCAGCCGCGGTTCCCATGGCGACGGGGGATGCTTCCCCGCGCGAGGCCCCGCCCCCAGCAGGCCAGGCTGCTCGGGGCCGCTGCGGCGCCGGCAGGTGCCGCGGGCTGCGGGCAGGCGGCGGCGGCTGCAGGGTAGGTTGTGCGGCGGCCGCCGGCGGTGGGGGCGGGCTGTCTGCCCCCAGTCCCCCGCCCGCGGAGGGGCTGGGGAGGCGGCGGTGGGCGATGGCCGCCAAGTTTCTGCTCGGCTGAGGCCCCGGGAGAAAAGTTGGCAAAGTTGGCCCGGTAAGAGGTGGGGACCCGGTGGATCTCCCCTGGCTCCGGGTCTGCGTGGAGGGAGGATCCCGATTTGGGAGCCGGGGGATCTGTCTCCCGAGACTTGGGAGTGGATCCCGCGGGAAAATCCCGCACAGCGCAGCCAATGGATCCCGCGCCACCAGGCTAAAGACTTGGGAGTCGATCCCAGGAGTGGATCGGGCACCGGCGGCCTGGGGTCCCTGCCATTCCATCTCCAGCCTGAGGATGGCGGGGGTCAGTGATTGGAGACTGGGAGCTAGTTGATCCCTTTCCCTCTCCCTCTCCACGCTTGTCCGAGCCGTGGCAGTGGATCCTGAGAGGAAATCTTGTAGCCGGGAGCTGGGGGATCGCCGGAGATCCGGGGCACCCAGTCTGGAGCGGCTAAGATCTGGACGTCCGTGCGGGTTGGAGGCCCGGAGGTGGGCACTGGGGAACGGAGGTGTCCGGCGAGGCCGAGCCCGGGGCGAGAGGATTCTGCGGGCAGCAGGGGCGTTGAAGACAGCCGTGCGCGGGGCCCCTCGGGCGCCAGGGCTCCGGACGCGCCCTCCCCGCGGGGCCTGCGCTCCCCTCCGCGCGCCTTCCCGGGGCTGAGGCGCCCTGATGGGATTAAGGCTCAGCCCCCCGCTCCTGGCTGGCTCGGAAGGCCCTCATCTTGCTGGTGGCGCCGCCCGGAGCCACAGGCGGGGCTCTTGGGAAGGGAAGTAGCCCGTTGGCCCCCACCCGAGCCCGACGTCTCCACACCCTTCTGGCACACACTCGCTTTGGAGCCGGGGCGCCGCGCCCCGAACCCGCTCGCGTCCTGTATCCGGGCGCGTGACCTCCGCGCGCCGCCTAGGTGCCCTGGGCTTCCTGCCGGCCTGCACTGAACTTCCTCTACCCAGGAGCAGCCATTACCTTTTGGAAGAGAAAGGGCTGTACCTGATGCACAAAGGAAGAGCGTTTTCTTTGCAGCTTCTTTGTGGCCTTGGGAAAAACACTTAACCTCTCTGAGCCCCGTCTCCCCTTGGAGCAAAATGGGGTAGGATTGGGAGAGGGATCAAAGTCTTCTGAGTGGCCGGCGGGATTAATAGGTGTGATCGGTATGAGACAGGGACTCTGTAATTAATAAGTGGGCTCTTATTCTGTGGCCATTTCTTTCCCGTGCCCCATCCCCTGTACTTCCCATACAGTATCCCAGGGGAAGCTCCAGAAAGGCAGCTTGCTGTCTTTTTAAACTGCAGGATTAGAGAGATGGTTAACTTGGTCTTTGCTCCAAAGGGGTTTATTGCCCCTCTGATCCCCCTCGCAGAGAGAGAAGCTCTGGAGTTTGGCTAATCAGTAATCAGGGCATTTGGACGAGGCTTCTCCCTTAGCTCAGCTTTCCCCTTTCCCAATCCATGGAGGCTCCTGGACAAACACGCATTCACCTCTAGACACTGGCTTCTCATCCCTGGGACGGTTCCCAAGGGAGTTGTGTAGACACCAGTGCCCTCTTGGTGGTTCTAAGGGGAATCCTTTTTAAAGGATTTGCGTGCTTGACGAAGGCGCAGTTACCCAAGAGAAGTGCCAGGTTCCTGTGCTGGACACACGAGGCCGCTGATTCAGTCAACCAGTGTGTGTATTTGAGTACCTACTATGTGGCAGACACAGGGCAAGTTAGGATCTGCCCTCCTGGCATTACATTCTAGCTGTGGCCCTGAGGCAGCCGTGCTGATTCTTGATGTTGGGGTTGCAACCACACCCCAGATTCTGAAGGTGGAGGACCCCCACCTTGGAGGTACTGGGGGCTTTTACTCAAGGCTGACCTTGGCAGGAAAATGGAACAGGCCACTGTCTGATCCTGAACATATATTCCCTCGCACCATCTCCAGAATACATCTCTTGACCAATTCAGAAAAAGAACCCCAGAGGAGTATTTTAAATATACTTCATTCATTCATTCATTCATTCGTGCGCGCATGCATACATGCAATAAATATTTCAAGACATTGTGTCAAAGAGGAGGCTAGCAGTCATAACCTTGAGGGGTAAAGCCTGGTGAAAAGAGGCAATTGTCTAGAGGGGAGAGCTCTGATAATAAGCAGAGGGGGGGCGCCTGGGTGGCGCAGTCGGTTAAGCGTCCGACTTCAGCCAGGTCACGATCTCGCGGTCCGTGAGTTCGAGCCCCGCGTCAGGCTCTGGGCTGATGGCTCGGAGCCTGGAGCCTGTTTCCGATTCTGTGTCTCCCTCTCTCTCTGCCCCTCCCCCCGTTCATGCTCTGTCTCCCTCTGTCCCAAAAATAAATAAACGTTGAAAAAAAAAATTTTTTAAAATAAGCAGAGGGGGTGATGCCTGCCTTCTGGCATGCAGCGGAATGGGGGTTAGGGGGGTTAGTTTCTTGGAGAACTTGCCAGCAGGACAAGGATGGTGTTATGGGCCAGAAAAAGGGAACAGAACGGCCTGAAAACACAGGAGGGAGCATGGGGTGTTGGCAGGAGATGCTGGCCGAGGCCAGGTTCACTATTCCCAGGGGTTTGGACTTTATTCCAGGGCTGCGGGGTGCTGTGGATGTTTCTCTGTAGGAGGGGCATGGAGTCAGATGTGTGTTTTGGGAAGCTTGCTCTGCTTTTCTGAGGAGGCTGAGAGACCAGTGAGAGTGCTAGAAAAATCCAGATGAGAGGTGGTCGTTGTCTGAACTTGCATAGAGACATAGGTCAGGATTCTATTTAGGGAGCCACTCGGTTGCAGACCCCTTCCTGGAGGCGTAGCAGCTGGGTAGGCTTTCTGAGTGCCCCTTGTCTGCCTGCCCAGGGATGGACATAAACATCCAGGTCCTTGGGACTTCACACTTGAACTCACCACCTTCCTGTGTGAGGGAACGGGGCTCGTTATTCCCATTTCATAGATGCGGGAATCAGTAATGTGGCAAGGTCTTTGCCAGTCACTGTGGCAGAGTAGGGATTTGAACTTGCTTCCAAATTGCAACTTGTGGATGTTTGGAGTCTGTGAGGTTGAGTACAGAAGCCTCAGGGTGGTGAGGTTGAGTCAGGGTGCAGCAGGGGTAAACCCAGGGAGGCTTCCAGGAGGAGACAGGGATAGAAAGGAGGGAGAGGGGAGGATTACTGGGGGCAAACCCTGGTCGGGCCTTTCCCGGCTGTGGTCTGGGACATCGTTCTTGTTTCGAGACCCAACTTCCTCATCTGTAAAATGGGCTCATGATAAGCTACTCCCCTCACTCCGAAGGGTTGTTCTGTGAGTTCAACGAGGCAGTACATGGAAGTGCCAGGCACAGTGTCTGCACCGGTCCGTGCTCACTAAGTCATGGGTATGATTATTATCTTTATAGCTTGTCATCGGGATGTGTTTCAAGCAGGCAGCGCCTCTCCCAACCTGGTGGGGGGGGGGGGAGGTGGGGGGCTGGGCAGCCACAGGTGACACTTGAGCTGAGTCTTGAAGGATGAGTAGGAGGCAAAGAGAGGACATTCCAAGCAGGAGGAGCAGCAGGCAAAGGCATAGCTTAAGCGGAGAATCACATGCTAATTGCTATGCCCAGAACACAGAGTGTGCTGAATGAATGAATGAATGAAAGACCATCGGCAACAAAAAATTCTCTTTACACCCCCAGCCACTCCCTAAGTATTCAAGCAGGAAGGCTTTGCCAGCTTTGGGATATAAAAGAGGGCAGGAAGATCACTGTCTAGGAGTTCAATATTCCTTGCCCCACTCACCTATCCGTATAGAAGTGTGACCCCGGACAAGCCACTTCCCTCTTAAAACCTCAGTTGTTCCTCTGTGAAATGGGATGATTGGAGAGAATGTAAGTAAAGCACAGAACACATCAGAATACTTGCTGTTCACTGAACCCTTCCTGTGTGCCAGGCTCTGGGCTAAACTCTTTGTTCTTTTTTTATTTTTCACGACAAACCTGGGCGATGCCTGTGTTGGGGACCCTTGATTTTGCAGTTTTTGAAAGTGAGCCTTGGGGGAGTCCTATCCACTCCCACTACTCAAACTCTTTTATTTATTTATTTACCAAAAATATTTTAATGTTTGTTTACTTTTGGGAGAGAGAGAGAGAGAGAGTGAGAGTGCGCGCCTGCAGGCTCATGCAAGTGGGGGAGGGGCAGAGAGAGAGAGACAGAATCCAAAGCAGGATCCAGGCTCTCAGCTGTCAGCACAGAGACTGACGTGGGGCTGGAACTCACGAAGCGCAAGATCACGACGACCTGAGCCGCAGTCGGATGCTTAACCGACTGAGTCACCCAGGTGCCCCTCGAACTCTTATCATTTAAAAGGATGCTGATACACTGTTTCAATTGAGGGACACACACACACACATGCATGTACATTTTTTTCCTTTGTGTGATGAATATTTTATTGAGCATTGTATGTGGCAGTTCAAAAGAGCTTCTGCCCTCAGGAATCCACTCCTCAGGAATCTGGTTGATCACATGGGAGGAAAAGTGGCAGAGAGGCAAAGGGAGACAGGTATGCAGATGATTATGGATTGACTTCTACAGGGTAGTTATCACTGCTCCCTTTGTTAATTGCTCAGTTAATTGACCTTTGAAATGTACTGTAGCCTTGTCTCTATTATAAATATGTCCTCAAAGCGTGATCTTGGGATATTTGCGTCACTGAGTCAGAAGTGATACACACACATACATTTGCTGCATATATACATTTTTTTGTATTGTGAAAATAACATGTAACACACAAGAAACTTTAAAGATGGCCAAATGCTACTGTTTTAAGTGGCAAGCCAGTCCCCCCTGCCAGCCTTTATCACCCTCTGCCAATTATCTTGAGTTACTTTTATGTTCACTCTGGAGCCACATAGAAGGAATTGACTCTGAGTTCTGCCACGTATCGGCTGGGTGACCCTGGGCAGGTGACTTAACCTCTCTGAGCCCCAGTGCCCTCGGTAGTAACCAGGGGTAAATTATGGGTGGTGAGGGTTGCTGAGCTGAGTAAATGAGAAGGGCCTGGCACATGGTCAGTGCTCCATATGTGTTGACTGCTACTCTTCCTTTTCTTGTTACTTGTTGTGGTAGAGGGGTGTTGCCCCCTCCCCCTAGACTTTGTGCTCCAAGAAGGCAGGAACCCTGTCTTCGCTTGTTTCTTCAGCCCACAGTTGTGGAATAAACAAATGAATCAATATGTGTAGACATATTCTTTTAATAGCAATTATAAAACAAAGAATTTCATCCATAAATCAAAAATAGATTTGGATATGTTCCCATTTCAGAATGTTTGGACTTACCCTACTCTTAAAAAGCTGAACAACACCCCCATAGCCTGAAGGTGCTATTAGTTGTTGAACAGATCCTCTGTGGATGGGCATTGAGTTGTTTGGGTTCTTGGCACACAGTGGTGTAATCAACATCCCTGTTCCTGTGTCTTTGCACACTTCTTGCATTCCATTGCATTGCAGTCTTGCAGGACAGATTCCAGGATGTGGAACTGATGGAATAAAGGGTGTTTGGGATGTTGATCTGGCCTGCCCAGTTTCCCTCCCGAGCTGTTGATCTTTTCACATTCCTCCTAAGGCTGTGGGAGAGAGAACCTGTTGGCATATATCGGAGGGAGGGAACAGTAGATGACTCTGATTGGTGGCCATGGGAATAACATCTGGCGTGACAGTAGGGAAGGTGATAGTCCCTGCAGGCAGCATACTTTGCAGCCCTTGGGTTTTCATCCAACCTGCGGGGGACCGTGTCCTGGAAGATATGTGCCTATTATACACAAAAGTCCACCTGCTTCTCTCTAGAAACATGTGATTTTGCATTGGTCAGGTTTTCCTATGGTAATACTGTGTAACAAGCATCTCTCCTATTGCAGTGGCCTTTAACGGCACACCGTGTGTTCCATGTTCCTGGGTCAGCGGATGGCTGAACTGAACTTGACTGGGCTTGGGCGGCCAGGCCGGACATCAGGCTTTGAGTTGGGTGCGTGTCTGCCCTATGTGTCTTCATCTTGATGCCCAGGCTGATGGTGGCAGCCACTTTTTGGTGGTGGACTCAGGAGCTCAGTGGACCCCAGCAGGCCCTTCAAAAGCCTCTACTAGGAACCTGGAGGTGTCCCTTCTGTCCTTCTTCTGTTGGTCAAAGCAAGTCACATGGCCAAGCCCAACGTCGGGCGGAGAGACGTATACTCCCCCAGTGGAGGCTGAGAGGGAGTGAGTATATATTTTCTGAGCAGTAATAACCTGTCACAGTCAGGTTTCTGATGGGGCAGGATGGAGTCTGGGTGGAGGGTCTGTCCAGAAGTGGGGCGGTGAGAACCGTGGCACATGATTTGTGCGGGATGCATCAGAGCCTAAGGAGACCTGATTAGACTTAATAACCCAGGACAGGAAGTTCACCTCTCTGAGCCTCAGTTTGCTCATCTGGAAAGTGGAAATAATATGCCCTCTCCGGCAGAGCTGCTGTGAGGCTCACACGTGGTATTGGATAAGGAGATGTTTCGTGTCTGTGACATGAGGTGCGAATGTGGGGCATGACTGTCCCAAAGGTGAGTCTTGCTCTGGATTTGGTTTACCATTCCTCAAGCTGTGGTACTTACCAGTGAGGCCCGTGGAGTGGGTGAGCACACTGAGGCCAGGGGGAGCCTCAGAGGGGTCAGGTTCACATTCACATCCCAGCTCTGCCCCCTGTGGGCCATGTGACCTTCGGCCAGTCTCATTACCTCTCCGAGCCTCAGTTTTCCAGTCTGTAAAGTGGATATGGGGTCCGTGCTTGTGACCGTTGGGATGAAGTAGAGGAGAAGCACCTGGTGCCTGTGAGCGTGGAGCTGAGGTGGTCCTGCCAGGGGTGGAATGAGGAATTCTGCAGAATTGGCTCTTCCCAATACCCCTTGGGACTATCACAGGGAATCTGCATTCAGACTGCCTGGGTTCAAATCCCAGCGCCACCACTCTCCAGCTGAGCGAGCGGCTTTGGGCCAGGCAGTTGGCCCCTTTAGGTCTTAGTTTCCTCATGTGTGAAATGGGCGTGACACGAGCTCCTGCCTCATTAAAGGGGCTGATACACAGTGCGCGCCATGAATGTACAGGCATCAGCTGTTACTGTCAGTATTATCTCGTATTATTGTTAGTCTGCAAAGGCCCAGGGAGGTTGCTTCTGGTCCTGGGGACCCCCAGGGCCTTGGGGGAAGGGAGTGAGGAGAGAGATGCTCTTAGGACCTCTGCTTCTGAGCAGGTGCCCTGGCCCTTCTGCTGCAGCCAGAGGAGGGCTGTGAATGGGTCCCTGTTCACATGACTTTCTTTCCCCAGGGCAGGCATTACTTGCTGGGGAGGGGCAAGGTGCCTTGCCAACCATGCTGTGCTCCCAAACCTGGGGCAGCCGCAGTCCAGCCAGGAAAGAGGCCTGGAAACTCTTCGTTTAAGGGATATCAACACTGCTGGTGGTGGAGGCACTCGGCAGGCTTCAGGAGCCCATGGCTATGAGTATTCGTGGAGGCCACCCAAGCTAGGCGCAGGGTGACAGGTTACTCTCTCACTCTTTCAGTCATTCACACAATAAACATTGGTCCTATGTAGATCGTGTGCAGGGTCCTGGCTGTGGGGAAACTGGGAGTCTGCGGGGTGTCAGGGGTTGGGTTTCTGCCGAAAACTGGGTGGGGAAGGTAGAGATTCTGGGGTGCCCCACACATGGGATTCTTGTGTGGGCCCGGGCAGGTCACTTCACCTCTCTGAGCATTTCCTCATCCATGAGGTGAGTCTCAGACAGACCAGGATGTCACCGGAGGTGGGAAAGGACAGCTTTTGACCTGTGTGAGCCAGGTGGCTTCTGCCCGGGCCTCTGTGCCTTCAGAAATTTGGGGTTGATGACTGGGGCTGCCTTTCCTCTACTTGCTGAGACTTGGCCTTTGGGCACACTGATGCTGGTTGTAGTAAAATAAAACCAGTAAGTAGAGAGCATTCATTCCCCCCCTAGGCACTGTGCTCATCAGTGTTTCATTTCATTCTCATGCCCCCATTTTACAGGAGAGACAACTGAGGCTCAGAGAGGGAGTCGCGTACCCAAGGGTCACTACTGGGAAGGGAGGATGCAGCTCTTGTGTCCTGACCCCTGCCCGCTGCTGCCCACCTGGCGATAAAGCAGGACAGAGCGGGACAGTTTGAGAATTTTGTCGCCTCTCCATCATGTCATTGCTGCGTGACTTTGGGCAAATGACTTGGCCAGTCTGAGCCTCACCTGCAGGAAGAAGATGCTAAGATTTTCCGTGTGGGGGTCCTTGTGGGGTTGGGTAAGATGACTGTATACGAAGCCTCCTGCATATAGTAGGCACTTGAAACACAGGAGCCCTTCCCCGTACAAGATCGGCTTGGGGTTTTTAAAACAAATGTGTGTGAGTTGCGAAGCCCAGGAATTGCTTTATAAATCACAATGTAAGTCTCTCTTGCTTGGAGTAGCAGCAGAAATAGCGATGGTAGCAATAATGGTAACAACAGCTTGGATGGACTCCTTGTATTCCAGGACACGTGGGACACATGGGTTTGTACATCTGATCCTTTCCTGTATCCTCTCTTCAGCCTATGGAGAAAGGTGCTGGTGTTGGTCCCATTTTACAGATGAGGAAGCTGAGAGGTGAAGCGCCTTGCCCACAGCTACCAGCTAGTGGCAGGCAGGGAGCACTGGAGCCCCTTGGTGCGTGAATGTCATTGGCGTGTCCTTCCCCCCCCCCCCCCCCACCACCACTGGGGACCCAGCTGTATTTTCAAAGGCTCCAGGTCAGGCTGCAGCACCCAGCCGACTCTGTTTATATTTATTTTCTTTGTGTGTTGCGGCCTCAGTGACAAAAGGCCTTTCTGGAACTGGCCTGTTTACCTATGGGGTGGTACGGCACTCGCTGCTGGGGGAAGGAAACCCGGGGGGTGCGGGGCCTCCCAGCAGAAGGGGACGCCAGCGGGCATGTTGGGTACACCAAGGTCACCGTGTGAACTCGCACCTGCTGACCTGCCCGGACGTGAAGCCTGGGCCTTGGTGGGCACTGTGCCCGCTGAGCCCTGCCCTGTGCCCAGGGCCGGGCCGGGGCGTGACTGGTCGGGGAACTCCCAGGGCCCTTTGACCTAGAAAGCTGCCCAGGATCATTTTAGGCCCCAGCCCTGGAAACTCTTGTCTTTGTTTCTGGAACTGATTGCCTGCATGCTGGGGACTGTGCTTGGCACGTGAGGGCATCCTAGGTCATGGGAGAGAACACAGAGTGTAGGAGCATGGGTTCTGGGCTGGAAATTGGGACTCGGCGTTCCGGGACCAGCTTCTCTGCTGTGTGTCCTCGAGGAGGCCCCTGTCCCTCTCTGGGCCTCTTTCACCAGGAGAGGGGGACCTGGATGGGTAGCTCCCAGAGCCCCTTACTCACTCAGCGTAAGGTAAAAGTGGCAGAGTCTGGATTTGACTTCAGGCCTGCCTCCTGCAAACCCAGACTCCCCCTAATAACACTCAAGACAGCCAGTTGCCTTCTCCCCACCTCCGGCTGACCCCGTGGGAAATCACCTCTCTCCCCTTGGAATGTCCAGCGCCATTCTTTCCTTCTCCTGGGATGGTCGATCATTTCCAGCTTTGCCCTTTGCTAAGTGCCCACTGTGCACCCGGACCCGTGCTGGGCCCTGGGTCTCAGGGCTGCCTGGAACGCGGCCCCTGCCCTCTCCAGGGAGAGAGAAGAGGAGGCAGAGGGTGGTGTGATGGTGAGTGCAGGCAGGGGCCCAAGGGGTGCTGGTCTCCTGGCCCCCCCCTTCTGTCAGCTTTGAAGCCAGACTGTTTCCCGTGACGCACCCAGGAGTTGGATGCGAGAGGAAGTTTTGGGACCAGCAGACGCCACCTTCTTCTTGGAGAGGTGACAGGTGCCCGGTCGCGGTCGGCACTAACTCCGGAAAAGCAGTGATGGTGCCTCCTGGCATCGCTTTCGTCCAGATGCCTCAGTCACAGCCCCTCTGCTTTTCCTTCTTTTGGTTCATTCAAAAGGGGGTTTTGTTGGAAGTGGGGGGCAGCTTTTGAAAAGCTTCGGAGGCATTTTTGGAGTGCCCCGAAGGCCGGCTGAGCCAGCAGAACAAGCGTGAGCCCTCTGCCCCAGCTTCCGTTGGGGTCAACCGGGCTCCCAGGGGGCTCTCCGGGTGTCCCCCAGTTCCTGTTCTGAGGCCTGAGTCATCCCCAAAGGTGGCTCTCCCGTGGACCTTAGCAGCCCCCTGAAGACACCGCCCAGCCTTGTCACCAGCCACAGGAGTGGCTTCCCTTCTCTGCCTCAGTGTCTACACCTGTGAAACGGGGATGCCGACACCTTCCTCCCAGCTTGGCCGGGAGCTCTGAACGAGGTCACTCGTGTGAACGTGGGGTGAACGTGGGGTGGAAGGTGAGTCAGTGTCCATCCTGTCGGGTGAATGGTGATGTTAGGTAAAGCCCCCACTGTGTGCATGTGTCTCTCTGGAGTGCTTCTGGTTTATGGCTGGTAGGTCCTTCTGCCTTATAGGGCGCTCACCTCCACACCTGGCCTGTGGTGGCTTGAGATTACTGCTTGTCAAGTGGCTCTGGTTTCATTTTCCAGATGAATAATTTTTATTTTCTTTTTGTCCTCATTACAATACATTTACACTGTATACATTTACATTATAATACATTTTTCCATTGTTGAACATGTATTTATTGTTAATGTTTATTTATTTATTTTTGAAGAGGGGGTGGGGAGGGACCGAGAGAGGGAAACAGAATCCCAAGCAGACTCTGGGCTGTCGGCGCGGAGCCCGATGTGGGGCTTGTACTCATGAACCGTGAGATCATCACCTTAGCTGAAATCAAGAGTTGGACGCATAACCGACTGAGCCACCCAGGCGCCCCTCACTGTTGAACATTTAAAATACAGATAAACCAAAAGGAAGGTAGAACTCATGATCTGACTTCTAAGGTAGCCGGTGGTAATAGTTTGAGGAGTGATTTAAAAAAAAAATTTTTTTTTATGTTTTATTTAATACTTGAGAGACAGAGAGAGAGAGAGAGAGAGAGAGCATGAGCAGGGGAGGGGCATAGAAAGGGAGACACAGAATCCCAAGCAGGCTCCAGGCTCTGAGCCGTCAGCACAGAGCCCGATGTGGGGCTCAAACCCACGAGCAGTGAGATCATGACCTGAGCCGAAGTCGGACGCTCAACCGACTGAGCCACCCAGGGGCCTCTGAGGAATGATTTTTAGATTTGTCAGACACACGATGCATATGTACATGTGATTGAAAGATGTCAGCACCGTAATCTGGGGTTTCAGAACATTGGCTTTATCCTCAGGTGGATTGGCTCAAATCCGGGCTCTGCGATGTCCTAGCTGTGGGGCCTTAGGCAGGTCACATCCCCTCCCTGAGCCTCAGTTTCTCCTCTGTAAAGTGTGGCTGTGTGAGGATTCAGTGAGTTAATGTATGTGAGGGGATTAGAGGTGCCTGGCAGAGAGCAAATGCATAATTTTTACTAGCTATCATTTTATACGTGTGCGTATTTTTTTCTTGTGAGCGGTGAGCGCCTTTCTGGGAAGGTCGCAGTCTACAGTTGGTGGATTCGGACATCAGGCTGGCGGACCCCCAGGCCACCTCCTCCGGGGAGTGCCCAGCGGTGCTCAATTTCATTTCCGACGTGGGGGCTGCTCCGAACGGGGGTTGGGCCGGGTGTTTGGGCCCACACAAAGCACCCTGGATGCTTTTCCAAGCCAGTCCTGATCTTTATCTTTATCTTTATCTTTATCTTTATCTTTATCGCTCAGGGATGTTTCCTGTCCCCACCAGGGCCTGAGCGTTGTCCAAGCTAAAGAGGGCAGATGGTCCCAGTGGGCTGGAAGAGGCCCCTGTAAAATGAGCTCAGCAGGAACCCTTCCTCTTCCTCCTCCTCCTCCTCCTCCTCCTCTTCCTCCTCTTCTGGCTGCAGCTGTGGCTTCAGGATGGGCTCAGCCACACGTGGAACAAGAGGCAGGGTCAGGTGGATACCTCTAAGAAGGTCTGAAAACTAAGGAGTCACTTGGACACCAGTGGGGCCCGGAGAGCCAGAGAGCGGGTTAATGGTATTCAGAGGTGAGTTTAGGGTTGGTGATACCCATGGAGGGAAGTGATGTCGCCCCTTACTTGCTCTGTGACCAAGGGGAAGTTAGACAACTTGATCTGCCCTCAGTTGCCTGGTCTGTAAAACGGGGCTAATAGGTCTCACCTTATAAAGTTGTTGGGACACAGTGTGTAAAGGCCCCTGGCACAACCAGGCACACAGTTCGTGCTTCCTCCTCCGAATCGTCTTCATTTAGTTATGTTTATAACAAAAATGCTGACTGAGCACATCTGGTGCTAAGATCTTGCTGCGGTCATCACACTGAATCCTTGTAATTAATTGTAGTTGCAGGGCCCATGGGTGGCCCAGTTGGTTGAGCCTCTGACTTTGGCTCAGGTCAGGATCTCATGGTTCGTGGGTTCAAGCCCCGCGTCGGGCTCTGTGCTGACAGCTCAGAGCCTGGAGCCTGCTTCGGATTCTGTGTCTCCCTCTCTCTGTGCCCCTTCCCTGCTTGTGCTCTGTCTCTCTCTCAAAAATAAACATTAAAAGTTTCTTTAAAGGAATAAGGCATAATAAATTGTAGTCGCTATTGCCAATAATACTACTGTCTTGCTGTCTGATTCCATGTTGCTTGGGACTACGTTTAACCAAAGCTCCACACCTTTATCTGTGTGAGAAAACATTCAACACCCAGTAAGTGATCAATAAAAGTGGTGCCATAGTGGTAACTATTATTTTTGCCGGTGCCAGATAAATGACTCCTGTCAAGGAGAGGGTGGTGTTGGGGCGCCTGGGTGGCTCCATCAGGTGAGCGTCCGACTTGATTCCAGCTCAGGTCATGATGTCATGGTTTGTGAGCTCAAGCCCTGCGTTGGGCTCTGCACTGGTAGCACGGAGCCTGCCGGGGATTCTCTCTCTCCCTCTCCTTCTACCCTTCTCTCCCCCCTCTCTCTCTCACACACACAATAAATAAATAAGACATTTGTTTATTTATTTTAATTTTTTATGTCTTTATTTTATCTTGAGAGGCAGAGTGTAACCGGGGGCAGGGGCAGAGAGAGCCTCCATATGCTCTGGCCCGTGTTCGTATCAAGGAACAGTCCCTGAGTTATACTTGAGCAGTACCAACATGGTACTGACAGGTATTCTGGTCCTTCTAGGTGTCCCTAAGGAGGAAAGGCGGCGACCCCTTCCTGTCTTGAGTCACCAGGCTGTTGCTGAGGTGAGCTTCCTGTCTTTCCCTGAGGAACACAATTGCTTTCTTTAGAGTCTTTCCAATAAAGTTCTGTTGTAAATGTGACAATGTACATTTTAGATGATATTGCTACTTTCCCTAGTGGGGAGAGTGGTGAGTGGTTGCCTCTTGCCAACTGTCACCTTGGTCAGGGGGACATTTACCACTGGCAGTGCCAAACCTGGTAACAAACAGTGTCCTAGGATCTTTTTCGTCAGCAGCAATTTGTCCTGCTTGGGTGAAGAATTTTGTAGTCGGCATCCTCAGTGGTCTTGAGAGACACATCCCCAGGAAAAAGAACTTCTGAAAGGCATCCTATTCATTTGCTTTCGGGGACTTTTGACTCAACCACTCTGTCCCATCTTGTATCCTAAAGTCACAATGAGAACTGAAGAGTGGTGCACACAACGTATATCATGATCTCACCCTGATGGTGTTTTCTTTCGTAACATTCAGGTGGCTGTAGGAGCACGGGAGAAAGGTATGAGTCCTGGAAACTGTTTCTTGCTGAGGAAAATGTTTAGGAGGTGGTGTAGGTGGGAAATTCTTGTTGTCTTCAGTCTGGAGACCTACCCTGATTCCAGGGTTCCGGGGGACCGGTGCTTGAGGGTGGGGGGAAAAGACCAACGTCCCAGTTGAAATCTATGTCCATGTTTCTACAGTATGAGAAAGATAATGTATTCACTCTGTGTGGTGTGATTCTGTGTGCTTGAGTCTGGGGTTGTTCTGTATGTGTCTGTATGTCGCATGATTGTGTGTGTGTGTGTGTGTGTGTGTGTGTGTGTGTGTGTTTTCTTGAGAGACTCAGAGACAGAGAGACAGAGCCACACACAGAAAGAGACAGACACATTGAAAGACATGGGGAGAGAGAGAGAGAGAGAGAGAGAGAAAATGTGTGTTTCCCCAGAGAATTGTGCCACTGACACTGCACAATGACCAATAGCTACATTTTCAAAGAACTCATACTGCACACTTCAAGAAATACAGCTGAGCGTAGCTCAGCAGTCACATTCAGTCCATGCAGGTAACCAAAGCCTCCATATGCTCTGGCCCATGTTCATATCCAGGGTATTCTTGAGGAGCACCAACAAGGTACTGACATGCATTCTGTGTCCTTCTAGGTGTCCCTAAGGTGAAAAAGTGGCAGCCCCTTCCTGTCATGAGTCACCAGGCTGTTGCTGAGGTGAGCTTCCTGTCTTTCCCTGAGGAGCACAAGTGCTGTCTTAGAGGCTTTGCAATCAACTTCTGTTGTAAACATGACAATCTACATTTTCCATGATATTGTTACTTTCCCTGATGGGGACAGTGGTGAGTGGTTGCCTCTTGCCAACTGTCACCTTGGTCAGGGGGACATTTACCACTGGCTGTGCCAAACCTGGTAATAAACAGTGTCCTAGGATCTTTTTTGTCAGCAGCAATTTGTCCTGCTTGGGTGAAGAATTTTGTAGTCGGCATCCTCAGTGGTCTTGAGAGACACATCCCCAGGAAAAAGAACTTCTGACAGGCACCTATTTTATTTGCTTTTGGAGATCTTTGACCCAAGCACTGTGTGCCATCTGGTTTCCTAAAGTCAAGAGGAGAACCAAAGACCAGTGCAATGTGTGTTCATCATGATCTGACCCTGATGGTGTTTCTTTTCTCTACATTCAGGTCGTTGTGAGAGCAATGGAAAATGGTATACATTTTGTAACCTGTCTCTCCTGATGAAATACTGCGTATACTCAGGAAGATGGGGCATGCCTGCAGGCATCAGTCTGGAGAGCTACCCTGACTCCAGGTTCCTTGTAGGAAAGAAGCTTGAGGGTGTGGAGAAAAGACAGATTTCCCAGGGGAAAACCTATGTCCATGTTTACAGTGTGAGGAAGACAATATATTCACTGTGTGTTGTGTGTGTGTGTGTGTGTGTGTGCATGCACATGTGTGTTTGAGAGAGACAGAAAATGAGGGAAAGGGAAACACAAAGGGAATGAGACACACTCATAAGAGAGAGAGAGAGTGAGGTGACTGAGAGAGAGATGTGTTTTCCCCAGGAGATACGTGCCACTGACACTTCACAAGACGCATGTTTACATTCTCAAAAAAACTCCTCATACTGCACACTGTAAGGATTATTGCTGAGCATGGCTCAGCAGTAACATTCATTCCATGCAGGCAACCAAAGCCTCCATATGCTCTGGCCCATGTTCATATCAAGGAAAAGTCCAGAGCTATTCGTGAACAATGCCAACAATATACTGACGTATATTCTGTGTCCTTCTAGGTGTCCCTAAAGAGGAAAAAGTGTGGGCTGTTCGTGTAAGAAGACACCAAGGTGTTGCTGAGCTGAACTTGCCTGTCTTTGCCTAAGGAAGACAAGTTGATTACTTAATTTATTTCCAGTCATATTCGGTGACATAAGACAATGTACATTTTACATGATAGCATTACATTCCCTGGTAGGGAGATTGGTGAGTGGTTGTCTCTTGCCAACTGTAACTTGATCAAGAGGACATTAACCGCTGGCAATGCCAATCCTGCTAAGAAACAGTGTCATAGGATCTTTTCCTGAGTAGCAATTTTTCCTGCTTGGGAGAGGAATTTTGTAGTCGGCACCCTAAATGGTCTTGAGAGACACATCCCCAGGAAAAAACAACTTCAGATAGGCATCCTATTCATTTGTTTTTGGGGACCTTTGACTCAAGCACTGTGTGCATCTGGTTTCCTAAAGTGAAGAGGAGAACCAAAGACCAGTGCAATGTGTGTTCATCATGATCTGACCCTGATGGGGTTTCTTTTCTCTACATTCAGGTCGCTGCGGGAGCAACGGAATATGGTATGTATTTTGGAATCAGTCCCCTGCTGATGAAATAATCTATATGGTCAGGAAGTTGGGATATTCCTGCTGGCATCAATCTAGAGAGCTACCCTGACTCCAGGTTCCCTGTAGGACAGAGGCTTGAGGGTGTGGAGAAAAGACAGATTACCCAGGGGAAAACCTATATCCATGTTTACAGTGTGAGGAAGACAATGTATTCACTGTGTGTGTGTGTGTGTGTGTGTGTGTGCGCGCATGTATGTTTGAGAGAGACAGAAACTGAGGGACAGAGAAAGCGACAGAAACAAATAGAAAGGACACACACATTGAGAGAGAGAGAGAGAGAGAGAGAGAGAGAGAGAGAGAGGGTTTCCCCAGGAGATATGTGCCACTGACACTGCACAGTGGCCAATGTCTACCTTTTCAAAAAACCTCCTCACACTGCACACTTTATAGGAATATCGCTGAGGGTGGCCCAGTAGTAGCATTCAGTCCATGCAGACAACCAGATCCTCCGTATGCTCTGGCCCATGTTGATAGCAAGCAACACTGAGTTATTCTTGAAAAGCACCACAATGTACTGTCATCTATTCTGTGTCCTTCTAGGAACCCATGAAAGGGAAGACCTTTTCATGGTAGATGTGACGATGTGGGACGATACGGAGGACCAGTCTGTGGCCAAGGTGAGCTTGCCTTTCTTTGCCTGAAGAATTCATGTTGCTTCCTTTGTGACCTTCCAATCACATTCAGTTGTAAATCTGTCAATGGACGTTTCAGATCATACCATTAATTTCCCTGGTGGGGAGAGTGGTGAGTGGTTGTTTCTGGCCAACTGTTACCTGGATCAAGAGGCCATTTACCACTGGCAACACCAAACCTGGTGATAAACAGTGTGTTAGGATTATTTTTTTCAGCAGCCATGTTGCCTGCTTGGGTGAAGAATTTTGTAACTGCCATCTTAAGAGACCTTGAGAGACACATCCCCCAGGAAAAACAACTTCTGACAAGCATCCTCTTCATTTGCTTTTGGGGCATTTGCCTCAACCATTGTGTCCCATCTTGTATACTAAAGTCACCAAGAAAACTAAAGAGTAGTGTTGTAAGTGTACATTATGATGTGACCCTGATGCTATTTTGTTTTCTGTAGTTTCGTTGGCCTCTGGAACAACGGAGAATGGTACATATTCTGGAATCAATCATTTGCTGTCTTTAGTCTGGAGAGTCCTTCTGACTTTGGGTTTCCAATGAAATGAAGATCACAGACGTAGTGAAAAAGTGGATTGTCCATGGGTAAACCATGTTCATGTGTTCACAAGTAGCTGTGTGGCTTTCAGCTGGTGACTTTGTGTGCGTTCAGACTGGCTGCATCTGTTTGTGAAGTGAGAAGAGTGATTCTGAGCAGGCATATGCTTGTGTGTGGGTCTCTGTGTGAGTAGTTTATGTTTCCCTGGATTTACATCTCCCTAAACAGCACAGTTGCTGGTGTGAACTTTGCCATTCATAAGAAAAATCCCATCTCACAGCTTCATGATGTGTGTCTGTAGGTCAAAGTATATAGAAATGTAAAATTTAAATGTGGTTAAAATCCTGAAAAAAATCCTATTACTAGCCAGGGAAATATCCACAGGATTCTGAAAGGCAAATATGTTTTCAGAATCAATATGATGCTGTGAATCATGACTTTGGTTCAGGATAGACCTCAACTCTGAGGAGCCTGTTTCATTGCCCTCAGTGCACTTGGATCAATCCTCATTAAAGAGAAACATGCTTAATGGTATCTAATTGGCCTCTGAGAAAGGGAAGCTGGTGGAAGTGATGAATTATGGAGGGGTTGGCACAGCTTGTGGGGATGGGGGCCACCCCAATCCCTAGTACCTTCTCTCACACCTCTACTTCCTGAGGAAGACACAAAATTTCTATGCTAGGCTGTCATCAGTAATAACTTCAATCCTTTCTCCTGATCCTCCTCGTGTGGGGCCCATACCGGTTTCAAGATCCCACAGTCATTGCTCTGTCATACTTCACCATTAAGGTAAAAGGCACTAAACAAAAGAGAAGGCAAATGGTGATGGATAATGAGCAGCTTCCCCCCAAGATGTTGGGGCTAAGCCTCACTCACATGCTCTGTCTCTTTCTCAAATATCAAAAAACATTAAAACAAAAAAAGAAACCTATCCCTCCTCTTGGCAAAAGTTACTGATAACAGTTTATGTGTTACTTGCAATACAGATCATACTCAACCCATTGGCATGCGTAGTAATGGACAGTCACATTACCCTAGATTTCCTGCTGGCTGGTAATTGGGGCATCTGTGCCATTGTTAACACTTTTTGTGCTTGGAACAATAAAGTAAGGTAGGCAGAACAGGCTATGAAGTGCCTTAAGGAAGAAGCTATTTGCTATAAGTTTGATCTGCGTGGTTTATGGGATTGGTTCTCTTGGCCTGGGTTGGGCAGTTGGAGTTCTGGCATTGGAGTGCTTAACATGGACTCTTAATTGTTCTTGTTTGTTTCTTTGTTTGTTTCATTGTGGTCATGATGCCGGTCCATTGCATTCTATCTGGAGTCTTAAATGCTTTCATATAAATGTTCTCTCATCAGATGATTGCCATGATGACAACTAAATGGTCAAGAATATCTTCCAAGGCAGGTGACTCTGAAGACGGCTGACAGTGTCCAGCAGCAAAGCATGGGATCTCAGGTTTTCTCTGAATGGGCCAACCTCTCAAAAGTGAGATCATAACCAAAATGGGGGACTGAGAATGAAAGATACAAATGGACAGTGGCCTGGCCATATATAAAAATAGGACTCTGACATGAGGTCTGCAGCAACCAGCCCAGGAAATCAACCTATTGTCTACAGTTTAGTCATATTACCTAGAAGTCAGACATGTAGATGTCAGACCGCTCTCTCGATCAAACAGCCTGTAAGCTAAATAATAACCTCTGTAATGATTGGCCCCAGATGGCCAGGACTTGATTGTAACTGGGAGTACCCCTGAATTTGTCCCTATTGCAACTTAAGACCAGCAGATAAAACCACAGATGCACCCCTAACAATGATATGGGATGCCCTTCTAGAACACTTACCACAGCTTCCTTATGCCAGTAGTCTCCTGCGTCACTGAAACCTTGTCTTCTGTCTCTACTAGGTTTCCCTACTCTTCTGTCCATCTCTGAGTCTGCCCAAATGCAAGGGATAGTGGCTGACTCCCTTGCTCTAGCAAACTTTGAAGAAATCATCGTTATGTATTATCATCTGTCTCATCTTCATTTGTATCCACAGCAACACTGACTAGTGTCAGAAAACACTGAATGGTCCAGGTAGGGAGCTGAGCTAAGTCAGGAGTGCTGGAACCACCCTGCTGGGGACCCGCTGGAGTCTGCTTCTAGCTCAGGTACTCCTTACACTGGTATTTTCCTGATTTGGGCGGTTTTGGAAATGCATAACTTTCCCATTCTCTTCAACTCCCTAGACTTCTCCAGGAAGCATGTGGTTCCAGAAGTTCTGTAGTCTTGGGGTTCAGCTTTGGAACATTGGGGCTGAGTTCTGAAACGAACATGTGGAAATGCTGAATGAGAAAGTCGAGGTGGTGTGGGCTAGATATTTTAAAGTTGAAGTGAGGCCATCCTAGGTCAGGAGTGTCCTAGGGAAGGGGTATCTAGGATGTGGTTATGGGGAGGGCCCTCCCAGAGGAGACAAGGCTCTGTCCCCTGCCACAAAAGGGTCTAGACTCATCAAAAGGATGATGAGTCTGGAGATAGGAAGATGGCGGCGTAGGAGGACGCTGGGCTCGCCGCGTGTCCTGACGCTGATTACTTAGATTCCACCTACACCTGCCGAACTAACGCAGAAAACCACCAGAAGACTAGCAGAACGGAGTCTCCGGAGCCAAGCGCAGACGAGAGGCCCACGGAAGAGGGTAGGAAGGGCGGCGAGGCGGTGGGCGCTCCACGGACTGGCGGGAGGGAGCCGGGGCGGAGGGGCAGCCCGCCGGCCAAGCAGAGCCCCGGAGTCTGGCTTGCAAAAGCGGAGGGGCCTGACGGACTGTGTTCCGACAGCAAGCGCGACTTAGCATCTGGGAGGTCATAAGTGAACAGCTCTGCTCGGAAAGCGGGAAGGCTGGAGGACAAAGGGAGGGAGAGTTGCTGAGCCCCAGGACGACAGAGCTCAGTTTGGCGGGCAACAAAGGCGCTCGCCAGCGCCATCTCCCTCACCCATCCCCCAGCCAAAATCCCAAAGGGAACCAGTTCCTGCCAGGGAACTTGCATGCTCTGTGCAAACACCCAACGCTGTGCTTCTGCGGAGCCAAATCTCCGGCAGCGGGTCTGACTCCCTCCTGCTGCCACAGGGCCCCTCCTGAAGTGGATCACCTAAGGAGAAGCGAGCTAAGCCTGCCCTTCCTGCCCCCGTGCACCTTGCCTACCCACCCCAGCTAATACGCCAGATCCCCAGCACCACAAGCCTGGCAGTGTGCAAGTAGCCCAGACAGGCCATGCCACCCCACAGTGAATCCCGCCCCTAGGAGAGGGGAAGAGAAGGCACGCACCAGTCTGACTGTGGCCCCAGCGGTGGGCTAGGGGCAGACATCAGGTCTGACTGCGGCCCCGCCCACCAACTCCAGTTATATACCACAGCACAGGGGAAGTGCCCTGCAGGTCCTCACCACTCCAGGGATTATCCAAAATGACCAAATGGAAGAAGTCCCCTCAAAAGAATCTCCAGGAAATAACAGCCAATGAACTGATCAAAAAGGATTTAAATAATATAACAGAAAGTGAATTTAGAATAATAGTCATAAAATTAATTGCTGGGCTTGAAAACAGTATAGAGGACAGAGAATCTCTTGCTACAGAGATCAAGGGACTCAGGAACAGCCAAGAAGAGCTGAAAAACGCTTTAAACGAAATGCAAAATAAAATGGAAACGACAACGGCTCGGATTGAAGAGGCAGAGGAGAGAATAGGTGAACTAGAAGATAAAGTTATGGAAAAAGAGGAAGCTGAGAAAAAGAGAGATAAAAAAAAGGATGATGAGTCTGTAGAAACTGGATCTGAGGGATGAAGGAAGGAGCAGGGAAAGTGGATACTCAGAGCCAGAACAGCTAGGCTTAGTCCATGCAGCTTAGACACTTGAATCAATAGCCAGTGAGACATGGAAGGCCACAGACAATTTATGAAGCCACCAAAGCACTAGCCCAGGTGGCCACTTTCCCAATTACTTCACAATACCTGCTCAGCCAGAGCTGGTCAGTTGAAGGGAAGCTAATTCTTAGCAGAGCCATCATGTGACCATTGGTTTGGAATGTCCTGGCTTCTGAGTCAGCTTGGGAGCCAAACAACCCTGGTCACTGAGGGTGTTCAGCTGGTCACCTGGAAGACACCACGTGGGATGGCTGATGGTGTGAAGATGCCGGAGAAGGGTGGCCCACGTTGGGCTTCCCCTCATCCTTCAGAGGGGCTTCACTTGGGGGCAACTGCATCGTGTTTTGGGTCAAGGATTGAAACCTAGAGATGGGAGACTGAGTTAGGATCTGGGTTTTTCTCTTGGCTCAGACACCTCCTGCAAACCATCAACTGTCTCCTTCACAGAAAATGGGGCAGGAGGATTTGAGGAAGAGACTGAGGGGCCCCTGGTTAGGGGTGCAGGGCATGATTTCAGGTGTTCAGAGATCTCTCTCTCCAGGGAACCAGCTAAATTTCTGTCTTGAACACCCAACTAAACAGTGTAGTGACTTTTGGTGAATCACTTTTTCTCTCTAAATTTGAACGCCCCCACTTTAAAATACAGATGACAGGCCCTGCTCTGCTGCCTCCCACCTCAACAGGGCTGACACAGAAACCACAGGAGATCACAGATACTCTCTTTGAGCTGTAAAGCATCTCTCCATATAAAGGCTAACAGGAAGCTTATATCCCCCCCCCCTGCTGTGGAGCCAGCCACATCCCCTCTCTGGATTCAACCACTACCAAGTATCTACCTTATTCAGTGATTGAACACCTAGGGAAGTTATGAAACACCACTTATTTTTCTGAAGATTTTACTTGTGTTTAATCATTTTGAATTCACAACTTAATACTAAAAATTAGGCCCTATTAACATTTCAATATCTCAGAACAGAAAAACAAGTCACAGAGGGATCTATACAACCTTCTCAGGTACATGGAGCTTCTAAGCAGAGTTTTGACCCAGGCCATCAGTCATGGACTATGTACTTGCTGTGCTTCTACAATGCCTCAGGGAAATAAAGCTATTTGCTCACAAGATCTGTTGGGTGTTCTAAGTGTACACCCAACTGCACGATCTCCAGACATCCAACTTGGCTTCACGAGGCTCTGCTGGTCAGCTGGCAAATAATGGAATCCAAAGATTGATTGTGAATACATTATCACTAATTTCCCTATGGACTTCTACAGCAAGGTGTCAACAGTTCTCTCTATTGCAATGCATTTCCCAGGATCTTGTTTCAAGGATGAAGAAGAAGAAATGTTCCCCTGAGGTCAAGAATATCAACTGGCACCAGGCAGTGCTTCAGAAAACTCCACATCTGGCAAACAACAGGGGGTACTCTATAAATGACCCCACTGAGGTATTGTGGAAATTCACTCATTAAGCTCATTCAAGAAGAAGGATTCTACTTTAGTCAGTGTCCCATATTTAATAGAAAACCATACAAATCTAAACCATATTCTTCTGTATGCAAAGGGGAATGATCAAGGCAATCAGTTGTGCTGTAACTGTATAGAAGTCAAGATACATTTCTAACTCAAGATTGGGCACACGTTTTACACTAAACAACATCTCTCGCTGTTGTATAGACCTTTAGCTGATTTGTGAACATTGGCTCTAATAGATCTCTTCCTGAAACAGTGTTTACAGATTTTTAAAAACCTTAATAGGCATTATTTAGAGCAGGAGGTTTAGATGAATGTAAGAGTTGAACAGATAATGTAGAACGTTCCCATATTCTACCCCTCCAGTTTCCCCAATTGATAACATCTAACACGAGTGTAGTACCTTTGGTATAATTAGCAAAATCATAATGATACATTTTCATTAAATTAAAGTCGCAGCCTCCATTGAAATTCACTCTTTGTGCTTTGACATTCTATGAATTTTGACAAATGCATAATGTTGTGCATCACTGTGACAATATTCTACAGAAATCCATACACCAGTGTCCCTAACTGCGCTATCCAGGGGAGCAGCCACTGATCAGACACAGTATACAGCCACTGATAAGACACAGATACACACAGTATCTGTGTGTATGGGCTTCAAGTGTGTTTTGCTCTTCAAGATTATCTTTCCCCCAAGACCAGCTCTTTTCTGCTTCTCCACCGAGCATCAAAGCCTCAATTACATTTGGTTTGCACATTTTGCAAAGTGAACAGGGAAGTTACTACATTGGGTTTGGTATGACCTGTGACAGAAGAAGTCTGGGGAGACACACTGTCACACACTTGAACTGGAGACCAAGTGCTGCCATGTGAGCCAGAGGCTGGGGATGTGGGGACCCTCTCTCTGCACCTTCAGGTCTCAGACCAGCATCTGCATGGGACACCCTCAGCCTTGCCCCTGGGTGAAAGGATGCTCCCAGAGTGGGCATCACAGAAAATGTATGCTCTCAGCCTCCTGCAGAAGTGAGGTGGGAGGTGCACCCCGGAGCACATTTCTCTCAGGATCAGAATAAATCCTGCACATGTGAGTCCATGTGAGAGAGGACTGTGTGCAGCTGCCCTAAGACCCTCCCTGGTTGGCGGGAATTCTAGAAGCCTGTGTGAAGTCTGCTGGGCTGGCCACACACACTGGCTCTCACGGCCCCACTGAGCTCTCCCCTGGGACTGACCAGGCCCAGAGACTCCGAGCAGCAGACAGGAGTCCCTGCCCCTGTCACAACCTGCTGCTCCAGCCACACGGTCCTGGCCCATCCTGTGACCTCCATTCAGGCCTGCCCGGGGTCTCCCCCCAGTCTTTCCAGGGCTCAGGCAAAGGCTGGCAGGTACAGTGTTCATGTGGCTTCACCTACTATAGAACCCCTATAGTTGGTGTGGATTAGGGGAATTTGGACCAAGTACTTTTAATTTCATGTTTATCCTCTTAGGGGCTAGGAAAGGTACAGGGTTGTTCTGAGGATTAAGTATCTCCAAGTACCTAAGGTTGCCCCAGGCACAGGACAGACACTGTGTGTGTGGCAGTGGTTGCCATTCCCTCTGACAGGGCCCAGCACAACCCCAGGCCGGTGGCAGGTATCCCAGGGGGGTTGGCTGCATTGGTTACTTGATCAACTGATTGGTTAGGGAGGCTGGCTGTATATCCGTGATCATTCCCCCCCTCCACCCATATGACACAACAGTCTGGTCGGTGGAGGTGACAGGAGAAGGGAAAGGACACTGATCACGGGAGATAGAAGGGAAGCAGCAGGTTTGAGTACTGAGGAAGGCGTCACGCACAGAAATGCATGGAGACAGCGGCTGCCTTCTAAGAAGGACAAGATGACACCAGCGTTCATTCCAGGCCACAATTACAGAATGTGAGGGCTGGAAAAGTACATTGGAGATCAGAGACCCAGTCCCTCATCATGGCCCCAGGGAGGAGTGTAGAGCTGAGGTCAGAATGGGGCCCGAGATCAGCCCTTATCCTTCCAGGAGCAGTGAGTATGAGTTCTCACTGTCCCCTGTCCTTTCCCAAGGCCACCCCTTCCGGGCCACAGCTGCCATGGTCCATGCCAAAGATTAATTGCAGATTATGAAGACTCAGAAAAAGGGAGCAAAATCCTGCACCTAATTTATTTCCTCTGTCATGTCCTTCACTTTCTTGCATTCCCATCCTTAAGCTCCTTCTGTGGCTCTTCACCACTCCCTCTTTGAATGATTCTCATCCTGAAGAACCTGGTCCTGTCCAGGCACAGGACATCCTCACATCTCCAGTGTCTATAAGATCTCCCGCCACCCCCTCATCCACTTTCCGAGCAGCGCCTTGGGTCCAGACCTGAGTCTGCACTCCTGGATCCTGCTCAGTCACCCTGAGTGGTGGACTGGGAGCAGGGTGGGGGCGGAGGATGGATGGGCCCACCTGCCTGAGAGGCTCCCCCAGAAGACTGGGGGTTTCAGAAACCGCACAATTGGTGCTCTCCTGCCCAGGGGAGGGGCATGGTGCTCTGGACAGGCTCGATCCTTCTCTTCCCACCAGCTGGCAGGGGTCAGAAAGTCTCTTCCCCTAGGCTCAAGAGGGGGATGGGTGAAGAAGGTGAGAGGCGATAAAGGGGAAGAATAAGAGGAAATGTGGAATGTGGAGAGGGCGGGAGGAAAAGCAGAAGGCAAATAAGGGCCCACATCTCCGTGGCTTCCCTGACTTTCTCTTGGCCCTTTGGGAAAGGCAAAGGGAAGGGAGCCCTTTGGTGGCCATATTGCACGTGATCGTGCAAGGGAGAGACAGGAAGGTGGTAACAACCAGCGCAGGAAAGGGGAGGGATGCCCTGAGCACATCTCTCCTGGAAACGGATACCTGCTCCATATTTCCAGGGGTGCATAGCCCTGACTGCCCAAGTCAGGCCTCCTGGGAAAAGTGAAGGCCGAGGCCCTGCGCTCCCTGGCATGCAAGCAGAGCGGCTCCCCAGGTCCAGATCTGCAGACCCGTGACCACACAGCAGCCTGGGCATCAAGTAGGGGCCACCGCAGCCTCCAGCCAGGGCTGGGAGTAGCCCAAGCCCTTGGGGTCTGTCAGCTTCTGCGGAGCCCGGTGGACAGCCTGGATCACCTCAAACTGGGGTTCTATAATTTTTTGTTCTAATATATATATATTTTATATATGTAAATGTATATATTTTTTATTTATATTTATATATAAATATATATATGTTTGCATGTGTATATATATTATATATATAATATAAATATAATATATAATATATATGTTTGCATAATTTATATCTATAAATATATATGTTCTAATATATATATGTATATATATATGTAAAAATCAAAACACACATGGAAATGAAGGGAAATTCAGTGCATTGTCCATTAGGGAATTTGTAAGGAGGTAGAATTGCAAATCGCTTGTTTCTTTTATTTTTCAATTTTTTAAATTAATTCAAATATAACTGGTTTAATTCCATTTGTGTTGTTTTTATTTTTATTTATTTTTAGGTTTCATTGCATCTTAGACAGTAATGTCTTCTGTAGCCTTTTTGCACTGAAACACATTAAGCGATTATTTTTTTACTACCTCATCATAAGCTTCTTTAAATGGAAAGGCACATGTCAGGCATTTGGATGTAATGGGGAGAAAAGATACTGAGGAAAAAAAGGGAAGCCCTCTAAGTGCCACTTCGATGGTGCAGGTGTCATGCTAGGCCCTATCACAGGTGGATGAGGGGACATCATCACCTCCCTCCTCCAGCCCTGTGTCATCAGACCTCCTGCTCCTCACAGGCCAGGGGTGGGACTCGGGCTTTTCCTCCTGCACTCTGGAGCCAGTTATGCCAGTATATCATTGTTAAGCTGGATACAAATTCCAGCTTTGAGTTATTTTGAAATGCAGAATTGTGGCATATTATATCTCAATTTTGCACCTTATCCACAAAACACAATGAGAAAAATGGCTCAATTGCCAAATCTTCCTCTTGACACAATTTTAAGAATTTCTGTAATACCCTCATTTGTTCAGAAATTATACGTTATTTTTGTAAATTTATGTGTGGGAATAATTACCTTAAGATCTGCATTTTAAGCTAGAAGTTCAAAATACCAGGCCAGAAGAAACCATTAAACAGCAAGCAGCCCAAATTCACAATCTTCTGAGAAACTTAAGGACAAGTTTAGTAAGTCAGTCTCTTGTCTGTCCTACTGAAAAGGAATCCTTATTTCAATAGTTGTAGTACATAAGAATGTTTTCGATCATATGGAAAGTCTCACTCATCAAAATATTAGGTTGATCTTGTTCCTACTTGCTACTAGCGATAGAATTCTTCTATAGAGATGAAGTTGATTGAATTCATAGAGTAATGATATTTATAGTAAGATTTTCATAAAAACATTGTGAGAGTCTAAAGAAAAGCAACATTTTATATATAGCACAGTGAGCGTTTGGTTTAGTCCACCTTTTGGCTACTGTTAATGCTGCTGGGAACGTTAGCATACAGATGTGTGAGTCCCTGCTAATATTTTTAGCGTGTTTCAAACTTCTGCACACTTTGAGTGATCATTTCATCTTGAATTCTGACTCTCTTGTAGTCTCAACCCTTCAGTGAGAATTTGAGATTACAACTCAATTAGTTGTAATTTGTAATAACAAGTTTGCAATTTATTGTCTTCATCAAGAATGACTAGCAGGTTGTTACGCAAACGTCCTTCTCAAAGGAATGGACTTTTTGTTGGATTTGTAAAGGAAAAGAAATGCCAGTGAAAAAGTAGAAATGGCTGCTCAGTCAGGGCCTTACCTAGTAACATAGTGCTCCTACCATTGCAAGTTCAGAAACTCATTTTCTTTTTCCACTCGAGTTAATCAGCCTTTCAGAGATTTAACAATTCAATCTCAGAAAAGACTAATGTGCCATTCAAGATTCTAATTTATTGATATGTAGTGAAACCCCAACTGTTTCCAAGCAGAACAGTTAATGTCATCCCACTCTCACCCTCCTTTGTAGGATTCACATTGTAAATCCTAACTGGGAGCAATGAGGTAAATACCAACCCGTTTCTGTCAGTCACACAAGCTATATAATATACATGCAAGTTTCATTAGACAGCTATACCCGTCAGGGGAATTGGAACATTCTGTTGACTGGTCCTTTTTCTGGCTGAAGAGACATTGAAAATTATATTCTTTTCTAGACCTCTTATAAATGAGTCACATTGTATTAGGGAACTTTTCATGTGAGTAACATGACACTCTGTTGATCAGTCTTCTATGAATGAGAGTGCGAGGCGTTGTCCTGCTACTGTGTCCTAAAGAAATCTTTAAGGTCTCAAAAACTAAAATTTGTAAGAATATCCAAAACTGATGAAGCCTAGTAAAGAATAATGAGGGATTTTCTGTAGATCCCTATAGAAGGGAATTAGGGTTATGGCATGAAATTAGCTGCCCCTTTAAGGTCTTCCTTGTGAAACAAAAACTTAGCTTTCAGCCAACTCAGTTCATAGCTCTGACTTCTCTAGAAGGTCCTTATCTCCTGAATCCCCAAACCAGAGGCTTCCTGGGTTGAGAAAATTTTTGGTGGGGTGGGGGGCTTTATTCTTTTTGTTGTATCTTTAGTTTTTATTTTTTAAAATTTGCATCCAAATTAGCATTTAGTGAAGCAATGATTTCAGGAGTAGATTCCTTAATGCCCCTTACCCATTTAGCACATCCCCCCTCCCACAGCCCCTCCAGCAACCCTCAGTTTGTTCTCCATATTTATGAGTCTCCTGTGTTTGTCCTTCTCCCTGTTTTTATATTATTGTTTCCCTTCCTTTTTGTTCATCTGTTTTGTCTCTTAAAGTCCTCATACGAGGGAATTCATATGATTTTTGTCTTTCTCCGACTAATTTCACTTAGCATGATACCCTCCAGTTCCATCCACATAGTTGCAAATGGCAAGATTTCATTCTTTTTGATTGCCGAGTAATACTCCATGGAATATATATATACCACATCTTTTTTTTAATTTTTTTTAACGTGTTACTCATTTTTGAGACAGGGAGAGACAGAGCGTGAACAGGGAAGGGTCAGAGAGAGGGAGACACAGAATCTGAAACAGGCTCCAGACTCTGAGCTGTCAGCACAGAGCCTGACGCGGGGCTCAAACTCACGGACCGCGAGATCATGACGTGAGCCGAAGTTGGCTGCTTAACCAACTGAGCCACGCAGGCGCCCCATACCACATCTTCTTTATCCATTCCTCCATCAGTGGACAGTTGGGCTCTTTGCATACTGTGGCTATTGTTGAGAGTGCTGCTATAAACATGGCGGTGCATGTGTCACTTCGAAACAGCACACCTGTATCCCTTGCATAAATGCCTAGTAGTGCAATTGCTGGGTCATAGGGTAGGTCTATTTTTAGTTTTTTTGAGGAAACCCCATACTGTTTTCCAGAGTGGCTGCACCAGCTTGCATTGCCACCAACAATGGAAAAGAGATCCTCTTCTCTGCATCCTCGCCAACATCTGTTGTTGGCTGAGTTGTTAATGTGAGCCATTCTGACAGGCGCAAGGTGGTATCTCAGTGTGGTTTTGATTTGTATGGCGATCTGGATGTCTTCTTTGGAGCAGTGTCTATTCATGTCTTTTGCCCATTACTTCACTGGATTACTTGTGTTCTGGGTGTTGAGTTTGAGAAGTTCTTTGTAGATTTTGGGTACTAACCCTTTATCTGAAATGTCATTTGCATATACCTTCTCCCATTCTGTCGGTTGCCTTTTAGTTTTGCTGATTGTTTCCTTCCCTGTGCAGAACCTTTTTATTTTGATGAGGTCCCCCTAGTTCATTTTTGCCTTTGTTTCCCTTGCCTCCGGAGACGTTTTGAATAAGAAGCTGCTGCAGGCAAGATAAAAGAGGGTTTTGCCTGCTTTCTCCTCGAGGATTTTGATGGCTTCCTGTCTTCCATTGAGGTCTTTCATCCATTTTGAGGTTATTTTTTGTGTAAAGAACAACTTTTTATGTGAACATGTTTTGATTTCTCTTGGGTATATACCTATAAATACAGTTGCTGGTTCATATGGTAACTCTGTTAAATAAACCTTTTGTGTTTGTTTTTGTTTTTTTTCAACCTTTTGAAGAGGGGCAGGCACCTGGGTGGCTCAGCCGGTTGAGTGGCCAGCTCTTGATTTCAGCTCAGGTCATGATCTCAGGGTTGTGGAATCGAGCTCTACATTGGGCTCTGCTCTGAGCATGGAGCCTGCTTGGGATTCTCTCCCTCCCTCTCCTCTGTCCCTCTACCCCACTTGTGCACTCTCTCTCAAATAAGTTTAGAACAATTGTTTTTCTAGTTTAAACTTTTGAGGAACTGGCAAGTCTGGCAGTTTCCAAAGTGGCAGCAACATTACATTTTCATCAGCAGTTTGTGAGAGTTCCCATTTTCCTGATTCTTGCCAATGTTTGTCATTATCTGTTGCTTTTATGATAGCAATTCTAGTGGGTATGAAATGGCATCTTGTGGTTTTTGGTTTGCATTTTTTTATAACTAATGAGGTTGAACGTGTCTCTTTTATTTTTGAGAGAGACATTGTGAGCAGGGGAGGGGCAGAGAGAGGGAGGCACAGAATCTGAAACAGGCTCCAGGCTCCCAGCTGTCAGCACAGAGCCCAATGCAGGGCTCGAACCCATGAACCGTGAGATCATGACCTGAGCCCAAGTCAGAAGCTTAACTGACTGAGCCACCCAGGCACCCCGAACATCTCCCTTTTAACGTGAATATTATCCATTACTGTATCATCTTTAAAGAACTAATCCATTCTTTTGCCCATTTTTATATTGGATTGTCTTCTCATTATTGGAAGAGCTATTTAAATATCCTACATAAAAATCCCTTAGCAGATATGGGATTTTCAGGTATTTTCTCCTATTTAGTCACTTGCCTTTTCACTTTCTTGATGGTGATATTTGAAGCATAGTAGTTTTTAATTTTGATGAAGTAAACTTTATCTGCTTTTGTCTTTTGGTGTCATGTCTAAGAAATCATTGCCAAATCCAGTCACAAACATATACACGTAAGCTTGTTTCTAAGAGTTTTATCATTTTAGCTCTTAGATTTTAAGTTAATTTTGTATATATGCTATGAGGTAGAGGTCTGATTTTATTACTTTGCATGTGGATATCCATTTGTCCCAGTACCGTTTGTTACAAAGACTATTATTCCATTTAATTTTCTGGCACCCTTGTGGTAAATCAGTTCACTATAATGTGAGAGTTTATTTTTAGATTCTCGATGTTAATACATTGATCTATATGTCTGTCCTTATGCCAGTACCATATCAAATTTTATGAAAACTTTTTCCTAGTTATCTTGCAAATTACCAGTCACTTATGTAATAATAAAAAGTCAATGTAGTAGAACTTAACTTTGCTCCTATAGAGATTTTTGCTTCCTGAAGGACACTTTCGCCAGCCTATGCCTTGCTGACCCCATGACTCGATGTGGTCAGGCTCAAAAAGATAAAATGCTCTTTCTTTAGTGTGTTCAGACTTTATTTATTTATTTATTTTTTATATTTTTATTTTATTTATTTTTTTTAGAGCATACACAAGCAGGATGTGGGGGGGGGTGTGGGAAAGAGAGAGAGAGGAGAGAATTTTTAGCAGGCTTCACACTTAGTGTGGAGGCTGACAAGGGTCTTGATCCCATGACCCTGGGATCATGACCTGAGAGGTTGAGGCTCAACTGACTGAGCCACCCATGTTCCCCGCCTGTGCAAACTTTTAGTCTCTCAGTCAGTGCGGCCCACTTTCATTTCCATCAAATCTTGGCCATAGGATGTCTTGACTCAGTCTACCGTTTACTTCATTATATTTTATTCTCTCATT
Organism: Felis catus; assembly: GCF_018350175.1. Classification (NCBI taxonomy): domain Eukaryota; kingdom Metazoa; phylum Chordata; class Mammalia; order Carnivora; family Felidae; genus Felis; species Felis catus. Next base: position 30,106,216 of record NC_058379.1, on the reverse strand, counting down.
ATAACGCATAGACTCACCCATACTTTTCACCATCTAGGAAGGAAAAGATTAACTCTGGGGTATTCCTCTTTCCTGTTAAGCAATCTTGCTAATCCATCATCTTGCAACTCACAATGAGATCATCTTCTGACCTGGTTCTTGTGTGTAATACTGGTGTTAATCCTGTTCTTGGCACAGATCCTACATTCTTGGAAAACACAGTAGCCTGTATTGCTTTCTTTCACTTAAATAGAAAGATATGCATAGCTATGCGTTATAGCTCAGCATATAATGAACGGAATAAACATTACATCATTCAAATAATACAGCTGTACAAAGTGAGGTAGTATTAAGTTGATTTATCAGAGACAAATAGTAGATTGGTAATTTGAATGACAAAAAATTTTTGAAGCCAACTTGTGCAATATGGAGAAGCATTGTGGGACAACACAAAGATGAAATGGTCTTACCTCCCCCCACAAACAAGGTTGGAGTAAGGTAAAGGAGAATGTGCAGTTAATTGAAGTCGTGCTAAAGGACAGGACATTTGTTGTGCTACTGAGAAGATGAACAATGATTTCATAACATTCTCTTTATTTCCTCACTGAGGGAAGGAGAATAAAGATTGAGTATTCAATGGATTAAAAAATACTCAAAACTGCCTATTTCCTTTAATTGAAATCAGATAAAAGGCCCAATTTTGGGTATCAGATTGACTCTTTCTGGTTTTTCAACTTTTGTGCTTCAAATCATATGTCTCTGTGCTTCTACCCTAACTTGAGGGGAAATTCTAAAGAGGAATTCCTGCTTACTTGTAAGAATTGTTGTAATTGAAGGGAATCTTAGGAAACTTAGACACAGGAAGATGGCAGAGGAGTAGGAGGACTCTAGGCTTGCCTCATCCCACGAATACAACTAGATAACAATCAGCTCACCCTGAATACCCCAGAAATCGACCTGAAGACTGACAGAACAAACTCCACAACAAAAGGGAGAGAAGAGGCCACATCAAAGAAGGTCCTTGATGCAGAAATGTCGTCTAGAAGAGAAACAGATCCTGGCTGCTGCAGAGGGGAGGGAGTCGAGGTTGTGGATAAGGGTGAGAGAGAGGAACGCACAGGGGAACACACAAAGAGAACATTTCCCCATACCCACTGGCTTGGAAAACAAGAGGGGCTGCATTGCGTGAGTTCTTGCAACCAGTAGTGCTTAAAGTCTGGAGTTTTAAAGGGCATCCGGTTTAGCTGGGTTACAGCCCTGAGGTACAGCACTGCTCTTGGACAGAGGGCAGGCAAACAACGTGGGAGCATACAGCATGGATACAGTGATCTGAAGAGTGCATGGGGCACACAGTGGGGAGATTGTTCTCAGAGCACGTCCCTGAGAGGCAAAGTTCAGAGAGACCTGTCTGTAGGAAAAAAGCCACTGGCTGCCACCATCTCCTTCTCCTGGCCCTCACCACAAACATAAAGCCACCTGCAGGAAGCAATGCATTGCTAACACTGGCTGCCTAACTTGCTTACACCAAGCACCACCGCCTTGCACTCTGGTGGAACTACCCTTCTCAATCACTCTTGCTTGAGTTCCAGCACAGCAGACCCCTCCCCCAGAAGACCAGGACAAATGCCTGCCCACACCACATCTCCCAACCAGAGACTTTCCCTTGGCCTCAGTTCCAGTAGAGGTGGTGACAGGTCTCATTTCATAAGCAGACCAGAGCACACCTGGTTAAAACTCGCTACATTCAGACCAGGGACCAAACACCAGACCAGGCAAGGAGAGCCTCTGCAGACGACTGGCCTTGAAGGATAGCATAGCCAGAACACAACAGCAGGACACATGCAGCACACACTGGTGACACTCCCTGAAGAGCTAGACCCTGGGCATTACATGACGTCTTTTTCCTAAGTCCATTACTGCCGGGAGCAGGTGACATAACTGGCTTCTCTAAGACACAGAAGCTGGCAGATACTTAGAGAAAATGAAAAGACAGGCATTTATCCCAAAGGAAAGAACAGGATAAGGCCATGGCCAGAGACCGAAATGGGACAGATGTAAATAACACGCCTAATGGAGAATTTAAAACCATAAGGATATTCAGTGGACTTGAGAAAAGAATGGAAGACATCAGTGAGACCCTTACCACAGACATAAAACAGTTCAAGGATCAGAGATGAAGAGTGCAGTAAAATGAACAGCAAGCTGGAAGAAGCAGAGGAACAAATTAATGACCTAGAAGACAAAGTAATGATAAACAATGAAGCTGAAGAAGACAAAGAAGAATTATCCAATGCAAGAATAGACTTAAGGAACTCAGTGACTCCGTCAAATGTAAAAACATTCATATGATAGGAGTCCCAGAAGAAGACAGAGCGAAGGGGACAGATAATTGATTTGAAGACACAATAACTGAAAAATTCCCTAATGTGAAGAAAACAGACATCGAGATCCAGGAGACACAGAGAACTTCCATCAAAATCAACACCCAAGATCTGTTGTAATTAAATTTGCAAAATATACTGCTAACATCTTTTTTTTTTAGTGTTTTGTTCTTTGTTTTTTTTTTTATTTTGATTTTCCTGTGACATAACACAGACACAAGCAGGGAGGGGCAGAGAGAGAGAGAGAGAGAGGATCCCAAGCACACTCTGTACTGTCAGTGCAGAGCCTACTGGAAGCTTGAACCCACGAACTGCGAGGTCACGACTTGAGCTAAGATCAAGTCATGCTTAACCGACTGAGCCACGCAGGCGCCCCACTACTACAAATCTTAGCAGCAAAACAAGTCATTAACTTCCAAGGGGAAACCCACAAGTCTAGCAGGAGATTTTTCAACAGAAACTTTGCAAGGCATAAGGAAAAGGCATGAGATATTCAAAGTACTGAATGAGAAAAATCTGCAGCCAAATATACTCTATCCAGTAAGGCTATCATTCATAATAGGAGAGATAATTTCTCAAACAAAAATGGAAGGAGTTTGTGACCACTAAATCAGCCTGTAAGAAATATTATCGGGGACTCTGAGTGGAAAGGAGAGATCAAAAGTGACAGTATAAATGCAGAAAATGCAAAAGCAGTAAAATTGTATATTTCTGTAAAAAAATCAGGCAAGGAATGCCTCAAAACAGGATATACAATATAATAGCTTATCTAAACCATGGAGAAGAGAAAAAAATGAGTTCTAACTTCATTGACCATCAACTTAATATAGACTGCTACACGCAGAAGAGGTGATATACAAATTAATGCTTATCATATACCAAAACCCACTAATAAACATGCAAAGAATAAAGAGAAAGAAATCCAAATATATCATTAAAGCAAAGTAGAAAGACATCAAAGAGAGAAAAACAATAAAGGATTTGAGAAAATCTCCAGAAACAACCACAAAACAAGTAGTAAAATGACAATAAATACATACCTGTCAATAATTACTTTGTATATAAATGGAATAAATGCTCCAAACAAAAGACCTAGGGTGACAGGATGGATCAAAAAACACGACCCATCTGTATGCTGCCTGTAAAAACCTCATTTTAGACATAAATTCACCTGCAGATTAAAAGTGAGGGGATGCTTGCACTGTTGGTGGTAATGCAAACTGGTACAGGGGCTCTGGAAAACAGTGCGGAGGTGCCTCAAAACAATTGAAAATAGAACTACCCTATGACCCCTCAATAGCACTACTGGGGATTTATGCAAAGGATACAGGAGTGCTGATTCATAGGGGCACATGTACTCCAATGTCTATAGCAGTGCTTTCAACAATAGCGAAATTGTGGAAAGAGCCTAAATGCCCATCAACTGATGAATGGATAAAGAGATGTGATTTATATATACACTAGAATACTACCTGGCAAGGAGAAAGAGTGAAATCGTGCTATCTGTTGCAATGCGGATGGAACTGGAAGGTATTATGCTACATGAAATAAGTCACAGAAAGATATCATATGTTGTCGCTCATATGTGGAATTTGAGAAACTTAACAGAAGACCGTGGGGGAAGGGAAGGGGAAAAATAGTTACAGAGAAGGAAGGAGAGGGGGCAAACAATAGGTGACTCTTGAATGCAGAGAATAGAGGGTTGATGGGGGGGCGGTGGGTGAGAAAGGAAAGTGGGTGGTAGGCATTGAGGAGGGCACTTGTTGGGATGAGCCCTGGGTGTTGTCTATAAGTGATGGGCCACAGGAATCTACCCCTAAAACCAAGAGCACACTGTGTACGCTGTATGTTAGCCAAGTTGACAATAAATTCTATTAAAAAAATGAAAATGAGGAGATAGAGAAAAATTTATCACGTTAAAAGAAAAAGTAGTGACACTTTTGTTAGACAAAAGAGTCCTTAAAAAAAACACTCTGGGGCACCTAGGTGCTTCAGTCATTTGAGCGACCGACTAGGTCTTGGCTCAGGTCATGATCTTATGGCTGGTGGCTTTGAGTCCCATGTTGGGCTCCAGGCTGACAGCATGGAAGCTGCTTGAAATTTTCTCTCCCCCTTTCTATGTCCCTCCCCTACTCTATCTCTCTCAAAATAAACAACCAAAAACAAACACTGTAGCAAGAGCCAAAGAATGCTACTATATCATACTAAAGGGTACAATCCAATAGGAAGATATAACAATTGTAAATATTTATGCACCCACCATGAGAAAACTCAAGTACATAAAACAATAACCAACATAAAAGAACTAATTGATAATAAAACAGTAATAGGGTAATTCACACCCCATTTACATCAATAGATCTTAATAAAAAAATCACCAAAAAATACATAAAAGAAAATCACCTAAGAAAGAGTGGCTTTGAGCCATAGAAAGACAGACACCATATGTGTTCACTCTTATGTGGATCCTGAGAAACTTAGCAGGAACCCATGGGGGGGGGAAGGAAAAAAAGAGGTTAGAGTGGGAAAGAGCCAAAGCATAAGACACTCTTTAAAACTGAGAACAAACTGAGGGCTAATGGGGGGTTGGAGGGAGCGGAGGGTGGGTGATGGGTATTGAGGACGGCACCTGTTGGGATGGGCACTGGGTGTTGTATGGAAACAAATGTGACAATAAATTTCGTATATTAAAAAAAAACAATGGCTTTGAATGGCAGAGCAGACCAGATTGGACTTAAGAGATGTTTTCAGAACGTTCCATCCTAAAACAGAATACACGTTGTTTTCAAGTGTACATGGAATATTCTCAAGAATGGATCACAAAAAACAGGACTTAATTATTAAAAAAACAATACATGAAGGTTAAATAACGTGCTACTACACTGGAATGAGTTAAGCAGGAAATACACGAAGAAATTTTTCAAAATACATGTATACAAATGGAAATGAGAAAACAGTGGTCTGAAACCTTTGAGATGCTGCAAAAGTAGTCCTAAGAGGGAAGTACAAAACAATATAAGCCTACTTCAAGAAGCAAGAAAAATTTCAAACAACCTAACTTTACACCTAAAGGAGCTAGAAAAAGAACAACAAATGAAGCCTGAAGCCAGCAAAAGAAAGCAAGTAATAATGATCAGAGCAGGGGCCCTTGGGTGGCTTCACTGGTAGTGTCTGACTCTCGATTTTGGCTCAGGTCATGATCTCACAGTAGTGAGATCGAGCCCTGTGTTAGGCTTTCTGCTGGCAGCATGGAACCTGTCTGGGATTCTCTCTCACTCTCTCTGCCCATCCCCCACTCATGTGTGGTCTCTCTCAAAATAAAATTAAAAAAAAAGATTAAAGCAGAAAGGAATGATAGACAAACAAAAAACAGATAAAACTAGAACAGATCAATGAAACCTCGAGCTGGTTCTTTGTAAAAATTAATAAAACTGATAAGGCATTAGCCAGAGTAATCAAAAAGAAAATAGAAAAGACCGAAATAAATAAAACCACAAATGTGAGAGTAGAAATAAGAACCAACACCACATGGATACAAACATTTATGAGAGAATATTATGAAAAAATGTATGCCAACAAATTGGACAACTTAGAAGAAATGAATTCCTAGAAACATATAACTTACCAAATTAAACAAGAAGAAATAAAAATTTGAAAAAAAAATCAGTAACCAGCAAGGAAACTAAATAAGGAATCAAAAAAATCTCAAAAACAAGTCTAGGAGCAGATGACTTCAGATGTAAATTTTAACATGTAAAGAAGAGCTAATACCAAAAAAAAAAAAAAAAAAAAAAAGAAAGAAAAAAGAAAAAAGAAAAAGTTTAGCCTGTCCTTTTCAAATTGTTCCAGAAAAACATAAAAGGAAGGTAAATTTCCAATTCACTCTATGCCAGCTTTACCCTGATACCAAAACCAAAGACACCACAAAGAATTACAGGCCAGCATCTCTGATGAACATGCAAAAATCTTCAAGAAAATAAGCAAACTGAATCCAACAGTACATTAAAAAATCGTTCACCAGGGGCAGGGGCAGCTGGGTGGCTTAGTCAGGTAAGCATCCAACTTCAGCTCAGGTTACGATCTCATGGTCGGTCGGTTTGAGCCCAGTTTCAGGCTCTGTTTACAGCTGGGACCCTGGAGCCTATTTCAGATTCTGTGTTTCCATCTCTGTCCCTCCTCTGCTTGTGCTCTTTCTCAAAAATAAATAAACATTAAAAAAAAATCATTGACTATAACCAAATGGGATTTATCCCTGGGGTGCAGGGGTGGTTCAATATTTGCAAATCAATGAATGTGATACCTCATATTAATTTTCAAAAAAGCATAAAATCATATCATTGCAATAGATGCAGAAAAATAATTTGACAAACTATAACAAACTATAACACCAATTCATGATGGCTTAATTTTCATTTATTTAATTTAATTTAATTTAATTTTTTTCAATATATGAAATTCATTGTCAAAATGGTTTCCATACAACACCCAGTGCTCATCCCAAAAGGTGCCCTCCCCAATACCCATCACCCACCCTCCCGTCCCTCCCACCCCCCATCAACCCTCAGTTTGTTCTCAGTTTTTAAGAGTCTCTTATACCTTGGCTCTCTCCCCCATAACCTCTTTTTTTTTCCTTTCCCCACCCCCATGGTTTTCTGTCAAGTTTCTCAGGATCCACATAAGAGTGAAACCATATGGTATCTGTCTTTGTATGGCTTATTTCACTTAGCATGACATTCTCCAGTTCCATCCACGTTGCCACGAAGGACCATATTTCGTTCTTTCTCATTGCCCTGTAGTACTCCATTGTGTATATAAACCACAATTTCTTTATCCATTCATCAGTTGATGAACATTTAGGCTCTTTCAATACTTTGGCTATTGAGAGTGCTGTTATAAACATCGGGGTACAAGTGCCCCTATGCATCAGTACTCCTGTATCCCTTGGGTAAATTCTTAGCAGTGCTATTGCTGGGTTATAGGGTAGGTCTATTTTTAATTTTCTGAGGAACCTCCACTGTTTTCCAGAGTGGTTGCACCAATTTGCATTCCCACCAACAGTGCAAGAGGGTTCCCGTTTCTCCACATCATCTCCAGCATCTATAGTCTCCTGATTCTTCATTTTGGCCACTCTGGCGTGAGCTGATATCTGAGTGTGGTTTTGATCTGTATTTCCCTGATAAGGAGTGACGTTGTGCATCTTTTCATGGGCCTGTCGGTCATCCGGATGATTTCTTTAGAGAAGTGTCTATTCATGTTTTCTGCCCATTTCTTCACTGAGTTATTTGTTTTTGGGGTGTGGAGTTTGGTGAGCTCTTTATAGATTTTGGATACTAGCCCTTTGTCCGATATGTCATTTGCAAATATCTTTTCCCATTCCGTTGGTTGCCTTTTAGCTTTGTTGGTTGTTTCCTTTGCTGTGCAGATTTTCATCTTCATCAGGTCCCAGTAATTCATTTTTGCTTTTAATTCCCTTGCCTTTTGGGGATGTGTCGAGTAAGAGATTGCTACGGCTGAGGTCAGAGAGGTCTTTTCCTGCTTTATCCTCTAGGGTTTGGATGGTTTCCTGTCTCACATTCAGGTCCTTTATCCATTTTGAGTTTATTTTTGTGAATGGTGCGAGAAAGTGGTCTAGTTTCAACCTTCTGCATGTTGCTGTCCAGTTCTCCCAGCACCATTTGTTAAAGAGACTGTTTTCCATTGGATGTTCTTTCCTGCTTTGTCAGAGATGAGTTGGCCATACGTTTGTGGGTCTAGTTCTGGGGTTTCTATTCTATTCCATTGGTCTGTCTGTTTTTGTGCCAATACCATGCTGTCTTGATGATGACAGCTTTGTAGTAGAGGCTAAAGTCTGGGATTGTGATGCCTCCTGCTTTTGTCTTCTTCAAAATGACTTTGGCTATTTGGGGCCTTTTTTGGTTCCATATGAATTTTTGGATTGCTTGTTCTAGTTTCAAGAAGAATGCTGGTGCAATTTTGATTGGGATTGCATTGAATGTATAGATGGCTTTGGGTAGTATTGACATTCTGGCAATATTTTTTCTTCCAATCGAGCAGGAATGTCTTTCCATTTCTTTATATCTTCTTCAATTACCTTCATAAGCTTTCTATAGTTTTCAGCATACAGATCTTTTACATCTTTGGTTAAATTTATCCCTAGGTATTTTATGCTTCTTGGTGCAATTGTGAATGGAATCAGTTTCTTTATTTGTCTTTCTGTTGCTTCATTGTTAGTGTATAAGAATGCAACTGATTTCTGTACATTGATTTTGTATCCTGCAACATTGCTAAATTCATGTATCAGTTCTAGCAGAATTTTGGTGGAGTCCATCGGATTTTCCATGTATAATGTCATGTCATCTGCAAAAAGTGAAAGCTTGACTTCGTCTGCCAATTTTGATGCCTTTGATTTCCTTTTGTTGTCTGATTGCTGATGCTAGAACTTCCAACACGATGTTAAACAACAGCGGTGAGAGTGGGCATCCCTGTCGTGTTCTTGATTTCAGGGGAAAAGCTCTCAGTTTTTCCCCATTGAGGATGATGTTAGTTGTGGGCTCATCATAAATGGCTTTTATGATCTTTAAGTATGTTCCTTCTATCCCGACTTTCTCAAGGGTTTTTATTAAGAAACGGTGCTGAATTTTGTCAAAGGCCTTTTCTGCATCGATTGACAGGATCATATGGTCATGATGGATGTTTTGAAGAGCAGCACACCTCAACAAAATAGGCTTAGAAGAACCATACCTCGACATAATAAAGGCCATATATGGAAAATGAACAGCTAATATGGTCTTAACTGGGGAAAAACTGAGAGAAAAACTTCTTAGATCTTGCTTCTAGTTATCTGCTTCTCATTAGCACTGTTGGTTGTTAATAAATTAATCTTAACATTTATTACATCCTACTTTAATGGAGACCAACTTCTATACAAGTTTATGTGTCATCTCTTTTTTTTCATCCACAGTTCCATTTATCATTTTTGTTTCTTTCTTAACAAACTCCCAAAGTTTAAATTTCTTTTGTTCACAAATCTGTTAAGAAAAGTGTGGCCAGGACATCTAGTGTCTGCCCCGCTCAGCTTCAGGTGGGGCAACTGAAAGGTTTGGGGCTGGATCCATTTGAAGACTTGTTCACTAACGTCTGGTTGTTGATGCTGGCTGTTGCCTGGGACTTCAGGAGGCAGCAGAAACACTTAAACTGACACACCTAGACCCTCTTTGTGGCCTAGACTTCCTCACTAGATGGGGAGCTAGATTCCCAGTAAGCAGCCTGAGATACAGCGCAAGGCAGAATCTGTATCGCCTTTTGTCACCTAGGCTTGGAATACACACAGCATCATATTCACATATTCTGTTCATTAGGAGCAAGTCACTAAGGTTGTTCCATGGTCTTTCTTTATGGAATTAATATTTGAAACCTATGGACACCTTTAAAAAGCAGGTTAATTTACCCTCTGGCCACAAATGTCTGTATTCCTCCCACCTGAACAATACATTCACTCCCTCCACCCCCCACCCCATACCTCCTGCAAGTCTCAGTTATCATGGCATCAGGTTCAGGGCTTGAGTCCAAGATCTTACCATCTTAATCAGGTGCAGTGGGGATAAGCTGCCTGGGTTATGGTATCTAAAGTATAGCCCCTTGAGTGCAAGTGTTCTCAATATGAGGACTTGAGAACGAAAGAGACAGTTATTTACCACTCACAAATGCAACATTCTAGTCAACTGCTGAAGACTCTCCCATTCAGAAAACGAAGATGGGAAGCAGCTTAGTCCATAAGAGTTTTGAAATATAGCCTGATGCATGCTGTCAGCTTTAAGATAGGATTTAGTCCTAACCACGGGAATACTTTCTCCATGTCTCTTCCCTTTCTTTACTCTTTGAGCTCTTGGTTCTTTCTATTCATAAGGAATGACCTGTATTTGCAGCTGTTTTTTCATCCTGCTTCCTCCCTGTGGGACTTCTAAGACGCAAAGGCCTCTTTTCATTTTGCATGATTTGGTCTCTTGTAGTCCGAGCTAGCAAATAGTATGTTTGCTACTATAAATCTCTTACTTTTTAAATTGTTTATAAATACTACTGGATTTCATGCCGTGTTGTAGCAAAGCGACCCTCCCAAGTCCTTTTGAGATCAGCTTTTCGCTTCAGGTTTCCTGTGAAGCTCTTATATGACAATGCCTTTAAAATTCGTCTACTCTTGGGGCTTCTGGCTGGCTCAGTTGGTAGAGCATGTGACACTTGATCTCTGGGTGCTGAGTTTAAGCCCCATGTCGGGTGTGGAACCTACTTTAAAAAAAAACTTATAGTCTTAAGATCCCTAAAGAAATTGGAGGCATACCTTAAATCTTTCTGTTTTCCTGGTAGCACCCTGGATTTTCTCGTAACCCAAAAGCCATTTCTTCATGTTGGCATTGCCAGTTCCACATGTAGAGAGGCTGTAAATGAGAAACAGATACTTGAACCCAGTAAGTCCTGGTTCCTTTCAGTTGCATAGTCTTTCTTTAGTTTCTCTTTCCTATCCGTTTTACTTTCAGGTATTTTGTAGCATGACTGCCCTTTCCTCCAGTGTCATTTTCTGCACTTGCTTAGAAACCCTTGCTGTCAGCCTCTTCACAGGCCATCAGGCTTCCACTAAGAGTCTTGTGGAGGCCCTGTTTGGGTCTCATTCTTATGCTCTTCTACATCTTTCCAGGTTCCACCTACCTCCTGGTTCAAAGGAAGTTTAGTTTCAGGTTTTTTTCAATAGCAGCACACTGTTTTTAGTATCAGTATCTGTGGTAGTAATTTTCTGCTGCATAATAAGCCACCTCAAAGCCTAGTAGTTCAAAACAGCATTTATCTTGTTCACCAATCTTTAGGCAAAGCAGAGTAGGGCAACTCATTTCTTCATTTTGCATCAGCTGGCATAACTGGAAGCTGGAGACTAGAATCATCTAAAGTCTTGATCATGCATGTGTTTGGCTGTTGAAGCTGGCCTTTGGCTACGACGTTGGCTAGTCTCAGCTGGAGTATCTACATGAAGACTCACTAGGTAGCCTGGGATTCCTCACAACGTGGCGGCTGGGTTCTAAGGGTGAGCTTCCCTAGAGAAAGACAGATGGAAGCTGTATCACATTGTCCAAGCTGGCCTTAAAAAATCATAGCATTTCTGCATATTCTGTTCACTAGAAACAAGTTACTGAAGCCAGCATATATTTAAGGGGAATGATTTTCACAGAAGTATCAACAAATTTATAAAACTACCACATCCACTCACCTTGTCTTACCAATCACGTATAATGGATGGAAGACCTTTCCAACTCAGCATCGCTGAAACTCCAGCCAGTTTTGTTGTGGTTGTTGTTTAGTATAATCTTTTATTTTCTAGAAAGTAACAAAGGATTACAAGATAACAGTATTGAATTAATTCCAAACTATAGTGTTTTATTCATGCAGGCTGATGTCCTTACAACAGAACTGGAAACTACATCTTCAAAATGTCTACACCTGGATGCAAAAAATCAACTTCTTCAAGAGTTATCAATGAAAGCTTTTGAAGAAGAACGTGAAAAACTAGAGAGCAATAACAAGAAGTTACAACAAGAAGTAGTAAAATTGAAACATTTTATGCAAATAAATATGGTAGAACGCAGTCAAGTGGAACAGTATAAACGGGAGATTGAAGAAAGAGCACGACTGGACATAGTACAAAAATTACACGAAGTCAACCTATTTTTACAGGTTAATTGATCTGTAATGTGCTTTCATTCATTTCACTGCAAATTACATTTTGGATAGATGTTTTTATGGGTTTCCTCTACTTGCTTTATGGTAATTTGTAGATTTCTGGAGGCATTTGTTCCTCCCTTTAAAGATTTCAGTTTTCATCATTGTTCCTACTAAATCGAGAGGATAAGAAAAAATGATGATTTAAACAACTAGTCTCACTATGAAGAGGAAAAGAAAAATTATGATTTAAATTTGCACTGTATTTGGATTATTCCTAAGTATATTGACTTTTAAATTTTGTCATTGATTCTATTATTTGAATTATCAGATTGCGTGAATACTAATACAAGAATGATTGAACTTTAATTTTATAAATCATATTTAATTCAGTTGACAATGATGATAAATATTTTACACTTGAGCTTTTTTTTTTCATTTAAAAATTGCTCTCTGAATCATTGACTCAGAACTAAAGGAAACAGGTATAATTAATTATTCAGATTATAGCTATTTAAAAACTATCCTGTTAATTTGCTTTAGGCACAAGCAGCAGCTCAAGAAAACTTGGACCAGTTAAGAAAAAATGCTCATGCTTCAACGAGAAGTCAAATGGAAGAATGAAGTCAAATGGAAGAATTAAAAGTTAGAAAGTCCTTGAGAAATGAGCTGTACAGGTAAGCCAAAACAGAATCATAGACAAGAAATTTAGCTTATTCATTTGCCTCTAAAGCATAATTTCTGTGGAGCCAAGATCATGGGATGAGTAGGAAGTGAAAGCCAAGTAGATCGTGTAATTTTGGAAAATGATGTTTCTAAGTGAACTTACCTTTGAAATGTTAGGCCAGGACAGTTTGCACCCTTCCTCTTTTTTTGGTTTTACAGGACTTCTCCCACCCCACCCCGCCCCCCGCACCCCCCACCCTGTATATTTTCCATTGATCGGATCTGCTAGTCTTTAAGTGCATTGTTTGAAGCTTTCTCATTTATAAGCATATTATTATAAAATTGCTTGTCAGAAGTACCCTAAATAGAAATGTCGATGAGTTCATTTTTGGAAGATGACATTTTTAACCTAAAGGTCAAGTACTACTACTTCTCATTCTGGCAGCTTGGTACTTTTATTCTGACTGTGAACTTTGGTATTATTACTAGAGTGGGCCTTGAAACAAACTATCCTTTATGGTTTTTTACTTTACATAATGGCATACATGTGAAATACAGAAAGACTCTCACAGGGCTGAGGGGGAGTATAGTTCACAAAGTGGCTAAAAAGAGCACCGTGGTGGGAGGGAGGTATGTCGAAGACTGAAGACAGAAAGGGCAGATTCTGCCTCCAGTGCCTTGGTAACTGTTATAAGCTAATTGCCTCTGTAGCTGTTTTAGTTCTTTTTGATCAAACCTCTGCCATCTACTCCCCTAGAGATTGTTGGTCTCAGTGATTCCTCGGTGTCAAATGCTCAGTTTCTTTGAGAGAGTAAGTGAAGTGTACAAGATTGGTGAAAGGGAATGCTTGAAAATGTCTTTGAGGGATGGTTTATTATCTGTAAACAGGTTTACTAAATATAAGTATGTATATATACTGGCATCCTGAAGGATTCTCTCAGTACAGCCATTCCAGAAGACGGCAAGTATTATTCGTTAAGCCATGTACATCACTGATAGCCACTTCTCTCCCTTCCCTAATTTGAATTGTTAGTTAGGGATCCCCTTGGAAACATAAGTATTTCTTTAGAACAATTTTAAAAGTATAATTTTAGATAGTAGGTGTGCTCTGTCACATGTTCAGTGTAAAAACACTGTTCAATGGCAAATGCTATTGACTATTATGGAAACTTAAAAAGATGTAAGTCATTTAGGAATGATTTAGGGAAAAAGAAAATGTATTTGTGTTTTTTAATCTTCACAGGACTAATGAGAGACAGTCAGAGAGTAATACAAAACTTCTTGCGGAGAGACAGCAGCATCAAACTTCACTCAGGACTCTTACTATGAGCCCAGGCCTGGAAACACCTTATTGTGGACAATTTGAAAATATTTCAGTGTTCAATGGAAACCTTACTCCAAGAGGAAACTTAGCGATTCCTACCTTATCCCCACGGCCGTCATATGCCTACTGGGAGACTTCCTTGTGGAAGTTTAGTTATATTATCTCTTTTACTTTGGGTTTCAGATATCTGATATAATTGTTGCTTTTAATTTGGTGAAATTCTGACTTGTTTAAGTAACTAATACATATGAAGTAAAAGTCATAATTATATGTGCTAAGAACTGAGGTAAATTATATATATATGTGTGTGTGTATATATGTGTGTGTATATATATATATTTTTTAGTCCCTTTATCTCTCATTTCCAAGAGATACTTATTTTTATTTTATTTTAGCGAGAGAATGAGTGAGTGCATGCAGGGGAGGGGCAAAGGGAGAGGGAGAAAGAGAATCCCAAGCAGGTTTCATGCTCACGAATGTGGGGCTCAGTCTCAAAACCATGAGATCATGACCTGAATCAAAATCAAGATTTGGACACTGAAAACAACTGAGCCACCCAGGTGCACCACAAGAGACACCTAGTATTAACTGTATTCAATAAATATAACTAAACTGACCCATGTTAAATTTCTTGAAAAGCTTTCATTTAAATTTGATTTTAGAAAGTAAATGTTATTGCCTGCTCACCACAGGTACACTTAGACGCTTGGACTTATTTTCAGTTGTCAGTGGTTCATAAACATTTGAAGGTTTTGCTGTCATCCAGTTTTTGCACCCCTGTATGTCAGTGAATGATCGTCCTCCAAACACTTAACGACATATGAATGTTTACTATTTAAAAGAATCCAAGGGGGTGCCTGGGTGGCTCAGTCATTTCAGCGTCTAACTCTTGATCTCAGCTCAGGTTTTGATCTCAGGGTCATGAGTTCAAGTCCTGCATTGGGCTCTACACTAAGCATGGAGGCTACTTTAAACAAAAAAAGAATCCACGGTAATTCCTTTTTATAAATTAAATCAATTTGTAACTATAAAATGTTAATTTCTCTTTTAAGTTAAATTTTTTGCTATTTTCTTACATGATAATAATCTTTAATTGCTTTCTTATGGCACTCTTTATTCTTTTTCCTTTTTTTTTTGATTTATAGCACCTTTGTTTCAATTTTTATAAAATATCTTGCTGAGCGATTGTAGAGCATTTTATAAATAGCTAAATCAAGCAAATATTTGAATTTTTAAAATGAAGCTTTTTTTTCTTCAAATGAGTTCTTTGCCCATTTCTCTTTTCTTTTTCTGGAACCCCTTGAATACAAGTAATATTACACTGGATGTTGTCCCACAGGTCCCTTAACCTAGTCTCATTTTTAAAGTTCTTTTTTCTTTTTGTTTTTCAGCTTGGATGATTTCTACTACACTGTCTTGTAAATTGATCTGTTCTGCATCTTCTTATCTGCTGTTGATTCCCCCTAGTGTATTTGTCATTTCTATTATTGTATCCTTCAGCTCTGATTTGTTCTTTTTTAAATTTTCTCTTTGTAGATGTTATCATTGGATCCATTCATTCCCCTCCCAAGTTCACTGAGCATCTTTATGACCTTTATCTTGAACTCTTTATGAAGTACATTACTTAAATCTGTTTTTTTTCTTAGTTTTTTTTCTTAGTTTTGTTAGTTTTTTTTTCTTAGGTTTTGTCATGTTTTTTCATTTGGAAGGTATTCCTCTGTGTCCTCAGTTTGATTTTCTATGTTTGTTTCTAAAATAGTTTCTTTCAACTTTTTCTCTCTTTTGAGTGGGCGTTTCTTTTGAACAATGTACATTAGTTATGAAGTCAAGGAAGAAGAGAATGTTTCTGTAAGTGTTTTCTAGTCATTTTTCTTGGTGGAGCTGTGACAGGTGACACTGAGTAGGCGACAAGTAACACTGCTCTTCTCTTTCTAAATTCAGAACACAGGAGTCAGGGAGATGGAGAGAAACTTAGTAGCTTTATTACTAATACACACTAACAAATTGGAGGATATGATTTAGGTTATGTTAGCCACATTGGGCTTCCTCCCAAATTGGGCACTTCCCCACACAATAGTCAATTAAGGAAAAAAATGCTTGACACCCACCCTGGGGGCAGGGTGCTTACCACAGAGCTGAGAGCAGACCCAAATTTGTGTTACTGTGGGCAGGCACATCTTTTCAAAGAGGAGACTCAGAAACACATAAGCACTGCCTAGCTCCTTCTCCCAAATTCACCCGTTAGGTAAGTCTCCCTTCCTGTCGGGAGGGAGAGAGAGATAAGTCCAAATGTGAGAAGTGAAGGTTCACCTATTATTTATGACTGGATTTAAATTATAAAGTGAATTTTGTCTTTTGTACATACCAATTGATGAGAGGTTAAACAAAAGCATGCTAGATGGGAAAGAGAAATCTGTTGGGTTTTAAATTTTGCTATAAATAACCACACCATGGGCTCACTCATTTGTTGATTGATTTTGATAAACCAAATTTTCTTTGGAAGAAATAAATCATTCTTTCAGGAAGAATTTCCTCATTTTCAGCTTGCTTGCTTCACGTAAAGCTTTTCTCTCTCAAGATCTCTGTCCTGTGGTTTAAAACAGTTGTGCTTAAAAATTGCTACTAAAAGGAGTCAACATAATTTCTCTTCCTTTATTTTTATTCATGACTTTAAAATTTGTAATTTAGAGAGCTACTATTGTGTGCCTTTTATACCTAAACATTATTGAACCACATGACAAAGTTTTATGTATTCATTTTCTATGAGTTATACTTAAAATATACATCTTTTTCCTGACTATGAGGAAGTAACTGGCATAGAACTCTAGGCTTGGTAAGACCAGAAGTATTCCTGGTCTGCATCTAGTTGGTTTCATGACCTCAGGCAAAGTACACTCTCTCTGAGCCTTTTGGTCTACTATGCAAAATTCGGGATTTTGACTGAATTAGTGACATTTATACCCTCAAAATAATTTTTTTTCAAAGAATAGAACATAATTTTTTTGCATTAAACTATTGTGTAAAACAGAGAGAAATAGAGCTGTCTAACTAAAGGAGAGATGGAGACTATGGCTGTGACTTCCTTGTCCCTCAATCCTGCAAAGTCCCCATCTTAATCTTAGATTTCTTTGGGCCATATTTGAATGCTAACACTAATGAGAAAATCCTGCTAATAAAAAATTCTTTAAAAATGTTATTTGAATTAAAATTTGCTGATATATAGTTTTTCTGTGTATAATTTTCTCACCCTCATATTTATGATAAATGGAAAGGTATAAATAAAAGTACACAGGTGTCCTTATTCATGGACTTGAAAGCTATTTTCACCACCGAAACACAGTTTCTACCTAGAAATAAACATAAAGGTCACAGATGTAAATATTTAGGAAAAGAGCTTATGGGGAAAAGATGCAACATTACCTTGTTGGTTCTTTAAATCATGTCATGTAAAAAACGAGGTTTATATTTTATATCGTAATTATTAATGGTAATATAAAAGTGTTTGAATAAAGCCTTCTCCCATCACCTGGTATTGAGTTATTAATTTTATAAGTCTAGTATGGTAATGTCCCAGTCATTTTATAAGGCCAGAATTTTATAATGTCCCATTCATTTTATAAGGCCTGCTATTGTCAAAAACGTGTTATGCTTCCTCAAAAACTTAAAAATAGATATTCATTAATTCCACTACTGCGTATTTACCCAAAGAAAATGAAAACACTAATTTGAAAAGTTGTGTGCATCCCTGTGTTTATTGAAACATTGTTGGCAATAACCAAAATATGGAAGCAACCTAAGTGTCCATCGATAGATGGATGAAGATGTGTAATATGTATACAATGAAATATACTTCAGCTATCAAAAAGAATGAGATCGAGGAGAGGTTTGCAAGATGGTGGCTTAGGAGGACGCTGGGCTCACCGCACGTCCTGCTGATCACTTAGATTCCACCTACACCTGTCTAAATAACCCAGAAACCGCCAGAGGATTAGCAGAACGGAATCGCTGGAGCCAAACGCAGACGAGAGGCCCACGGAAGAGGGTAGGAAGGGCGGCGAGGCGGTGCGCGCTCCACGGACTGGCGGGAGGGAGCCGCGGCGGAGGGGTGGCTTGCCGGCCAAGCAGAGCCCCCGAGTCTGGCTTGCAAAAGCGGAGGGGCCTGAAGGACTGTGTTCCCACAACAAGGGGGACTTAGTGTCTGGGAGGTCATAAGTTAACAGCTCTGTTCGGAAAGCGGGAAGGCTGGAGGACAAAGGGAGGGAGAGCTGCTGAGCCCCCTGACGACAGAGCTCAGTTTGGTGGGGAACAAAGGCACTCGCCAGCGCCATCTCCCCCGCCCATCCCCCAGCCAAAATCACAAAGAGAACCAGTTCCTGCCAGTGAACTTGCTTGCTCTGCGCACCCAACTCTGTGCTTCTGCGGAGCCAAACCTCCGGCAGCGGATCTGACTCCCTCCCGCTGCCACAGGGCCCCTCCTGAAGTGGATCACCTAAGGAGAAGCGATCTAAGCCTGCCTCTCCTGCCCCTGTGCACCTTGCCTACCCACCCAAGCTAATACACCAGATCCCCAGCATCACAAGCCTGGCAGTGTGCATGTAACCCAGACGGGCCACCCCACCCCACAGTGAATTCTGCCCCTAGGAGAGGAGAAGAGAAGGCACTCACCAGTCTGTGGCCCCAGGGGTGGGCTGGGGACAGACATCAGGTCGGACTGGGGCCCCGCCCACCAACTCCAGTTATACACCACAGCACAGGGGAAGTGCCCTGCAGGTCCTCACCACGCCAGGGACTATCCAAAATGACCAAGCAGAAGAATTCCCCTCAGAAGAATCTCCAGGAAATAACAGCTAATGAGCTGATCAAAAAAGATTTAAAAAATACAACAGAAAGTGAATTTAGAATAATAGTCATAAAATAAATCGCTGGGCTTAAAAACAGTATACAAGACAGCAGAGAATCTCTTGCTACAGAGATCAAGGGACTAAGGAACAGTCACGAGGAGCTGAAAAACGCTTTAAACGAAATGCATAACAAAAGGGAAACCACCACAGCTCGGCTTGAAGAGGCAGAGGAGAGAATAGGTGAACTAGAGGATAAATTTATGGAAAAAGAGGAAGCTGAGAAAAAGAGATAAATCCAGGAGTATGAGGGGAAAATTAGAGAACTAAGTGATACACTAAAAAGAAATAATATACGCATAATTGGTATCCCAGAGGAGGAAGAGAGAGAGAAAGGTGCTGAAGGGGTACTTGAAGAAATAATAGCTGAGAACTTCCCTGAACTGGGGAAGGAAAAAGGCATTGAAATCCAAGAGGCACAGAGAACTCCCTTCAGACGTAACTTGAATCGATCTTCTGCACAACATATCAAAATGAAACTGGCAAAATACAAGGATAAAGAGAAAATTCTGAAAGAAGCAAGGGGTAAACGTGCCCTCACATATAAAGGGAGACCTATAAGACTCGTGACTGATCTCTCTTTTGAAACTTGGCAGGCCAGAAAGAATTGGCACGAGATTTTCAGGGTTCTAGACAGAAAAAATATGCAGCCGAGAATCCTTTATCCAGCAAGTCTGTCATTTAGAATAGAAGGAGAGATAAAGGTCTTCCCAAACAAAAAAAACTGAAGGAATTTGTCACCACTAAACCAGCCCTACAAGAGATCCTAAGGGGGACCCTGTGAGACAA
Source organism: Felis catus (assembly GCF_018350175.1). Classification (NCBI taxonomy): domain Eukaryota; kingdom Metazoa; phylum Chordata; class Mammalia; order Carnivora; family Felidae; genus Felis; species Felis catus. The sequence continues at coordinate 30,086,477 of NC_058379.1, read as the reverse complement.
AGTCCCAGAGACATCACTACAGGCATAAAACATACAGACATCACATTGACTCTAAACCCGTATCTTTCTATAATAACACTGAATGCAAATGGATTAAATGCGCCAACCAAAAGACATAGGGTATCAGAATGGATAAAAAAACAAGACCCATCTATTTGCTGTCTGCAAGAGACTCATTTTAGACCTGAGGACAACTTTAGATTGAGAGTGAGGGGATGGAGAACTATTTATCATGCTACTGGAAGCCAAAAGAAAGCTGGAGTAGCCATACTTATATCAGACAAACTAGACTTTAAATTAAAGGCTGTAACAAAAGATGAAGAAGGACATTATATACTAGTTACAGGGTCTATCCATCAGGAAGAGCTAAAAATTATAAATGTCTATGCGCCGAATACTGGAGCCCCCAAATATATAAAACTCATAAACATAAGCAACCTTATTGATAAGAATGTGGTAATTGCAGGGGACTTTAACACCCTACTCACAGAAATGGATAGATCATCTAGACACACGGTCAATAAAGAAACAAGGGCCCTGAAGGAGACATTGGATCAGATGGACTTGACAGATATATTTAGAACTCTGCATCCCAAAGCAACAGAATATACTTTCTTCTCGAGTGCACATGGAACATTCTCCAAGATAGATCATATACTGGGTCACAAAACAGCCCTTCATAAGTATACAAGAATTGAGATCATACCGTGCATATTTTCAGACCACAATGCTATGAAGCTTGAAATCAACCACAGGAAAATGTCTGGAAAACCTCCAAAAGCATGGAGGTTAAAGAACACCCTACTAAAGAATGAGTGGGTCAACCAGGCAATTAGAGAAGAAATTAAAAAATATATGGAAACAAATGAAAATGAAAATACAACAATCCAAACGCTTTGGGATGCAGCAAAGGCAGTCCTGACAGGAAAATACATTGCAATCCAGGCCTATCTCAAGAAACAAGAAAAATCCCAAATACAAAATCTAACAGCACACCTAAAGGAACTAGAAGCAGAACAGCAAAGGCAGCCTAAACCCAGCAGAAGAGAAATAATAAAGATCAGAGCACAAATAAACAATATAGAATCTAAAAAAACTGTAGAGCAGATCAACGAAACCAAGAGTTGGTTTTTTGAAAAAAAATTGACAAACCCCTAGCCAGGCTTCTCAAAAAGAAAAGGGAGATGACCCAAATAGATAAAATCATGAATGAAAATGGAATTATTAGAACCAATCCCTCAGAGATACAAACAATTATCAGGGAATACTATGAAAAATTATATGCCAACAAATTGGACAACCTGGAAGAAATGGACAAATTCCTGAACACCCACACTCCTCCAAAACTCAATCAGGAGGAAATAGAAAGCTTGAACAGACCCATCACCAGCGAAGAAATTGAATCTGTTATCAAAAATCTCCCAACAAATAAGAGTCCAGGACCAGATGGCTTCCCAGGGGAGTTCTACCAGACGTTTAAAGCAGAGATAATACCTATCCTTCTCAAGCTATTCCAAGAAATAGAAAGGGAAGGAAAACTTCCAGACTCATTCTATGAAGCCAGTATTACTTTGGTTCCTAAACCAGACAGAGACCCAGTAAAAAAAGAGAACTACAGGCCAATATTCCTGATGAATATGGATGCAAAAATTCTCAATAAGATACTAGTAAATCGAATTCAACGGCATATAAAAAGAATTATTCACCATGATCAAGTGGGATTCATTCCTGGGATGCAGGGCTGGTTCAACATTCGCAAATCAATCAACGTGATACATCACATTAATAAAAAAAAGAAGAACTATATGATCCTGTCAATCGATGCAGAAAAGGCCTTTGACAAAATCCAGCACCTTTCTTAATAAAAACCCTTGAGAAAGTCGGGATAGAAGGAACATACACAACATAAAAGCCATTTATGAAAGCCCACAGCTAACATCATCCTCAATGGGGAAAACCTGAGAGCTTTTTCCCTGAGATCAGGAACACGACAGGGATGCCCACTCTCACCGCTGCTGTTTAACATAGTGCTGGAAGTTCTAGCATCAGCAATCAGACAACAAAAAGAAATCAAAGGCATCAAAATTGGCAAAGATGAAGTCAAGCTTTCGCTTTTTGCAGATGACATGATATTATACATGGAAAATCCGATAGACTCCACCAAAACTCTGCTAGGACTGATACAGGAATTCAGCAAAGTTGCAGGATACAAAATCAGTGTACAGAAATCAGTTGCATTCTTATACACTAACAATGAAGCAACAGAAAGACAAATAAAGAAACTGATCCCATTCACAATTGCACCAAGAAGCATAAAATACCTAGGAATAAATCTAACCAAAGATGTAAAGGATCTGTATGCTGAAAACTATAGAAAGCTTACGAAGGTAATTGAAGAAGAGACAAAGAAATGGAAAGACATTCGCTGCTCATGGATTGGAAAAATAAATATTGTCAGAATGTCATTACTACCCAAAGCTATCTACACATTCAATGCAATCCCAATCAAAATTGCACCAGCATTCTTCTCGAAACTAGAACAAGCAATCCTAAAATTCATATGGAACCACAAAAGGCCCCGAATAGCCAAAGGAATTTTGAAGAAGAAGACCAAAGCAGGAGGCATCACAATCCCAGACTTTAGCCTCTACTACAAAGCTGTCATCATCAAGACAGCATGGTATTGGCACAAAAACAGACACATAGACCAATGGAATAGAATAGAAACCCAAGAACTAGACCCACAAACGTATGGCCAACTCATCTTTGACAAAGCAGGAAAGAACATCCAATGGAAAAAAGACAGCCTCTTTAACAAATGGTGCTGGGAGAACTGGACAGCAACATGCAGAAGGTTGAAACTAGACCACTTTCTCACACCATTCACAAAAATAAACTCAAAATGGATCAAGGACCTGAATGTGAGACAGGAAACCATCCAAACCTTAGAGGAGAAAGCAGGAAAAGATCTCTCTGACCTCAGCCGTAGCAATCTCTTACTCGACACATCCCCAAAGGCAAGGGAATTAAAAGCAAAAATGAATTACTGGGAACTTATGAAGACAAAAAGCTTCTGCAGAGCAAAAGAAACAACAAACAAAAGTAAAAGGCAACCAACGGAATGGGAAAAGATATTTGCAAATGACATATCGGACAAAGGGCTAGTATCCAAAATCTATAAAGAGCTCACCAAACTCCACACCCGAAAAACAAATAACCCAGTGAAGAAATGGGCAGAAAACATGAATAGACACTTCTCTAAAGAAGACATCCGGATGGCCAACAGGCACATGAAAAGATGTTCAGCGTCGCTCCTTATCAGGGAAACACAAATCAAAACCACACTCAGATATCACCTCACGCCAGTCAGAGTGGCCAAAATGAACAAATCAGGAGACTATAGATGCTGGAGAGGATGTGGAGAAACGGGAACCCTCTTGCACTGCTGTTGGGAATGCAAATTGGTGCAGCTGCTCTGGAAAGCAGTGTGGAGGTTCCTCAGGAAATTAAAAATAGACCTATCCTATGATCCAGCAATAGCACTGCTAGGAATTTATCCAAGGGATACAGGAGTGCTGATGCCTTGGGGCACTTGTACCCCAATGTTCATAACAGCACTCTCAACAATAGCCAAAGTATGGAAAGAGCCTAAATGTCCATCAACTGATGAATGGATAAAGAAATTGTGGTTTATATACACAATGGAATACACGTGGCAATGAGAAAAAATGAAATATGGCCTTTTGTAGCAACGTGGATGGAACTGGAGAGTGTGATGCTAAGTGAAATAAGCCATACAGAGAAAGACAGACACCATATGGTTTCACTCTTATGTGGATCCTGAGAAACTTAACAGGAACCCATGGGGGAGGGGAAGGAAAAAAAGAGGTTTGAGTGGGAGAGAGCCAAAGCATAAGAGACTGTTAAAAACTGAGAACAAACTGAGGGTTGATGGGGGGTGGGAGGGAGGAGAGGATGGATGATGGGTATTGAGGAGGGCACCTTTTGGGATGAGCACTGGTTGTTGTATGGAAACCAATTTGTCAATAAATTTCATATATAAAAAAAATAAATTTGTGGTAAAATTAAAAAAAAAACAAAAAGAATGAGATCTTGCCATTTGTGACAAAATTGATAGACCTAGAGGGTATTATGCGAGGTGAAATAAATCGGAGAATGACAAATAAATACCATCTGATTTCACTTAGATGTGGAATAAAAAAAAACCAAACAAGTCAACAAACAGAATCATAACTACAGAGGACACATTGGTGGTTGGTAGAGGGGAGGTGGGTAGAAAGTAAGGACAAAATAGGTGAAGAGGAGGAAGAGGTACAAATTCCAGTTATAAAATAGGTAAGTCACAGGAATGAAGAATACAGTATATGAAATATCGTCAATAATATTGTATTAATGTTGTATGGTGACAGAGGGTAACTACACATACGGTAGTGAGCATAGCATAGTGTCTACAATTGTCCAATCTGAATTTGTATACTGAAATGAGTGTAACATTGTCTGTCAACTATACTTCAATTAAAGATAGGTATTAGGGAAAACAGTCTCTGAAAATATTGGGAAACATGTCAGCCAAAACATTTGTCCTCACACCTACATTTGTAAAGACATTGGAATCCTTATCACCAGTGTTGATTATGTTCAGTACGCTCTTTTGGAGCCCGTTTGGGGCATTCAGGGAGAGGCTACCTTGTATAAGAAAGATCTAAATAAGAACATTGTAGATAGGAACAGTTGTAATATACAGTTGACCCTTGACCAACATGGTTTCGAACTGTGCGGGTCTATTTACTTACACATGGATTATTTTTGGATACTGTATAGTACTGTAAGTGTATTTCCTCTTCCTTCTGTTTTTTTCAGTGTCATTTTTTTGCCCTGGCTTATTCCACTGTACAAAACATGTACGAATCAACTGTTTTATGTTACCGGTAAGGCTTCCAGTCAACAGTAGGCTATTAGTAATTAAGTTTTGGGGGGATGAAAAATTATATGCAGGTTTTTGCACCGCAAACCCTGTGTTATTCAAGGGACAACTGTAGTTGGAAATATTCGTACACATTTCATAAGTAGATAACCATAACTTTAATAAGTCAAGTGTTTCCAAACTTGGTCCTAATTTGGACAAAGGAAACAAAGTTACAATTGAAAATTTTATATTGTTTTCTTTATCTCTAATTGAGAAAGTTATAAATCAGAAGCTAAATTTGAAAACTGTTGTAACCTTCTATTTTTCCTTTCTTCAAAGAGATTTTCTGAAATCTTTGTGTGCATGTGAAAAAAAGTGTTTTAGTCATAATACAGATAGCAAAATATTATTACTCAAATTTTTGCCAGTAGATTTTCCACAAGACAGTATGACAGTCCCACCTTCTTCATTTTATATGTATTTAAGAGTCACTCCTGAAAAATTAATATCAAAAGCATTCCTTCAAATTTTGTTTTTCTAAAAATGAAAGAATGGAAAGCCCAATTTAAGGAACAATTCAATAAGGTAAAAAACTGATTAAACTTTCATAAATGGCAGGTTTTCTAATCATTTACAAGTAATAATTCAGTATACAATATGATTCTTTTTTAAACTTTTTTGTACCAGTAAGATCAAACGTCACCTTTCAGAGATTATACACATTCATTATATCAATATTAATTGTGCTTTTTATCAGATTCACTTAAATGGCATTATATATATAATATTCACATATTATATATGTATGTATATACACAAAGATATATACACACATATATACGTGTGTGTGTGTATATATATGTATCTGTTCTCAATTATCTAAAACTAACATAAAATAGGTAGGAATTTATTTTATTCATATGATTGTCTTTCTATGTAAGCAATGCCTAAGTTTGGTTTAATCTCTACAAGTATTGATTCAAGACCACATGTCGTAAGCTATATGTAATTTCTACAATGTCTTTTGTTTACCTTACACATTCTAAATAATATTTGACTTATTTCAGATGAAGCGGGAGATGGAGAAAGGAGTACCAGAGCACCAGAAGGTATGTTGCCAAAAATGTATGAAGTTAGATATTATTGATTTCTGAAATAAACTATAAGTAGTAAATTGCATCCCTTTCCATTGTTTGGATAATGGATACTGCATTCACAATTTTTTTGGTACATATCTAATAAAAAATGTAAAAGCATGAGCGTAATGAAGAACACACTTCTTCCTCATTTAGTCCTCATGTTTCATAGCTCTTTTAAAATCTCCCAAATGTCTAGGGGCACCCAGGTGGCTCAGTCGGTTGGGCGACTGATTTCAGCTCAGGTGGGTTCAGACCCTACAGAGGGCTCTGTGCTGAAAGCTCGGAGCCTGGAGCCTGCTTCAGATTCTGGGTCTCCCTCTCTCTGTGCCCCTGCCCGCTTGTGGTTTGTCTCTCTCTCAAAACTAAATAAACGTTAAAGAAGTTTTTTCAATCTCCCTAAGTCTATATATCTGTTATTATTTCTGGCGATAATCTTCCTTCACTGGTGCCATCCCTATGGAACTGTCAACCTGCACAAGTCTCAGAAAAGGTGTGCTTTATCAAATTGTTTCCGCTAGTGATAGAAGACCCAAAAAGCCAAAGTCGTCTTGGTAATGCTTGGTTAAGTAGAGGTCATATAGCTGTCACTTGACAGGTAACGGGTTTCAATCTTCACTCATTGACTTTGTCATTGCTTTTGCCCTTGGGTAAAACTTCAAATTCCTTTTCATGGAATGAAAACACCCAAATCAGTTTGCTTCTTGCCAGATTATTCAGCCTTGTCTCACTGTTTGCCCTACTCTGCTTCTTTGCTCTAGCACCTTGTCAAACTAAACTACTCATAATTGCACGTGTTCTTCCTCACATCTAGCTCTTTCTATGTGCTTCTTCCCTCTACCTAGCATACTATTTTGTCCTTCAGGTGTCAGCTTACATATCACCTTCACAAAAAGCAGACAATATTGACGCAAAACTAGGATGTCCCATCTGTATGTTCCAGTAGTGCTGTGTCTTATACCTGTCACATCTGTATATAAAGGAAGGTCCTGTTCAGAAATGTTTGGAAATGCCTGTTTGACTTTTCAGTTTATAGTTTATGATTGTTCAGGGTGGACTATGTCCTCATCTTGTAATTTCACCTTGTAATAAAAAAACCAGAAACTGATATTCATCCACAATAGCAATTCAGTGTGCAACCCTGAGCAAAATATATTTAATACTAATCTTGGGTTTCATATTGCAGTTGGACGTATTTTTCAATTTTCTTAACACCTTTTCATAAAGACCCCAAATTTCTTTTCTTTTTCTTTTCTTTTCGTTCTTTCTTTTTTTAAGGAATTGTAGTGAAAAGTATTTTGGAGACAGAAGATAATTCTTTCTTTTCCTTTTCAGCTGCTACGGAATTTGAACGAGGACCCTATAGATCTCCTTTAGTATCTACTGATGATTCAATTCTAAATCAAGATCCAGTATGGAAAGTGTCACGAAAATATGTACAGATTTCGAACAAAAATTATCTGATTTGAAAAATAAATAGAAACAATTTACTGGGTGCTTACAAAACATTGTCATTGTTTCCCAATTCATCACACTATATGGAAAAATCTTGATTAAAGGAAAATGTTTTTGTGTCATATGTTTGTAATGAAAATGTGTATATTTTAAACAATATTTCTTGGCATCTCATTAACTTTTAAGCACATTTTTACGTGGAAACCAGCACTAGAGGGTTTGACAGACATCAGACTGTTCCACTCCCTGCTGTTTTGAACAGCATGAAAACAACCAAGTTGTCATGAATACTACAGTAGTGTCCATGGATGGCTTTTTTGTATTTTCCAATTTTTATCACTAAATGTGGGCTTAAAGATTCAGATGTTAGTTTGATGTATTCCTGCTATGGCTATTGCCAATGTTTTTACATATTACAATTTTTTATAGTGCCATAAAACCTATTTATAATTTTAATAGTCAACACTGATTCATAGCTCTTTCCACATGGAGAAATAAGATTTGCTTAAGGCTTTTCACCTTTTCTATTTAGTTATTCTTGATTTGCTTTTTGGAAACAAATTTAGAGAAAACAAAAAATAGAGAAACAAAAAAAGAACTCCCCCCCGCCCCAGAGCCATTTGCAAGTAAGTTGCTAATGGGATGCTTGATTCCTGTAGAATTTAAATCCTACAAGTCATTACATTCCACATAACTACCATACAACCTTCACAATCAGAACATTAACACACTTGTCACTTGAACATTGGGGTTAAAGGCTCTGACCCCTGCCCCCCACAGTCAAAAAGCCATGAACAAATTTTGACCCCCAAAAACTTAACCGCTGCTACTACCAATGATTTTTTTGTATATGATATGTATAGTACTATATTCTTAAAGTAAGCTACAGAAAAAAATTCCATGAAGAAAATTATAAAAGAAAATACATTTCCAGTACTGAATAAAAATCTATGTGTAGTCAGTGCCCCATTAAAACTCTTTTGTTCAAGGGTTCAGTATAATTCCATCATTTATTCCTCATAATTCTTAAGTTTGGTCACTTATCTGTAGCATACGTAATACCAAGGAAGGTCCTGTTCAGAGCCATGTATTGAATTCAGTTGTGTTTCTTAGTCTCTTTCACTCTAGAACAGTTCCTTTGTCTTGCCTTGACTTTCATGACTTTTAACCTTTTGACAAGTAAATTCCAGTAATGTGGAATGTCTTTCAATGTGGATTTTTCTCAGGTTTCCTTACGGTAAAATTCAGATCATAGATTTTTAGCAAGAGTATCACTACAACCTACTCTTTTCATTGCATCCTATCGTGTGACCTACAATGCTGATTTGTCCCAATACTGGTGAGGTTAATGTTGGCCACCGGAGGTAGTATCTGCCAGGTTTCTCGCCTGGAATGTTAACTTTCCACTTTGCAATTATTTAGTATTTTGTGCGGAAGTACTTTGAGACATGTACATATCTCCTTTCTCAGACACCCTGTGCCAGGCCACCTCTTCTGCAGACGGTTTGCCCCCCTGCAGGTTCTGAAAACCACGCTGGGCTATTCTTCCCCTGTGCAGATGCCTCCTCACCCTGTCCAGTCTGTGATACTTCATTATTCTATATCATTCATTTTTCAGGGATGCTCTCACTTGAGCTCCAACACTGTGCAGGGTGATTATCCCACACGTAATGTCTTCCCCATTCTGCCTAAGCTCCAGCACCTCACTCTGGACCCCCACAACTCCATGCCTCTGTTTGTAGGACTGGGAACTAAACTGTTGGGGATGAGAAAGAAGGAAGGAAGGGCTCCATAGGTCTTCTTTAATCAACTTGGCAAGCTCTCCAAAGCCGTTTCTCATTGGAATTGCATTGAATCTGCCAATAGCTTGTAAGGAAAGACATTTCTTATACTGATTTTTCCAAACAACTAGTCTTTTATTTGCCTAAGCTTATTCCCCATAAGTTTAGTAGAGGGTCTTATCTGCAGATTCTTTGTATTTGGGGCATGCAGCGACATATCATCTATAAATAGTGGCATTTTCGTTTCTTTCCAATTCCTAGAGCTTTCATTTTTTTTCTTTCCTACTACAAGAATGACGTTGAGTAAATGCGAGGATAGTGAGTGTTCATGTCTTCTTGAAATTGCAAAATGTAAAACTAGTTTTCTAGAACTATGTAGATAGTGGGGTTTTTTAAATTGTATATCTTTTATCAGTCTCTTAGTTTGCTCTTGCTGTTTACAACAGATCACCATCAACACAGTGTCTTAAAGCCACACACATGTATCTCACATTTTTATGGGTCAGAAGCTGAGCAATGGCTTAGCTTGGTCCTTTGTTCAGGTTCTCACAAGGCTGTACCCAAGGTGTCCGCTAGACTGCGCTTCCTTATTTTGGTGCTTCGATGGGGAAGAATCTGCTTCCAAGCCCATTGCATTTGTTTTTAAGAGAATTTCCTTGTGACTGTATGACTGGATTCATTTCCACAGCTCTTTGCTAGTTTTCGGCTAGTTGGAGGCTTAGGTCCGAAGCGTTCCCAGACACTTGTCCTAGTCCTTTTGGGCTGCTCTAACAAAATACCATAGGCTTATGAAAAAAACGTTTTATTTTTCACAGTACTGGAGGTTGGGGAGTCCCAAATGAAGGCACAGGCAGATTCAGTGTCCAGCGACGGCCTGCTACTTGGTTCATGGATGCTGGTCTTCCTGCTTGGTGCAGGGCCAAGGGAGTTCTCACAGCCCTCCTTTATAAGGACACTAATCCCATTCATGAGGGCTCCACCTTCATGATTTAATCACTTCCCAAATCCCCCACTTCTAAATACTATCACGTTGAACATTAAGATTTAACACATGAGTTTCGGTGAGTGGGTACACAAATATTCAGCCTAGAGCAAGGCTGTTCCTTGTTCGTGGCCACGTAGACTTCCTCGATGTGGCCGCTTAGTTTAGGAGGCCTTCAAGGAGAATGTCACTTCAGAGAAGGCTCAGGCCTCCTTGAAGGGAGTTCACGTGATCAGACCAAGTTGGCCTAGCATAATCCTCCTTTTGATTGACTCTGAATTAACTGAATTAATTATGTCTGCTCCATTCTTTTACATTTGCCATATTCTAGTAGCTAGAGTCAAGTCACAGATCTTAAGAGAAAAGAATTATAAAGAAAAGGTGACAACACTAAAAGGCAGATATTATGGAGTCACTTAGGGTCTTTCTGCTACAAGCCTACTGAGGAAATTCCCTTGTAATACTAGTTTTCTAAGTTCTGTCATGAATGAATATTGAATGTAAACAGATGTTTATTTCACATCTATTGAGATAAGTTTTCTGTTTATTTTTGAGAGAGCCCAAGCAAGCCAGCAGGAGAGGGACAGAGAGGGAGACAGGATCTGAAGCAAGCTCTGCGCTGACAGTGGCGAGCCCAATGCGAATGCCACGTGGGGCTTAAACTCACATGCTGTGAGATCATGACCTGAGCCTAAGTTGGATACTTAACAGCGGGAACTACCCAGGCACCCTGAAATAAGTTTTTAAAATATTTGTGAATGGGGGGAGGGGCCAAGATGGCGGAACAGCATGGAAGTTTTGTGTGTGTCTCCCATCCATGAAATACAGCCAGCCCAACACGAAACCATCCTACCCACCTAGAGCCCTGATTGGAGGACTAACACAACAATCTGCACAACCTGAACCACAGAATTCAGCAGGAATTTACCCCAAAAGAAAGAGCATGAAGAAACGACAGCCAGGGATTTGAGCAACACAGATAGAAGCAAGATGTCTGACGCAGAATTTAGAATCACGATAAGAATATTAGCTGGGGTCCAAAATAGATTAGAATCCCTTTCTGCAGAGATAAAAGAAGTAAAAAATAGCCAGAATGAAATTAAAAATACTATAACTGAGCTGCAATCACGGATGGATGCAGTGGCGGCAAGGATGGACAAGGCAGAACAGAGAATCCGCGATATAGAGGACAAAATTACAGGGAATAACAAAGCAGAAAAAGAAGAGGGAGATTAAGGCAAAATAGCATGATTTAAGCATTAGAGAAACCATTGACTCATTAAAAAGGAACACTATCAGAATCATAGGGGTCCCAGAAGCAGAAGAGAGAGAAATAGGGGTATTAGGGTAATGTGAGCAAATCATTGCGGTAAACATGTACAAAAGCTGGAGAAAGGCACAGACGTCATAATCCAGGAAGCACAGAGGACCCCCATTAGATTCAACAAAAACCGACCAACAACAAGGTATATCATAGTCAAATTTACAAAGCACTCAAGCCAGTAGAGAATCATGAAAGCAGCAAGGGGAAAAAAAAGTTCCCTAACCTAAAAAGGAAGACAGATCAGGTTTGCAGCAGACCTACCCACAAAAACTTGGCAGGCCAGAAAGCAGTGGCGGGATATACTCAGTGTCCTGAATCAGAAAAATATGGGGGGGATCCTGGGTGGCTCAGTCGGTTAGGCGTCCGATTTCGGCTCTGGTCGTGATCTCGCGGTCTGTGAGTTTGAGCCTCCCTTCGGGCTCTGTGCTGACAGCTCAGAGCCTGGAGCCTGCTTCGGACTCTGTGTCTCCCTCTCTCTCTGCCCCTCTTCTGCTCATGCTCTGTCTCTCTCTCCTTCTCTCTCTCTGTCAAAAATAAACATTAAAAAAAGAATAAATGCAGCCAAGAATTGTTTATCCAGCAATGCTTTCACTCAAAATAGGAGAGAGAAAAAGTTTCCCAAAAAAAATTAAAGGAATTTGTGACCATTAAACCAGCCCTGCAAGAAATTTTAGAGGGACTTTCTGAGGGAAAAGAGATGAAAAAAATTACATATACATACATACATATATACATACACATATATATACATATACATATATATGTATGCGTATGTATCTATATCTATCTATCTATATATATAGTAAAAGCAACAAAGATTAGAAAGGACCAGAGAACAACACCAGAAATTCCACGTCTACAAGCATGATAATGGCAATAAATTCCTATCTTTCGGTACTCACTCTAAATGTCAATGGACTCAATGCTCTAATCAAAAGGCATAGGGTAGGGGCGCCTGGATGGTGCAGTCGGTTAAGCGTCCGACCTCAGCCAGGTCACGATCTCGCGGTCCGTGAGTTCCAACCCCCTCGTCAGGCTATGGGCTGATGGCTCAGAGCCTGGAGCCTGTTTCCAATTCTGTGTCTCCCTCTCTCTCTGCCCCTCCCCCGTTCTTGCTCTGTCTCTGTCCCAAAAATAAATAAACGTTGAAAAAAAAAGGCATAGGGTAACAGAATGGATAAGAAAAAAGTCCATCTATATGCTGTTTAGACCCAGTTTAGACCTAAAGACACCTTCAGATTGGAAATAAGGGGATGGAGAACCAACTATCATGCTAATGGTCAACAAAAGAAAGCTAGAGTAGCCATACTTAGACAATCTAGACTTTAAAATAAAGACTGTATCAAGAGATGTAGAAGGGCATTATGTCATAATCAAGGGGTCTATCCACCAAGAAGACCTAACAATTGTAAAATTTATGCGCCAAATGTGACAGCACCCAAATAAGAAAATCCATTAATCACAAACATAAAGAAACTCATCGATAGTAATACCATAATAGTAGGAAACTTCAACACCCCACTCACAGCAATGGACAGATCATCTAATCAAAACAATCAAGGAAACAATGGCTTTGAATGACACACTGGACCAGATGGACTTAACAGATATATTCAGAACATTTCATCCTAAACCAGTAGAATATACATCCATCTCCAGTGCACACGGAACGTTCTCCAGAATAGACCATATACTGGGACATAAATCAGCCCTAAGTACAAAAAGATCGAGATCATACCGTGCATATTTTCAAATCACAACACTATGAAATTCGAAATCAACCACAAGAAAAAATTGGGAAAGGTAACACATACTTGGAGACTGAAGAACATCCTACTAAAGAATGAATGTGCCAACCAAGCAGTGAAAGAGGAAATTGAAAAGTATATGGAAGTCAATGAAAGGGATAACACCACAACCCAAAACCTCTGGGACGCACCAAAGGTGGTCATAAGAGGAAAATAGATAGCAATCCAGGCCTTCCTAAAGAAGGAAGAGAGATCTCAGATACACAACCTAACCTTATGCCTTAAGGAGCTGGAAAAAGAACAGCAAATAAAACCCCAAACCAGCAGAAGACAGGAAATAATAAGGATTACAGCAGAAATTAATGCTATCAAAACAAACAAAACAAAAACCCCAGAAAAGTACCAGTTGAACAGACCAATCAAGCCAGAATCTGGTGCCTTGGAAAAATTAACAAAAATGATAAACCACTAGCCAGTCTGGTCAAAAAAGAAAAAAAAGGAAAGGACCAAAAGAAATAAAATCAAGAATGAAAGAGGAGAGATCAAAACCAACACAGCAGAAATAAAAACAACAATAAGACAATGGTATGAGCAATTATATGCCAATCAAATGGGTAATCTGAAAGAAATGGACAAATTCCTAGAAACATATACACTACCAACACTGAAACAGGAAGAAATAGAAAATTTGAACAGACCCATAACCAGTCAGGAAATCGAATTAGTAATCAAAACTCTGTCAAAAAACAAGAGTCCAGGGCCAGAGGGCTTTCCAGGGGGGATTCTCCCAAACATTTAAGGAAGAGTTAGCACCTATTCTCTTGAAACTGTCCCAAAACATAGATATGGAAGAAAACTTGCAAACCCTTTCTATGAAGCCAGCATTACCTTGATTCCAAAACCAGAGACCCCACTAAAAAGGAGAACTATAGACCACTTTCCCTGAGGAACGTGGATGCAAAAATTCTCAACAAGATATTAGCCAACCGGATCCAACAATACATGAAAAGTATTACCACGACCAAGCGGGATTTATACCTGGGATGCGGGGCTGGTTCAATATCCGCAAAACAACATGATTCATCACATCAAGAAAAGAAAGGGCAAGAACCATAGGACCCTCTTAATAGACGCAAAGCATTTGACCAAACACAACATCCTTTCTTGATAAAAACCTTCAAGAAAGTAGGTAGAGAAGGAGCATACCTCGAGATCCTAAAAGCCATATATGAACAACCCGATGCTAATAATTTTTCCTCAGTGGGGAAAAATGGGAGAGGTTCCCCCCCTAAGGTCAAGAACAAGACAGGGATGTCCACTCTCGCCACTGTTACTCAACATAGTATTGGAAGTCTTAGCCTCTGCAATCAGACAACACAAAGAAATAAAAGGCATCTACATCGGCCAGGAGGAGGTCAAACTTTCCCCTTTCGCAGATGACACGATACTCTATATGGAAAACCCCAAAGATGCCACCACAAAACGGCTCGAATGGATTCATTAATTCGGCAAAGTTGCAAGATATAAAATCAATGCGCAGAAATCAGTTGCATTCCTATACACCAACAACGAAGCAACAGAAAGAGAAATCAAGGAATCGATCTCATTTACAGTTGCACAAAAAGCCACAAAATACGTAGGAATAAATCTAACCAAAGAGGTGGAAAATGTATGTACTGAAAACTATAGAAAGCTTATGAAAGAAATGGAAGAAGACATAAAAAAAATGGAAAAAGAGTCCATGCTCCTGGATAGGAAGAACAAATATTGCTAAAAGGTCGATACTACCCAAAGCAATCTACATGTTCAATGCAATCCCTATCAAAGTAACACCTGCATTCTTCACAGAGCTAGAACCTATACTCCTAAAATGTGTATGGAACCCGAAAAGGACCCGAAGAGCCAACGCAATCTTGAAAAAGAAAACCAAAGCAGGAGGCATCACAATCCCAGACTTCAAGCTATACTACAAAGCTGTAATCATCAAGACAGTATGGTCCTGGCACTAGAACAGACACTCAGATCAATGGGACAGAATACAGAACCCAGACATGGACCCACAAACTAATCTTTCACAGAGCAGGAAAGAATATCCAGTGGCATAAAGACAGTCTTTCCAGCAATCGGTGCTGGGAAACTGGACAGCAACATGCACAAGAATGAACCCGGACCACTTTCTAACATCATACACAAAAAATAAACTCAAAATGGATGGAAGACCTCAATGGAAGACAGAAAGCCATCAAAATCCTCGAGTTGAAAGCAGGCAAAACCCTCTTTGATCTTGGCCACAGCAACTTCTTATTCAACACGTCTCCAGAGGGAAGGGAAACAAAAGCAAAAATGAACTACTGGGACCTCATCAGACTAAAAGCCTTCTGCACAGCGAAGGAAACAATCAGCAAAACGAAAAGACAACTGACAGAAGGGGAGAAGGTATTTGCAAATGACATATCAGATAAAAGGTTAGTATCCAAAATCTACAAAGAACGTCTCACACTCAACACCCAAACAACAAATAATCCAGTGAAGAAATGGGCAAAAGCCATGAGTAGACACTTCTCCAAGGAAGACATCCAGATGGCCAACCGACACATGAAAAAAGGCTCCACATCACTCATCATCAGGGAAATACAAATCAAAACCACACTGAGTTACCACCTTAGGCCTGCCAGAATGGCTCACATTAACAACTCAGGCAACAACAAATGTTGGCGAAGATGTGAAGGAAGATCTCTTTTGCATTGTTGGTGGCGATGCAAGCTGGTGCAGCCACTCTGGAAAACAGTATGGAGTTTCCTCCAAACACGAAAAACAGAACTACCCAACGACCCAGCAATTGCACTATTTTTGCACGAGATACAGGTGTGCTATTTCTAAGGGATCCATGCACCCCATGTCTATAGCAGCACTATCAACAATAGCCAAAGTATGCAAAGGAGCCCAAATATCCGTCGATGGATGAATGGATACAGAAGATGTGGTATCTAGATACAACGGAGTATTCCTCGGCAATCAAAAAGAATGAAATCTTGCCATTTGCAACGACGTGGATGGAACTGGAGGGTATTATGCTAAGTGAAATTAGAGAAAGACAAAAATCATATGACTTCACTCGTATGAGGACTGTAAGAGACAAAACAGATGAACATAAGGGAAGGGAAACATAATATAAAAACAGGGAGGGGAACAAAACAGAAGAGACTCACCAATATGGAGAACAAACTGAGGGTTGCTGGAGGGGTAGTGGGAGGGCGGATGGGCTAAATGGGCAAGGGGCACTAAGGAATCTACTCCTGAAATCAGTGTTTCACTCTAAGCTAATTTGCAGGTAAATTCTAAAAAAATAAAAAAATTAAATTAAAAAATAAAAATAAAAAAAACAAAATAAAGTATTTGTTACTCTCAGGAATTACATTATTTGCTCCTGTTAAAACAACTTTGCATTTTTCAGATTAACTGAATATAGTTGTGATTTCATTTGGTTTTTCATTATCTTATTTTATTTTTTTATGTTTATTTTTGAGAGAGAGAGACTGAGCGTGAGCAGGGGAGGGGCAGAGAGAGAGGGAAAAACAGAATCTGAAGCAGGCTCCAGGCTCTGAGCTGTCAGCACAGAGCCCGACGCAGAGCTCAAACTCACAAACTTCGATATCGTGACCTGAGCAGAAGTGGTCAGCCAAGTTATCCACCCAGGATCCCTATTTTATTTATTTGAAAGAAAGAGAGAGACAGAGTGCACACAAGAGTGGGGGAGGGGGGGCAGAGGGAGAGAGAGCCACCCAGGCGACCCAAGGTAGTTCTATTTTTAATTTCTTGAGGAACCTCCATAGTGTTTTTAGTGGTAGCAGGACCACTTTATATCCCCACCAACAGCATATGAGCGTTTCCTTGTCTCCTCTTTTTTTTTGTATAATAGACATCCTAACAAGTATAAAGTTGTGTCTCATTCTCTGTTAATCAGCGATGTTGAACACATTTTCATGTATGTGTTGGCCATTTTTATGTCTTGGAAAAAGGTCTATTCAGGTCTTTTGACCATTTTTCAATTGAGTTTTCTAGCTAGCTATTGCATTGTATGAGTTCTGTATATGTTTTTAGATAATACCCCCTTATTTTTTACGATTTGGAAATAATTTCTCCCCATTTCATAAGTTGCCTTTTTAAAAACGTTTTTATTTGGGTTCAGTTGGTTGGGCATCCAACTTTGGCTCAGGTCATGGTCTCAAGGGTTCGTGGGTTTGAGCCCTACACTGGGCTCTGTGCTGACACCTCAGACCCTGGAGTCTGCTTCAGATTCTGTCTCCTCTCTTGACCCTTTTGCTCTCCTGCTTGTGCTCTGCTTCTTTCTCACTCTGTCTCCAAAAATAAACATTAAATAATAAAATAAATTTTTTATTTTAATGAGCCTGTGTTCATTATAACAAGTGCTTTCCTTATTCCCCATCACCTATTTCACCTTTCCCTTCCACCCACCTCCCTTCAGGTAACCATCAGCTCTCTGTAAAGAGTCTGTTTCTTGGTGTCTCTCTCTTTTTCACTTTGCTTATTTGGTTTGTTTCTTAAATTCCAAATATGAGTAAAATCAGAGTATTTTTCTTTCTCTTACTTTGCCTTATAGTCTCTAGTTTCATCCATGTAATGGCAAGGTTTTTTTCCTTTTTGAATGTTTACTTCCCTTGCTCTAGGAGATACATCTCAACAAAAGTTGATATGACTGATTTTAGAGAAATTACTGCCAGTGTGGTCTTTTAGGATTTTGATGGTTTCAGGTCTCACATTTGGATCTTTATTCTACTTTGAGTTCATTTTTGTGTATAATTTCAGTAAGTGGCTCAATTTTGTTTTACAAATGGCTGTCCTGTTTTCCAATCACCATGTATTGAAGAGACTATATTTTCCCCCATTTTTGATTCTTGCCTCCTTTGTCATAGATGAGTTGAGCAGAAGAGAGCTGTTCCACTGATCTGTCTTTTTTGTGCCAGCATCATACTGTTGTGTTTATTTTTTTTTTTACTTTTTATATTCTCATTGTTATTTCTTTTTCTTCCTTTTAACTTTAGAGAATGGCTGCTTTTATTTATTTTTCTTTTTTAAGACCATCTTGTTTTGATTACCTCAGCTTTGTAGTGTATCTTGAAATCTGGAATTGTAACACCTCCAGCTTTGTTTTTCTTTCTCAAGATTGCTTTAGTTATTTCAGATCCATTGTGATCAAGAAAAAAAGAGACCCAAATAAAATCAGAAATCGAATACAAGTCACAAAAGACATCACAGTAATACAAAGTATAAGATAATACCATGAACAATGATATGCCAACAAATTGGACAACCTTCAAGAAATGGATAAATCCCTAGAAACTTGAAATCTTCCAAAACTGAATCAGGAAGAAATAGAATCTCATCTCTGATTTTGTTTGAGTCTTCTTTTGTTTTCAGTGCAGTTTCCTCAACCCTTTCTTTTAAAAACCAGCTTTTAGTTTTATTCATCTTTTCTTTTGCTTTTCTGTCTTTTCTTTTCTTTCTTTCTTTAAGGTTTGTCTGCTGTTTATCTATCTAATCTAATGATCTATCTACCTATTTATCTAGGCTGAGGGAAAGCGAGAGAATCCCAAGCAGGCTTCGCACTGTCAGAGCCTGACATGGGACTCAGTCTCACGAACCACGAGAACATGATCTGAGATGAGATCGAGTCAGATGCTTAACCAACTGATCCACCCAGGTGCCCCATCTGCTGTCTTTCTTTCTGCTTTGATCTTTATTATTTCCCTTCTTTTCCAATATTTACTCATCGATTTTCTGTCTGGATGACCTATCCTCTGTGGAAAGTAGGGTATTAAAGTCTTCCATTATTGTATTGTTTGTTTTTCTCTTCCGGTCTATTAGTATTTGTTTCATATAGGTAGGTGTTCTTCATGTTGGGTGTGTATGTATTTATGAGTGTTTTATCTTCTTAATCAATTGACTCTTGTATCATTGTATAATGACCTTCTTTGCCCTTTGTTACTATTTTTGGCTTCAAGTCTGTTTTGTCTCATGTAAGTATAGCTACTCCTGCCTGCTTTCTTGTGCTTTCCGCTTACATAGAATATCTTTTTTTATCCCTTCCCTTTTAGACTCTGTACATTAAAGCTGAAGTAAATCTCCTGTAGGAAGCATACTTTGGGTCTTATATATATTTATCCATTCAGTCACTCTATGTCTTTTCATGGGAGAAGTTAATGCATTTCTTAAACAAGTTTTATTTGAGATGGGGGGAGAGGGGTAGAGGGAGAAAGAGAGAGACTCTCAAACAGGCTCCATGGCGAGCAGGGAGCCCCTGACGTGGGGCTCAATCTCATGGCCCTGGGATCGTGAGCTGAGATGAAATCAAGAGTTGGGCACTTAACCAACGGAGCCACCCAGGAATCCTTTCAATACATTTTCGCTTAGAGTACTTACTGATACGTAAGGACTTGCTTAAGCCATCTTATTGTTTCCTGGCTGTTTTGTGGTTCCCTTCTACCTTTCTTCCTCTTTTGCTGCCTTCCTTTCTGAACTGATGTTTTTCTTCAGTGGTATGCTTTGATTCTCTTCTGTTTATTGTGAACCTATTGTAGGTTTTTGCTTTCTGGGTACCATGAGACTTGCACGAAGCATCTTACATATATAACAGTCTATTTCATACTGATGACAATTAAATTTCAATCACATACAGAAACCCTACCCTTTTGCCTCCTCCTTTTATATTCTTGATGTCAAAGTTTATTTCTTTTTATGTTGTATATTCATTAATAAATTATTGTGCCTATAGCTGTTTTTTTAAACACTTTGTCCTTTCACCTTGAAACTAGAATTAAGTAGTTAACACACCATCATATTGGCGTAGGAGTATTCTGAATCAGAGTACGTTTGTTTTTACCAGTGTGCTTTATATTTTCATGTGTTTTAATGTTAGTAATAAGCATGATTTCATTCCAGCATGAAGGACTCCTCTCAGCATTTCTTACAAGACAGGTCTAGCGGTGGTGAGCTCCCTCAGGTTTTCTTTGTGAGGGAGTCTTTATTCTGCCTTCGTTTTTGAAGATAACTGCCAGTTAAGTCTTCCTGGTGGGCAGTTTCTTTCCTGTAGTACTTTGACTATATCACTGCAATCTCTCCTGGCCTGCAAGCTCTCTGCTCAGAAATCTGCTTTAGCTTTATGGGGTTTTCCTGGTATGAGAGGTTTTTTTTTTGTTTTGTTTTCTTTCCCATTATTTTTTAACTTATTTCTTTGACTTCGATTTATTCAGTTT
This sequence comes from Felis catus, assembly GCF_018350175.1. Lineage (NCBI taxonomy): Eukaryota > Metazoa > Chordata > Mammalia > Carnivora > Felidae > Felis > Felis catus. The sequence continues at coordinate 30,065,850 of NC_058379.1, read as the reverse complement.
TACTATAATGTGTCTCGGAGAGGATTATTGTGGTTTGAAATCTTCATGGTGATTTATTAGCTTCAAAAACTTGGACGTCCAAATCTCTCCCCAGGTTTGGGAAGTTCTTAGCTATTATTTCTCTGAATAACCTTTTTTCCCCTTTTTCTCTCCTCTTTCTGGGACTCCAATGATATTTACATTGTTTTTTTTGGTTTTTTTTTGTGGGGTCCTTAAGTTTCATGTTTTCTTTTCTTTGTCATTCTTTTTTCCTTTTACTCTACTTCTACTATTTGGATAGGAGATGACAAATTTAAAAAAAAAATTAATGTTTTATTACCGAGTGAGACAAAGCACGAGCAGGAGAGGGGCAGGGACAGATGGAGGCACAGAATCCAAAGCAGGCTCCAGGCTCTGAGTCTTCAGCACAGAGCCCGATGGGGGAATCTCACAAACTGTGAGATAATGACCTGAGCCGAAATCGGACATTTAACTGACTGCGCCACCCAGGCGCCTCCTTATTTGGATAATTTCAAATGATCTGTTTTTCATCTCATTTGTTCTTTATTCTGCTTTTTCAAGTCTGAGAGTGAAGCTCTCTACTGAACTATTCTGTTACTGCATTCTACCGGGTCGCAAAGTTCTTGCTGTATTAAAAAATAGTGGTTGTTGACCTCAGTTTCTTCTTGTGTTGTCTTCCTATTGTTAAATTGTTTATATGTGTTTTCTTTTAGCTCCATGATCATCTTTAGAACAACTATTTGAATGATTTGTAGAAAAAGCCTTGGATCTCCATGACTTTGTGGCCAGTAACTGGAAGTTTAGTTTATTCCTTTGGCGGAGTCATGTTTCCTTAAATCTTTGTGATTCCTATCGCATTTTGTACATCTGTGCATTTAAAGAAGTAGTCACCCCTTCTGGACTTTATGGCCTGACTTTAAGGTAAGACTTTCACAGAGCGGGGGCATGTTGATTCAGAACCCCCAGTGTAGAGTGTGGATGACACTGGGTCTTTGGCTCAGGCCCCTGGGATCCACAGCATCTATAACCCTGTGGTCCTTGGAAAGCGTTGGAGGGGTCCAAAGTGACTTAAAGGGCACTTGTGATCTGTGTTGAGTAAGTTTGTGGTATATTCATGGTGTGTGGTGTATATGTGGTGTGTGTAATTCATGTGTGTGTACATGGTTTACGTGTGATGTAGGTGCGTATGTAATATTAATGTGGCCAAAGCGGTGTGCAAGGTGTGTGTTATGTGCAGGGTGTCCGAGTCTGGGGGTTGTGTCTTGGTAAGGTATTTGGTCGTGTGTGGTGTATTTTTCATAAATCTTTTGTAATTGTGTGTTGTGTGTTCGTGTTTGGTGGTAGGTGTGATAAAGGTGTGGTGTTTGTGTGTTATATGTTGTACTGTGCGGTTGCATATTAGTTGCAAAATGGTTTCCCGGAAGTGCAGTTTCACCGAGTTGGGTGGCACTCTCTGCATAGTTTCCGCATAAGTTTACAGACACTGCTGAGTGAAACGAGATGTTGTCTAGTAGATGGTTTACCCACAAAGTTCTTTCCCAGAGTTATATATAAGGCACTTAACTTTGTAAGCCCCCATAGGTTTCAAAGAGTTCTCACTTAGTGAAACAAGATATCAGTTGAAAGACTGTCGCTACAGTGTTCTTTCACATAATTGAGTATATGGCACTTTCCTCATAGGAACCGCTTAGGTTTTCAAACGCTTCTAGCTTAGTGAAACCAGATTTTAGCTGCTTTCAAAGAGTCGAAGTATATGTCACATTCCTCATCGTTCCCAACAAAGTTCCTCAAACCCTTCTAGCATGGTGAAACTAGATGTTAGTTGAAAGTTGGTTTCCCAAAGTGCTGCTAGAGTTGAGTATATGGCCCTTTCTTCATAGGTCCCACGACATGTTGGTTGAAAGATATGTTCCCCAAAGTTCTCTTTGACAAAGTTGAAGGTGGGGTATGTGTGACATTCCTCAGGCACTCCTGGCTGCCCATGGACAAAGGAAAGGGAAAAACAAATGGTTAACTGATAGAGATCACAGCCATGCAGAACATAAGTCCCCATCAGTTTGCAACTGTTTTAATCACTTACAAGGAAAAAAGTAATCTCTAGAAACCTATTGACTCAGTTTCCTGGAGCCTTACATCACCCTCTTCTCCGTAGTGATGTGGGGAACAAAGGCAAGAAGAAATTGTAGTTAAATTAAATAAATTTTTTTAAGTTTATTTATGTTGAGAAAGACAGAGACAATGTGAGCAGAGTAGGGGCAGAGAGAGAGAAGAGAGAGAAAGAATCCCAAGCAGGCTCCACACTGTCATCACAGACCCAGGGCTCGAACCTGAGCCAAAACTGAGAGTCTGACGCTTAACCAGCTGAACCACCCAGGCGCCTCCAAATTAAATTTCTTTATAACCTGCTGCCCATTGACAAATACTTGAGGCAGGTGGAGTATAATATTTCTCCAAGAACTCCTATTTTTATTTTTTTCCTTAAGTTTATTTTTTATTTATTTTGAGAGAGGGAGAGAGAGAGAGAGAGAGAGAGAGAGAATCCCAAGCAAGCTCCACACCAGCAGCCGGGAGCCCAATGAGGGGCTCAAACTCACACTGTGAGATCATGACCTGAACGAAAGTGGGTTGCCCAACCTGACTGAGCCACCCAGGTGCCCCAGAACTCCTTACTGTCTTGATGTTAATGCTTTGCTAGAGGCAAAAAACCTTAGCTTCACAGTAACTCCAATGCCATAATATATAATCAGTCACTCAGCCCCAGTGCAACTCTTCCTGCCCATGGGTCCTGTCCCTGTGCTTTAATAAAATCACCTTTTTGCACCAAAGATGTCTCAAGAATTCTTTCCTGGACATCAGCTCGGGAACCCCACCACCATTCCAAAACTGCATAATGCACAATGGATCATTAACTTTGCCTTTTTACCCCTATTTCCTGTTTACCCATTTATTGTTGAAAACTAAGGGGACCAGAAGGTGACATTTGCCTTGAAGTTATCTGAAGGACCTAATTGTACCAGATCCCTAATGGTCCCTCATTGTCCTAAAGAAAGCATACCTCCATATTGTTTCAAGCCTCTCCTCCTTTAAGGTTTCCAGAAACCCCTCACAACTTCTCTCATATATAGGCTGTCCCTGGGCTCAACAAGGCAAGGCAGCTTTGGGAATGATGCCCCACCTTCTCACTGGGCTGCCTTTCTGATAGTAAAACTTTTCTTTGCTTCAGAAAAAAAAAATGTTTATTTTGGAGAGAGAGAGAGAGACAGGGTATGAGTGGGGGAGGGGCAGAAAGAGAGGGAGACAGAATCCAAAGCAGGCTTCAGGCTCTGAGCTGTCAGCACGATCATGACTTGAGCCGAATTTGGGCGCTTAACTTGACATCTTACCTCCTCCTCTCCACTCATTCTCAATATCTTGTTGCTAATGTCTCTTGAATATATCTTGATCTATTCCCTTCTTGTCACCACCTTAGTTTAGACTTGAAAGACCACATCAGCCTCTTAAACTAATTTCTTAACTAATCTCATGACCCCCAACTCATGCTCTGCAGAGCAGCAAGTGTGATATTTCTGAAACACCATTCTGATCACCTTCCCCTCCTAACCTTCAATGCTTCCCCATTCCCTCTTCCATTTCCTAGCTATTTCCTTCTTTTTAGGACTTACCTTAGATGTCAGTTTCCTTTCCAGATCCCCAGGATGGACAGGATGGAAGCATTTCCTCTGTGGCCCCTCAGCTTTCTGTCCACTTCTGTGATCTCGCTGAGGTGCCAATGCCTGTTTTCCTCTCCCTTCACCCTGCCACTAGACCATGAGCTTTGTGAGCCCAGGGCTATTTCTTTCTTTCTTTTTAAACCTTTTTTTTAAAGTTTATTTATTTATTTTGAGAGAAAGAGGGTGTGAGTGGGGAAAGGGTAGAGAGGGGAGAGAGAGAGAGAATCCCAAGCAGGCTCCACAATGTCAGTGCAGAGCCCAATGTGCAGTCGATCCCACAATCATGAGATCATGACCTGAGCAGAAACCAACTCTTAACTCTTAACTCGTAACTGACTGAGCCACTTAACTCTTAACTGACTGAGCCACCCAGGAACCCCAGGGACTATTTCTTTCAGCTCTGTGCCTGCTTCAGGCCTGACACAGTAAGCAGTTGATTGAACGACAGAATGAATGAATGAAGAAGCTAAACTAAGAGACTTTGAGCAACCCCACTGAAAATGAATCAAACTTGAGTGGAAGCTTATTAGAGAGAATTGCCAGAAGCAGTTTCCACTTGCAAATGACACGATCTTCTGGGAAACACATTACAAGACAGGCAGTAATGAATGTCTGTGTCAGGCACAAACATGGAGCAAACTCATGAACTGGTGGTTCTCATTAGATTTCCATCAAGTGTGAGATTTGCTAGGTGTTGGTGTTTATCAAGGGCTTTTACCAGGCACTGTGCTAAGGGATTTACAAGTCTTATCTCAGCTCCCCTCAGCCATGGGCTAAAGCATGTTCTATCACCATCTCCCTTTTCAAATGAAAATGAAGAAGCACAGAGAGGTTAATGAACTTGCCAAAGGTCACTTAGCCAGCGGATTAAGTTAAGTAAAACCATTTACTTGAGCGTGGGCTGTATAGTCTTTTCCTGATCCCCTGTTATGAAATGTAGGATATGGGAAATTCAAAACAATGGAACCTTTGTAACATATTTTGGTTCCTTACTGACACAGATTGAGATAAAGCATCACATTTAAATGATTAGCCTAGTCGATACAAGAGTAAACAGGATCCCAGTCAATAAACATATTTTTTTTCTTTCTGAGATTATAATCTTCAGTGCATATTTCTTACCAAGACATAAACATTCTATTTCCTGCCACCGGACTCCTTACTAAGAGTGGAGAAGTGAAATTATATATGCGTTTAATGTGGCAAATGAGCACATTCTCTGTTTCTAGTGTAAGATTAATGTTGGTTTCCCTCGTATTAAGTAGCCTTTACTACGAAACTAGTCACTTCCCCCTCCATCCTACAAACTGTCCAATCCTGGGCCTTCATCTATGTGGCTTGCCTTTCCTGAAAGCCACCTCCTTGTAAATCTGTCATTTAAGGTTAAGTCCGTGGCCCACCTCCTATCTTGCCACCTTCCCATGACGTGGAGCTCCATGCTCTCTGCTCCGTCTTGTACTGATCAAGAAAGCATCCACCCTTACACATGTTTTTGTTTGGCTTGCATGATTTGGCTTCATAGAATTTTTTTTTAATCTGAGTCTGTTGCCAACTTTAAAAAATCATGAAACTCTACATGAGGATCCACCTTCTGATTTTTCTTGGGAGGCCGCAAGAGTTGGTATCTCCACAGCCATATTCTTTCAAGCCTACAATTATCCAGTACCGAGCAGCCGCTTCTCAAGATAGGAGATATCCACCAGACACCGTCACCACCTAGCACTTCCGGGCACCCAGCTGGACAACTGATTTCCAACCACCGGCTGATCAGGTTCTTTGTGTAAAGTCTCCCTCTGCCCGTGGAGACTACTCTGTCTCCTTGTAGGACAGGAAGCACCAGGGAATAAACACCTCCTCAGCCCCCTCCAAGGGCAGCTGTCAACCAATGACTGCAAGAAACTCCCTCATCATCTAAAGATTTCAGAGGACTGACATCCTGGTGGTCTGCTTGTGATCCAGAGACATGTAATAATCACCCCTGAAGGCAGTGGCTTAAAACATTGTATTATATCTCACTATCCTATAGGTTACTTGGGCAGTTGCTCTGCTTCACCTGGTGTCAGCCGGTCATTGGGGGGCTGCAGTCATGTGCAGGCTCATGTATGCTGGACTGTCCAAGGTAGCTGAAGATAGTGCTGGAAGCCAGCTGGGAGCACAGCTGCATTGGTCTAAGAGTAAGCATTCCAAGGGGTGCCTGGATGGCTCAGTCGGTTGAGCATCCAACTTTGGCTTAGGTCATGATCTCACAGTTTATGGGTTCAAGCTGCATGCCAGGCTCTGTGGTGACAGTTCAGAGCCTGGAGCCTGCTTCAGATTCTGTGTCTCCCTCTCTCTCTGCCCCTTCCTGGCTCTCTTTCTCTCTCTCTCTCTTTCTGTCTCTCTCCCTCAAAAATAAAGAGTAAGAATTCCAAGAGACCCAGACAGAAACTACAGGCTTTTTTATATCCTGGCCTATGCCACATAGCACACCTTCCCCCATATTCTATGAGTCAAAGTAAAGGGACTGGTCCAGACTCAAGGGAAGGAGGATTACAGCCCACTTGTCCAGGGAGGCATGATGGAGAGTTTTTAGACATCTTTAATGCAGCACCTGCTCTACTTGAACAAATAGATATTGGCTGCCACTTTGTTATTTAAATCACTCATTCATCCTTTCATTTAACATTTAGTGAACATTGGAGAAATAACATGAATGAGACAGGGCATCTGCCCTGGAGAAGCTCATTTGGTGGATGGTTTGTGACCATAACAGGTTGAAGTCCACCTCTGCATTCATTACGGATCACATACAGTTGCACACTAGAATCACCTGGACTTTAAAAAAATATGGACACTTTTCTAGAGCAGCATCTCTCAGGATCCTTTGCAAATTCATTCCAGCAAGCTTATGACTGATGAGATGGGACCAGGAAAGCTGCTGGGGTGACATTGGTTTCTGACTGAAGTGGGAAAACAGTGGCAGCACGTTCCATTCGAATCACGGTCAAGAAATAATATAGTCTAGGGACACCTAGGTGACTCAGTTGAGTGTCTGAATCTTGATTTTGGTTCAGGTCATGATCTCACAGTTTGTGAATCCGAGCGCTGCATCAGGCTCCACACTGTCAGCTGAGTTCAATGAATTCTACTCGGGATGCTCTCTTTCCCTCTCTCTCTGTCCCTTCCCTGCTCATTCTCCCTGTCTCTCTCTCTCTCAAAACAAATAAATTTTAAAAAATTAAAAAAAGAGAACATAGTCAATGGCCAAATAGAAGACTCAGAATAGTCCCAGAAGAGGTTTTCACTGAAGAGAAAGGGACATCTGAAATTAGGAAAGCACAGCTTCTAGCTAGGAGTAAAGTGCCCTAAGTCAACTACTTCATGCATTAAACTGTGCGGAGGCCCTTGCACACACTGGGTCTCCAGGCCCCGCTGAGATGTCTCCTGGGAGTGAATAGCCCCAGGAAAGAGGCTCTTGGCAGTGGGGCTGGGGTTCCTGCCCCTGTCAGATCCCACTCCTCCAGCCACACAACAATGGGCCTGCTTCTCACCACGGTTATAGCCCCCATGTGATCTTTCTTGTGCCTTCCTGGGTCTTTCTCCACTCCTTCCAGTGCGCAGGGCAGAGGCTGGCAGGCACAGGTGTTTCTTTGGCTGCACCTGTTGATGTTTTCCCCTCGCTTCACCTATAGACTGGGGGACTTTGGGCAAGTTATGTTACCTCTAATGTCATGGTCACTGTTCCTAAGGGGCTGGGACCTATGCGGAGGAAAGGGTTGTGTGAACATCCAGTGTTCCCCAGGTACCTAAGGTCAGAGCAGACACGGCCAGCCACACGGTATGGGGAATTGATTGTCTTCTCCAACGGCCCAGCACAACCATGAAGGTGCCCCTGGATTTGGCTGGATTGATAAAATGATGGATTGATTGGTTAGGGAAGGTGGCAGTATACCCATGGCATGCACATTTGGGTTCCACTGTCCCCATATTGGAGAAAAATACAAAGGTGGAGTCTGGCCAGGAGACGGGAAATGGACAGGAATCTGGAGGCAGGAAGGAGTCCAGGTGGTCATTGGGGAGGGAACTTGAGAGGCGGGCAGTGTATTGCACACAAAGTCCTAGGGACAGTGACTGCCTCTTGGAGGGACAGGGTGGCTCAGGTGCTGCTTCCTGGTCTCAGGTATGGAATCTGAGGACTAGGAAGGGCCTGGAGTCCCTGGACCTGCTCCTCATCACAATGGTGAAAGGTGGGAAGAGGGCCCCAGGGGGATTGTAGTGTGAGGCCACAGTTGCCATCTGGGGTCAGGGATGTAATCCCAGAAGCAGCAGCCTGAGTTCTCACCTCCCCTGACCTCATCCTCTCTTTCCCACGGCCACCCCATCACTGTCGCTGCCCTTGTGCATGCAGAAGTCTGTTTTACAGATCCTAAGGATTAGGATTCAGACACTAGCCATCTGCATATAATTTACTTCCTAATTCTGGCTCTTTTGTATTTATTTCCGGTGCTTAAGTCTCCTGTGTGACACTTCCCTGCTCCTTCTTTGGATGATTCCCATCCTGAAGGACCCAGTCCCATCCAGGCCCAGGAAGGCCTAGCATCTCCAATGTCTATACAATCTCCCCAGCATCCCATCATCAGCTTTCCCAGAAGCACCCTGTTTCCAGGGCTGAGCAGCCCTGTGTGGTGGGCTGGGCACCGGGCTGGAATGAGGAGGGCTGGGATCGCTCTGCTGGAGGGCCCCCCTGGGAGTCTGTGACTGCCCTGGCCGAGCCCGTCTTGGTGCTCTCCTGCCCCAGAGACGGGGATGGGGGCCTCTGCAATCACATGACTGTCTTCTGCCTTTCAGCTACCAAGATCACACAATTTTAAAACAAGAATTATTCCATCAGGAATCTGATTCCAGAAATCCTCCTGTCGTGGATGAAAGAGAATGCGTCAAGAAAGAAAGGGCATGGAGTGGGACAGGAGGAGGAAATGGAGTGCAGAGAGGCAGGAGGAAGTGCAGAAGGCAAACAAGTGCCCTTCAGGGAACCTTAACGCCCAGGAGCTCGCTGGGGCAGCCCACAATGCACGTGACCTTGCAGGAGACATGAAGGTTATGGCCACGTGCCACAAGTGAAGGGTGTATTGACAACATATCCCAGGGAGCAGATAGCCATGCCCTGCCCAGCCCTAACTTTGTTGTGCCACTGACTCCTGACTCCACTGACTCCTGCATTTGGGCGATGGGGCTGGAGGCCCCTGCAGGGCCACATGGAGCAGGTCACATTGTGTTCTTTGGGAAAGGTGTCCCTGGAGGGTTCAACATCTCAGTCCTGCAGGACCCTATGCTGCCCAGCCCTCTCAAGGTAAGCAGGGAGCACATCAGCCACTCAACGAGGTGCGATAGTGCAGGGTGGGCTGGGTTTTTCCCAGTTCAGGCTCCTGGGGAAAGAGGGAGGAGGACAGAGGCCGGGGGTCTCCCTGTGAATCAAGTAAGGTGGTTCCCCTGGCTCAGCTCCGCATCCTCATGGGCATAGAGCAGCCTGTCTTTAAGTAGGGGCCACAGCAGCCTCCAGTGCAGGCTGGGAGTTGCCCAAGGCCAGTCATCCCCTCAAACCCTTCAGAGTCCTCTGGATGCCCTGGGTCACCTTGTGGCACCATTTTTCAGGCTGGGATTCCACAGATTTGTCATATATACAGAAAAACCAAAGAGAACAGACAATTTTGAAGCAAATTCAATGCAGTGCTAACTTGGAATATGTTAAGGAGTAAGGTTCTCCAGCTTACATGTCTCTTTCCAATTTTGTAAATATAAGAAATAGAACTTGTATTATATTTTAAAAATCAGTGTCTTCTGTGACCTTACCTTGCTGGAATATGCTAAAGACATATAATTCATGATTTCAATAGGACGCATACAGATTGTGTTTTAATTGAAAGCTGTAGGCAAAGTTTGACCGGTGTTAGGAAGAAGGATTATGAGTGAGGAAAAGAGGGGAGAGTTTCACAGTCCATTGTGACTGGGCAGGTGTCATGATAAGCTGTATTGCGTGTGGGGTGGGGAGCAGGGTCACCACTCTCACCACCTGTATCATTAGACCTCTTGTTCCCACAGGGCCCAGAGGGTGGGACTTGGGCTTTTCCTCTTGTGATTGTTTCCGTTAGCTTCCCCAATTGCAGCTTTGTGTAGAGAGGAGCTTGTCTGCTTCACCCTGGGAGAGTGGTAAAGCTTTCCTTGCCCATAGGAAAGGATCCGGTCTATAAGGGCCACCTATGTTTGCTTGGACCTTGTGTTTCAACATCTAACTTAGCCAAGGCCAATTCCTACCTCCTGTCCCCGGATGTGAGTCAGAGGACCTGGGACAGGACAGATGCCTCACCTTGGTGTTTCAGCATCCTTCTGTGAAAAGGATGAGAATAGTTCTCCAAGGCCACTCCAGGTCCTCGATCTCAGACACCAGCTTCACCAGCTGACCACCTGTCTTGATCTTATCTTTTTGAGTGACTACAGACAAAATGGGCACAACAAACCATCCTCACAGGGCTCCTTTTGGCATGAATTGACACACTGGAGGCAGCGGACATCACCACATTTTAGGATTATGGGTTTTTCAAGATAACTGAGGCAGATGAGACATCTGCCTTCTTTAAAATGTTCAGTCATACCCACTTTGTGGAAAAATGAGCGTGATATTAGAGTTTCCTAAGGACCTAAAGGAACAGGACTGCGTGGGGTTTTATCCTTTTTGATTGCATAGACATGTCACATACCTACTACATGTCCTCCCTCTACTAGGAAATGCCACACACTACAAATATAAACATAAGTGACTCTTAGTGCTGCTCTTCTGATATCTTCTGATATTTGAGATGCTAAGTGGAATTAAAGACTCGGTCATTCAGCTTTGACCTGAGCTGGTAAAATAGACCAGACCTGGGGTGTCCAATATTGTATCCACCAACCACCTGTGGAAATCGAGCCCCTGGAATTCAGGTCCTCTGAATTGAGCCGTGCTCTGAGTGTGACATGCACACTGATTCTGAGGACAGAATAAGAAAAAAAGAAGAAACTTTCCTTTTGAGGTTTTAAAAACAATGTATTTTTGAAATCAAATACATGTTGAAGTGGCACCATTTTGCCCATTACAATGATTTGATTTTTGACTTTCTTTTTACCATAGAGCTACTAGACATGGTGTAGTTGACATGGGTGGGTCTCATTCTATTTCCGCCTGCGATTGCCAGTCTAGGCTGAGAGATCCTCCCAACTCGCAGAACCAACCTGGAGGTGGCTCAGACCCACAGCAGCAGCTGAGAGGTTGAACCAATCAATGGGAGAAACTCAATTCAACATCTTGTATAATGATCCAAGTCATGATCTGTTTAGGGAAAAGAAAGAACATGACATCTCTCAAGCCTGGGTACTGAAAATCTACTCCCGCCCACAGCTCCTAGAGCAGAGGGTCCAGGCATATACATATGCCTAGGGGCACACACTGTCTTTGTGATGGAGGTGGCCTCAATAACATTTGCTGTATTCATAGGATTCGTTCCCTGCACTTTGCCGTCTCACATGTGCCTTCTGTAGAACACTGACGAGCAAAAAAGAAGTTGCAGAAGCGTGGACTCCTCCTCTAGGAGATTCTTCTCTGGTTCCCAACTCCTTCCAAAGGGGACGCAGTTCTGAAATGAGATGGATTCAGAAGGGGCTCCTTATGTTAAAGGGTCCTCTTGCCACCCTACCGTAGCAGGGCTCACCTATTTCATCATCCGATTTTGTTTTAATTTAATTCTGGGAGGACTGAGATTTCCTGATGACAGAAATGGTGCCACATGTGTTTTTGTTCCACATGGAACCGAACTTTCAAAAGAAAAAGCAATTTCAGAAATTTTGAAAGTGAGGATTTATAAATGTGAATAATTATCTTTGGTCAGTAAATACCATGTTTTCCTTGTCTTATGGACAAAAAAAGACAACAATATTTAATTTCATTAATATTTCTCTATACAATACTCCGTAGTTATTTTGCTCACACAAATATGCTTCATTTGTCAAGCACATAGTGTCATAAAATTCCCATTTCAATTTGACTCACTGTTTAAAATTAAAACCTTCTGGTTTACTACTTAATACACTTAGCTTCTATAGGATATGACTTGTCACTCACTTTAGCTCAACAATTTGAAACATGTGGGCCGAGAATGATGGGCACAGAACCTATTTTTGAGGAACTGTGGGGTACCAAGCTGAGGAGGGGATGGAAATTGGCTGTGCTTGGTTCCAATGCTAGGAATTAAATTCTTCACTTTGATTTTATTACCACTCAGTGACTAGAAAGTAGAAATCTCTTACTTCCAGCACGTTTTCCTGCACAGTACAATATAAAATTAGCATATCAAAGCCCACGAAGCATATTTTAAACAGATTTGAGATTCAAAATATGGGAAGGTCATAACAATTCGTAAATTATACACATTTTAAATATCTTTATTAGTGATCTGCGATGAAATTTGAGTTTTTGTTGTGTCTCACTTATTTGGGTCTTTATTCTTCAACTGTAGAAAAGCGGAGGGATGGTAATTCTTGAGTGACTTTGGCAGACACAAGAAGGTTGGGTGAATAGTGTGGTAGTAAACACGGCTGCCCGCTAGGTGGAGCTATGTCAAAGACGATGGAAACACTTCCTTGTTCCCTGGCTTCATGCAGGCTTAAGGCATCCACTCTTACCTTCTGAAATGCCCACCGGAAGGCAAATACCCACCTGATCCTGCAGTTGCTCCGTTCAGGAAACATTTCTGTCTCCTGATAACCAGGGGGAGCCTCACCCCCTGCTTCTTCACAGGACGATTAAAAAATGTAGCCGTTTCAATTCGTAAGTACCTGTTCAGCCTTCCCATTTTCTGGGAACTTTGATCCATCCTTACTGTGTGGCCAAACTCCGCTACACCCAATGTCCCCTCAATTGTTCCTACCTGTAGAAACCTTTCCTTTTGTCCCAAGACAAATGATTTTTGTACTTTGCTCTCCCAGGACAACTAGCGGGGGCGTCTGATAGAATCCGTCCCTGTATTTGGATGGGGGTGGTCTTAAATTTTCTTTATTGACACAAATTTAGAAGAGAGCTGGGCCTGTTGGTCTTGATTTTGGATATCAAATACAAGGAGAAAATTAGACAACAATTAGTGACTCTTGGATTGACCTATGATTTAATATTTTGAAATCCCTCAGATTTCCTGTACACTGTCTCCTGCCCTTGCTTCCCTGGTTATCTAGGAGTAATAAAACAACAAAACATAATGGAAGGGAGGAAACTTGATTGTACACTATGTAAACAATAAAGCAAAGGAAACTTACCTGAATTGTGGCAGAACATCAAGAAGGGGAAGTAAGATTAAGAATTATTTAGGGGCGCCTGGTGGCGCAGTCTGTTAAGCGTCCGACTTCAGCCAGGTCACGATCTCGTGGTCCATGCGTCAGGCTCTGGGCTGATGGCTCGGAGCCTGGAGCCTGTTTCTGATTCTGTGTCTTCCTCTCTCTCTGCCCCTCCCCCGTTCATGCTCTGTCTCTGTCCCAAAAAAATAAATAAACGTTGAAAAAAAATTAAAAAAAAAAAGAATTATTTCTAATTTCCTACCTCAGAAGTAAAGTCTACAATTCTCCTGCTTCTTGTACATTTTCACACATTTCCAAACTTGAGATGAACAAATGAAAGCAAATATGAAAGTCATACAATGCCAATATTGAGAAGTGGTGGTTGTTTTTGACTTTGAGAGACACTGTTCTAAATGGACTATAAATGTTCTGAGTTCACACCTTTGCCAGCCACCAACAGATTTGTACTTCATAGACTTTACTAGGATTAACAATGGGTGGAAATTCTGTGAAATGGCTAAACAATAATAGTTTTCATGTATTAGTTTAGATAGAAGATGCAGGATAGGTTTTATTGTAACATTAGTAGTCTCATTTCTGTTACACTCGGTAGAAGTTTCAAAACAGAAATTTTACTGTACAATTTCCTGTGATTTTGCACACCGTCCAGTTTGCTTCACAATTCCTTGAAAATACATATTTGCAATCACAGAGAGAAATATCTTGGGAGAAATGATGGTGTCCACCGAGTGACCTTTTAGAGTACACTTCTCGAAACAATGATTGTTACGTTTCATTAAAATATTTTCGTTTTTAACAAGGCCCCTGGGTAGCTCAGTTAAGCATCCGAGTTTGGCTCAAGTCATGATTTGTTGTTTTACACGTTCAAGCCCCACATCAGCTCTGTGCTGACAGCTCAGCCTGGAGCCTGCTTAGAAATCTGTGTTCTCCCTCTCTGCCGCTCCCCCACTCACACTCTGTCTCTCTCTCAAAAACAAGTAAACATTAACAAAATTTTACGTTTGGGGCACCTGGGTGGCCCAATCAGTTGAGCACCCGACTTCAGCCCAGCTCCTGATCCCGCGCTTTGGTGAGTTTGAGCCATGTGTCAAGCTCTGTCTGTGCGGAATGATTCAGAGCCTGGAGCCTGCTTTGGATTTTGCGTCTCCCTCTCTCTCTCTGCCCCTCCACTACTCTGTCTCTCTGTCTCCCAAAAATAAACATTTAAAAAAATGTTTTTTTAATTTTCCTTTTAAGTAATCTCTGCACCGAATTTGAAGCTCAATTTCACGACTCGGGGATCAAGAGTCACACACTCCACGGATAGAGCCAGCCAGACAAGCCCTCATTACTTTTTACAAAATCTAAATATGAGAATACATTTATTGCATTCACACCAGTGGGGTCAGTGCCTAATTCCTTATAGATAGATATCGACCCTTTAACATTGCGTTCAAAGAGATTGGGAGGAATCCTCCTTTTTCTTAAAGGGACTTAGACATGGCTTAAGACAGTTTTTTTTTAAACTGGGCTCTGTTGACATTTTGCACTTGAAAAGTCTTGTGAGGAGCTGCAGGATGCCTTACAAAATGTTTTGCTGCATCCCTGGCCTCAACCTGCCAAATGCCAGTGGTGCCTTCCCCACTGTTGACAACCTTAAATGTATCCAGAATTTGCCAGATGTCCCCTGGGAGCCCAGTTTCTCCCTGATTGGGGACCACCAGAAGCCAATATCATGTGTTCCAGAGAAACGGGAAGGTACTCTCTCCAGGTAAAATAATCTATTATGTACCTGAATTAAGTAACAGTAATATTGGAGTAATGAGGCATTGAGAGGGTGTGAATACAGTGAGTGAGAGAAACTCCAATGTAAGTCTGGAAGCAAGGATTCAAGGGAAGGTGAGGGGAGCGCTGAATTATTTTAATTTAAATGATTCCCATACATTCATTAATTGGTTTCTCACATTTAAATTTTTTTTTTCAACGTTTATTTATTTTTGGGACAGAGAGAGACAGAGCATGAACGGGGGAGGGGCAGAGAGAGGGAGACACAGAATCGGAAACAGGCTCCAGGCTCTGAGCCATCAGCCCAGAGCCTGACGCGGGGCTCGAACTCCCGGACCGCGAGATCGTGACCTGGCTGAAGTCGGACGCTTAACCGACTGCGCCACCCAGGCGCCCCGGTTTCTCACATTTTAAAGAAGATGGCTATGGAGATAGCAAGATGGAGAATTTAGATGATTAAACCATTACTGAGTGCCTACCATCCAAACCATGCCTGGCAACATGGATGTGGTTTTGTCACACACTTACTCTAGGTCTGGAGATTCCAGGAAGAGATGTGATTCTCAGGACTCAATCTGACAAAGTGGATTTTTCATTATGTTCTTCAAGTATAGCCTAGGAGATCCTGAACAATACCGTCCACTATATTGCTGTGCTGTGAATGATCTCTAATCTCTCCTCTACGGTACCGACCAGCACTGAGCGGTTCTCGAGCCCTTGAAATATAGTCACATTTCATGTGTCACAGTGGAAATCTTAACATTTTGGATGTATCGGATTAAAATATATTACGCATATTAGCTTCACTGTTTTACTGCTTTTGTTTTTCCTTTTTTCCAGTGTGTTTCCTGGAAAAGCTGAAAATATGTATGTACTTTGCATAGTTTTATCAGAGAACAGTGACCTAGAAGGTGGAGAGTTGTGCCCTGTTGGAATCCTGAAAGTCACCCTTGCTCTGGGTTCATGTCTAGGCCAGATAGTACATGCAGACAGAATGGGAGATCATGCTTGTTCTGGGACCTCCTTGCATCTCAGCTCAAAGCCCTGGACAATTGATTTTTCTTTTTTGCAATGTAAATACATAAAATTATTACCTAATATTATACCTTTATATAATTTGTATTAATTTAACACCTTTCTTATTGTTTCCTGATTAAAACATACATACAATGGCAGAGTAGAAAATCTTAAGATTTAGAATATATAAAATTAATAGAAGTCTGACTCTACTATTAAAAAAAAAACACATTTCTTTTCACGTTTCCCATATTGACACAAGAACAGTTCACCTTAGTTTTAGTTGAAATTTTTCTATTTTCTTAATGTAAATATTATAATTACTAATTTTCATTTTATGACTTTTTCTATATGTAGCCTCTCTGATTCTAAACTTCTAGACTAATTTGGTAGAGAAAAAACATGTAAATAATGTAGCTGTTTGTAGTTTTTTATCAAAAACACAGGCATGTGTGTTTCAGTGAAGAGCTAAAAGTAAATTAATTCCTTGTCCCACACCTTTGCCATGAAAATAAATATGCCTTCTATGTAATTACTCTACATCAAATTGTTTTTATACTTAATGGGTCTATAGCCTGACTAAATTACTTTAAGATGTAATGATTACTTCTAGTATTTCATCTGGGACAAATTTTAAACTTCGTTCTAGAAATGTCCTTTGACTCAGCTTGGTAGAAACTGGTATGTATTGTGTTTTAAATTAAAAAAATGGGACCTCTATTCTCAAAATATTTTCTTTTTCCCTCTTCACCCTGAAATTTTGACTTGAGATTATAATTGGTGTTGGAGGGGTCAGGTCATTTCCCTTCATGTAATTTATTTTCAAAACAAAGAATGACAATGTGAGAGACCAGGGTTCAACTTTTGAAACAAAAGCACTTAATCTCCAATGGTACCCTGCCCACACAGCAGAAGTTGGACGGTGTGCACCTGCATTCCCCATGAAAGCGCTATTGCCATGGCGATGAAATGATGTAAGATGCCTTTTTTCCAATTGCCAGTCTCTGAGCTGAGCAGTTCAAATCTGATAGCAGGTGAGTTCTCAGATATGTACCTAGCGTCTTCGAAGATGGGCAATATAAAAGATCTTAACACTGCTACTAACTGGACAGTTAGGGGTTGCTCAAAATATTTTTTTATTGTTTAAAATCTCCTCTATCTGGTCGTACATAGTTATGAATATGTTTTATTGTTTTGTTTTCTCTTGATTTTAGGTTATTCTATCAAGATAAATCCCTTGATAATTTTTTTCCATTGAGAAAAATGGACTCTATCCTGCACCTCTTTCTTGTCACTAGGTATTCCTAGGGGAAAACATACGGCAATGTCTGTTGTAAAATCTTTTAAAACTCCAAACGTGTTCAAATTATTCATTACAGAAAGGTAAAGTGAATACAGAATGGTTGATATGGAAGGTATCCATCATTGTTTTTAACATGCTTTCCCTATACTCTTTATACCAAAAAGGGGTATTGGGTTCAGTATTTGGGGAGATGTGCTCTATTCTCATAGAGTTGTCCAAAAGAGACCCTAACAATATGAGAGTTTCAACAATTTGTGGCCCCCAAACAAACATTTATCTTTTGGGTGTTATCCAGAATTACACTGTATACATTGGCTCACTCTGGAGAACAATCATGAATATTTCTGGTCAAGGGCCACAGAGAGTGTGATCCAGGGGTCACCAAGAGCTTTTTTTTTTTTAATTTTATTTTGGGTTCCTTTTCTTTTTCTCCTTCGGAATGACTTTATTTTTTTTTGTAGCTTTTTTTTTTCAATATGTGAAGAATTTTGTCAAATTGTTTTCCACATAACACCCTGTGCTCATCCCAAAAGGTGCCCTCCTCATTACCCATCACCCACCCTCCCCTCCCTCCCACCCCCCATCAACCCTCAGTTTGCTCTCAGTTTTTAAGAGTCTATATGCTTTGGCTCTCTTCCACTCTAACCTCTTTTTTTTCCTTCCCTTCCCCCATGGGTTTCTGTTAAGTTTCTCAGGATCCACATAAGAGTGAAACCATATGGTACCTGTCTTTCTCTGTATGGCTTATTTCACTTAGCATCACACTCTCCAGTTACATCCATGTTGCCACAAAGGGCCATATTTCATTCCTCCTCATTGCCACGTAGTACTCCATTATGTATATAAACCACAATTTCTCTATCCATTCATCAGTTGATGGACATTTAGGCTCTTTCCATACTTTGGCTATTGTTGAGAGTGTTGCTATGAACATTGGGGTTCAAGTGCCCTTATGCATCAGTACTCCTGTATCCCTTGGGTAAATTCCTAGCAGTGCCATTGCTGGGTCATAGGGTAGGTCTATTTTTAATTTTCTGAGGAACCTCCACACTGCTTTCCAGAGCGGCTGCACCAATTTGCATTCCCACCAACAGTGCAAGAGGCTTCCCGTTTCTCCACATCCTCTCCAGCATCTATAGTCTCCTGATTTGTTCATTTTGGCCACTCTGACTGGCGTGAGGTGATATCTGAGTGTGGTTTTGATTTGTATTTCCCTGATAAGCAGTGAC
Source organism: Felis catus (assembly GCF_018350175.1). Lineage (NCBI taxonomy): Eukaryota > Metazoa > Chordata > Mammalia > Carnivora > Felidae > Felis > Felis catus. The sequence goes on along the minus strand of NC_058379.1, from coordinate 30,047,470 downwards.
GTTGAGCATCTTTTCATGTGCCTGTTGGCCATCCGGATGTCTTCTTTAGAGAAGTGTCTATTCATGTTTTCTGCCCATGTCTTCACTGGGTTATTTGTGTTTCGGGTGTGGAGTTTGGTGAGCTCTTGATAGATTTTGGATACTAGCCCTTTGTCCGATATGTCATTTGCGAATATCTTTTCCCATTCCTTTGGTTGCCTTTTAGTTTTGTTGATTGTTTCCTTTGCTGTGCAGAAGCATTTTATCTTCATAAAGTTGCAGTAATTCATTTTTGCTTTTAATTCCCTTGCCTTTGGGGATGTGTCGAGTAAGGGATTGCTACGGCTGAGGCCAGAGAGGTCTTTTCCTGCTTTCTCCTCTAGGGTTTGGATGGTTTCCTGTCTCACATTCAGGTCCTTTATCCATTTTGAGTTTATTTTTGTGAATGGTGTGAGAAAGTGGTCTAGTTTCAACCTTCTGCATGTTGCTGTCCAGTTCTCCCAGCACCATTTGTTAAAGAGACTGTCTTTTTTCCATTGGATGTTCTTTCCTGCTTTGTCAAAGATGAGTTGGCCATACATTTGTGGGTCTAGTTCTGGGGTTTCTATTCTATTCCATTGGCCTGTCTGTTTTTGTGCCAATACCATGCTGTCTTGATGACAGCTTTGTAGTAGAGGCTAAAGTCTGGGATTTTGGTGCCTACTGCTCTTTTCTTCTTCAAAATTCCTTTGGCTATTCGGGGCCTTTTGTGGTTCCATATGAATTTTAGGATTGCTTGTTCTAGTTTCGAGAAGAATGCTGGTGCAATTTTGATTGGGATTGCATTGAATGTGTAGATAGCTTTGGGTAGTATTGACATTCTGACAATATTTATTCTTCCAATCCATGAGCAGGGAATGTCTTTCCATTTCTTTATATCTTCTTCAATTACCTCATAGGCTTTCTATACTTTTCAGCATACAGATCTTTTACATCTTTGGTTAGATTTATCCCTAGGTATTTTATGCTTCTTGGTGCAATTGTGAATGGGATCAGTTTCTTTATTTGTCTTTCTGTTGCTTCACTGTTAGTGTGTAAGAATGCAACTGATGTCTGTACATTGATTTTGTATCCTGCAACTTTGCTAAATTCATGTATCAGTTCTAGCAGAATTTTGGTGGAGTCTATCGGATTTTACATGTATAGTATTATGTCATCTGCAAAAAGTGAAAGCTTGACTTCATCTTTGCCAATTTTGATGCCTTTGATTTCCTTTTGTTGTCTGATTGCTGATGCTAGAACTTCCAACACTATGTTAAACAACAGTGGCGAGAGTGGACATCCCTGTCATGTTCCTGATCTCAGGGAAAAAGCTCTGTTTATCCCCACTGAGGATGATGTTAGTTGTGGGCTTGTCATAAATGGCTTTTATGATCTTTAAGTATGTGACTTCTATCTTGATTTTCTCGAGCGTTTTTATTAAGAAAATTTGCTGAATTTTGTTAAAGGCCTTTTCTGCATCGATTGACAGGATCATATTTTTCTTATTTTTCTTTTATTAATGTGATACATCCCTTTGTTTGATTTGCAAATGTTGAACCAGCCCTGCATCCATGAAATGAATCCCACTTGATCATGGTGAATAATTCTTTGTATTTGCTGTTGAATTCGATTTGCTGTTATCTTACTGAGAAATTTTGCATCCATATTCATCAGGGATATTGACCTGTAGATCTCTTTTTTTTACTGGGTCTCTCTCTGGTTTAGGAATCAAAGTAATACTGGCTTCATAGAATGAGTCTGGAAGTTTTCCTTCCCTATTGTTTGGAATAGCTTGAGAAGGATAGGTATTATCTCTGCTTTAAACATCTGGCAGAACTCCCCTTGGAGCCTTCTGGTTCTGGACTCTTATTTGTTGGGAGATTTTTGATGACTGATTCAATTTCTTCGCTACTCAGAGCCAGTTCAGCCTCTGCTCGCCACCAGTCAAGCCTTAATCCTGGCTTTTCAGATGGTTCCACAGACCACTAATCAGTGCCACGTTAAGTGTCCAAGCCTACATTCAATAAACCATCAAAGCACCAGCCCAATGGGCCTATTTCGCAATTAGTTCACAGTAGCTGCTCAAGCCAGGGTTTTTCAACTGAAGGGGAGCTAATTCTTGGCAGAGCTGTCACGTGACAGTTGGTTTGGAATGTGGTGGCTTTGGAGTCAGCTTGGGAGCTGAGCAGACCGCTGGCCACTGAACATGGCCAAGTGGCCATTGGGGAAGGCTCCTTGTGAGACCCCTGGTAGTATGAATGCCGGGTGAAGATGGCCATTGTTGGGCTTCCCCTCTTCCTTCAGAAGGGCTTCACTTGGTGGTAACTGCATTGTGTCTTGGGTCAGGGGTTGAAACTAGAGGTGGGAGGCTGTTAGGATTTGCACTTTTCTCTTAGCTTAGGCACCTCCTCCAGGGCATCAACTATCTTCCACAGAGACCTTGGAGAAGAAGATTTGATAACCAGAATGGGAGAGTCCCTGGCTCAGGGGTTCAAAGCATGATCTCAGGGGCCCTGGGAAGGCCCTAGTTTTTCAGGGGTCTCTGTCCCCGGGGAACATCTACATTCCTATCCTGGACTTCCCACTCCTCAGAATAGTCAATCTTGGTGAGTCACTTAATCTCTCACAGAAAATATGGGTCACAGGCCCTGCCCTCTCTGCCCCACGGGGTTGATATGGGGATCCCAGGAGATGGTAACAGGTCTTCCCCATGAGCTGTAAAGCATCCTAGCCATGGAAAGGATGAAAAGGAAGCTTCCATCCTCCTTTGTCCTGTAGCCATCTAAGTCCCACTCTAGATTCAACCGCTACCAAAATTTAGATAAGTTTCAGACATTTACTGACTGAACACTTACACACTGCTTCTGAACCATCAGTCATTTTTTCCGGATTTTTCCTACATTTAATCACTTTCAACTTCATACCATAAGACTAATAGACCTTAGGAAAGTTTTCATTGTGCAGTCCAGGGAACTTAGGCACAACCCAAGAGGCACTAACCCCATGCTCTCAATGACTGGAATAATCTGATTTCTCAGTCCCCCCCCCCCCAAAAAAAAAAAAAAAAGTTGAAAAAAAAAAAACTCATACTGCACGTTTCCAAGAATACTGCCGAGACAGACTCAGCAGGAACATTCAGTCCTTGCTGGTAAACAAAGCTTCTGTATGCTCTGCCCCATGATCGTATCAAGGAAGAATCCCTGAGTTATTCTTGAGCAGCACCAACAATGTACTGCCATACATTTCTGTCCTTCTAAGTGTCCCTAAGGAGGAAAACATGTATGTCGTTCGTGTAAGAAGGTACCAGGCTGATGCTGAGGTGAGCTTGCCTGTCTTTCCTTGAGGAAGACAAGTTCTTTAAGTCTTTCCAATCAACTTCTGTTGTAAATATGACAGTGTACATTTTATTTTTAAATGGTTTTTTTTCCCAACGTTTATTTTTTGGGACAGAGACAGAGCATGAACGGGGGAAGGGCAGAGAGAAAGAGACACAGAATCGGAAACAGGCTCCAGGCTCTGAGCCATCAGCCCAGAGCCTGACGCGGGGCTCGAACTCACAGACGGCGAGATCGTGACCTGGCTGAAGTCGGACGCTTAACCGACTGCGCCACCCAGGCGCCCCGATAGTGTTCATTTTAGACGATATTGTTAGTTTCCTTGGTGTGGAGAGTGGTGAGTGGTTGTCTCTTGCCAACTGTATCTTTGGTCAGGGGACATTTACCCCTGGCAGTGCCAAACCTGGTCAAAAACAGTGTCATAGAATCTTTTTCATCAGCAGCAATTTTTTTCTGCTTGTGTAAATAGTTTTGTATTCGCCATCCTAAGTGATCTTGAGAGACAAATCCCCAGGAAAAACATCTGACAGGGACCCTATTCAATTGCTTTTGTGGTCTTTGACTCACCCACTGTGTTCTATCTTATATCCTGAAGTCAACAAGAGAACTGAAAAGTGGGCAAATACTGTATATCATGATCGCACCCTGATGGTGTTTTCTTTCCTAACATTCATGTGGCCGTAGGAATACGGGAAAAAGTTATGAATCATGGAAACTGTTGCTGAGGAATATGTTTGGGTGGTAATGTTTGTGGGGTATTCTTGTCTTCAGTCCGGAGAGCTACCCTGATTCCAGAGTCCTGGGGGGACTGGTGCTTCAGGGTGGGTGGGGAAAGACTGACGTCCCAGGTGATGTTTCTACATTATGAGAAAAATGTATTCCTTGTGTGTTGTGTGATTTTGTGTGCATGAGACTTGGGACGGTTCTGTATGTGTGTGTATGTCGCGTGATTGTTAGTGTGTATGTGTATGTTTTTTCTTGAGAGACCCAGAGACAGAGAGAGCCTCACTCTGAACGAGGCAGACATATTGAAACATAGAGAGAGATGTTGGTTTTTTTCAGACGATATGTACCACTGACACTGCACAATGACCAATGTCTACAATTTCAGAACGTTCTCATACTGCACACTTCAAGGAAACCCATGCAGGTAACAAAAGCGTCCATATATTCTAGCTCATGTTCATATAAAGGAAGAGTCCCTGAATTATTCTTCAGCAGCACCCACTAGGTGTTGACGTGCATTCTCTTTTCTTCTAGGTGTATAGTTGGAAGCATAGACTGTGTGGCTTTTTCAGACTGACTTCTTTCACTGACATGTATCCAGTTAGCATTTATCCATGTCTTTTTGGGGGCTTGATAGCTCAATTATTTTGTTAAAGAATATTTTATTGAATGTATTGAAAGTTCATTGTCCTTTTCCCTATTGAAGGACAGTGTGGGTTGCCTCTAGTATTGATGATCATACATAAACCTGATAAAAGCACTCCTGGGTAAGATTTTGTGTGAACACAATCTTTCAACTCAACTGGGTAATTGCCGAGCGATAACATTGCTGGATGATACAGGAAGACTGTGTTTTGTTTTATAAGTTAGACGTCACCAGTGAAACTGAGGCTGGCACTTCCTTTATATGTTATTTTTAAATTAGTTTTTTTTGTAGTTTTAATTAATTTGTTTCGTTATTATGCAGTGCAAAATTAGTTTCGAAGCAGAATTCAGTGATTCATCACTTACGTACAACATCCAGGAATCATCACAATTTCTTTCCTTAATACCTGTCCACCCACCTCCCTCCAGCAACACCGTTCTCTATCCTTTTTTCCTGTGGTTTCTCTCCCTCTCTTTCTAAACCCCTGATTCCCAAGTTTTCATGTTTTTTTCTTAAATTCCCCATGTGAGTGAAATCACATGCTTTTCTTTCACCGACTCAATTTCTTTGATATACGTCTATTCAGAGGATCTATTCCTCTTGCGTGGGTTTTGGTAGTTTGTGTCTTAGAAGGAATTAGCCTTTTTAAGCTATAACAGAGTTTTTCCAATCATTACTTCAGAATTCTTTCAATGTCCATAAGATCTGTAGTGATGACTTTTTCAACTGATGCTAACATGTTTTCTCTTTCTTCATGGTTATTCAGGCTAGAGCTTTACCCATTTTACTGACAAATACAAAGAACCAGCTTTTGTCTTGCTTTTGTTTTCTCTCATAATATCCTGCTTTCTATTTCAGTCTTATCTGCAGTATTTTTTCCTCCTGCTTTTTATATTACATTACTGTTCCTTGTTTTGTTTCCTAAGGTGGAACCTTAAATTATTCACTTTATGTCTTTCTTGTTTTCTAACACATTGCATTTAGGACTAAATTTTCCCCAACCACTGATGTCCACAATTTCTCATCAAATTATATCTTCATTGAAAATACTTTTCAATTTCTCTTGAAACTTCTTTGACCACTGTATTATTCAGAAGTGTATGATGAAATCTCCAGTTATATTTGGATTTTCCAATAATTCTCTTATTGTGTATTTCTAGTTTAATTACACAGAGGTGTGAGAGCATACATGGTAAGATTTCTACTCTTTTCAATTCGTTGAGTTGGGTTTTTATGGCCCAGTGTGTGGTCTCTATTGGTGAAGGTTCCATGAGAGCTTGAGAAAAAATTGTGTTCTTCTTGAGAGACTCTGCTCCAGTAAATCTTGACTCTCCTTAGTAACTTTTCTGTCTCTTGGGGGCCATGGTTTGTCGTGTTTTTCTCTCTCATAAGTTCCAGAAGTGTTGTGGATTGTTCAGTTTGTTCAGACTTTTTCTTGTTAGGATGGAGAGAGGTGATTTCCATACTTCTTGCCTGTGGGGCCCTCTACCTTTGTTTGAACACGCCTTCATTCTCCTTTTCTCTTTAAGGGTGTATTGAGCTCAATAAATTTGGGCACATGCTGCTTCTATTCATATAATTAGCTTTCCAAAACAGCTGAGAGAAACGTGCATGGACGTGTTTATGGACCACAATGCACATTTTCTTTTACATGTTTGCTGTTACCCCCACTTATAGTTTTACAGAAATATCAGCCATATGCTTCCACTCAACTTTTTACCCTCTGCAGGTGTAAGGACTTGAGAAAATAGCATTTTTTGTGTGTATGTGTGGTTTTCCTGTTTTTTAAAAATATCCATTGAGTACCCAGCCTTTCATACACAACAGTAGTGTGTTGCGATGAAAAGTGAAATAATTATATATGTAGCTAATTGCATAATTTTTATGTAGAGGTCCGACTTTAAAAAATAAATCTCTATTAATGTTGTTTTGATGTAATGCATGACTCAGATCTCGACTCTTCATCCAGAGCTCTCTTCAAAGGCTACACTATGGTCATTTGCATGACTTGGCAACAGACTTAGCTTGAGGACTCACATTTAGAAGGAATCAATCATACAAGATGATACGGTTTCACACATTTGACAACACCAATATGTTATGTAGATAATGCCTCTTTTCCCAAGGCACTTGTTTTCATCCTGTTTGATCAGATGTCTGTTGATCCTGGGTCAGGCAACTGATATATTCTGGAAGCATCGTGCACAATAATTTGGGAAATGTCCACTTACTGTGTACTCACGCAGTCACCAATGTCATTTTTGAGAAATTTATCTGACAACTTAAAAACTGTGTCTTGTTTAAGATAAAGTGATTATTTTTAAACAAAGCAGCTGTGTGTCATGGAAAAAACACTGCCCTGGGAGCTTGGACCCCAGGGTTTGAATGCAGCTCTCAGTTTTGTTAGGTTGTGAGATATCAGACAAGATAGTTCCTTTCTGATTAAACTTCCTGAGCTTTAACACCACAAGCTTTACTTGAATTAATCATCCCACCCTCATGACAACTGTTGTGCTGTAGTTTCTGAAGGCACTGTTCAGATGGAGAGATTGAAGCACGAAGATGAATGTGGACAAGCTCACAAACTCTTAACTGAAAAGCCAAAATGTGAGAACAGCCCCATGCTTGTATTCTGAGCTTTTGAATTATACTCCCCACACTGACAAAGTTGATTCTGAACCATGGAATCAGTAGGAACCAAACAAACTTTCCAAGTTCTGTGTATATTTCCGGGACTGCATGCATCTGTGGTCACATTGAGGACAGTGTTTGGCATAGCCATCATTGTGAAAACCACATAGAGTGTCCAAATCTGTCTGGTCAGCTCATAAAGAGACTGGGAGGGACAGTATCGAAATCCCTGGTAAATCTCTTTCAGTGCTGCGTAACTTCTCAGAAGCAGGCCAAAAACAGGGATTCAGAGATATGCAGGGATGTTGTGTTCTTTGATAGCTTACCTCAACCCCAGAAGTGCTCAAATGCTGGAAACTACACACCTCAGCAAAAATGGCAAATAACCCAAAGTACTTTTTGGTTATTAACCCAATGTGTGCTTTTTTTGCAACTCTTTTACAGAGCTGGGTTAGAGAATGTAACAAGGTACCCATGTCACGCTGTAATGAACCTTCCCATTTTTGGATGTCTGCTTTTAGCTTGGAGAGCTGCCTAACTCAAGGAATACACAGACGAAACAAAAACTGGATGGAAAAATATGGGGTAAGTTATGGTCATTTTAATTCATCTTAGATTTTGAATTTTTTAACTATCTTCTTTTTAGGGTTTTTCATTATTATCATTATTATTTTTATTATTGCTGAAGTATAGTTGACACAATGTTACATCAATTTCAGGCATAAAGGATAGTGATTTGACAGGCCTCTGTGTTCATTATGTGCTCACAAGTGTAACTACTGTGTGCCACCATACAGTGCCATGATGGTACCATTGACTAAAATCCCTATGCTAGACCTTTCAATACTGTGATTTATGCATTCGATAATTGGAATGTTCCTCCCACTCCTCTTAATTACAGCTAGCTTTCAAAGGTATAATTCCAGTATTTACTGGAATCCCATAATGGATTATCCTTATAACTGTGTTCTCTTAGGAGGAGCAAAGGAAGAAGACAAGACAAACAAAATCTGCTTCTATGGTGAGCTTCCGTGTCTTTGCCTGAGATAGAAATTTTGACTTCTAAGTTTTATTTTCGAGTGAATTCAGACATAACAATGTGACAGTGTATTTTTTAGAGGTTAGGTACCATTTTCTCAGGGTGGGAAGAGGAGTTGTAAATTGTACGAAGACTCAGAAGAAATTTTTGCTCCTTGAACAAAATAGTTTGCTTATTTTTTTATTTGTTATTTATTATTGGGGAGAAGGAGAGAGAGAACATTGTGATTGAAGGAGAGGAGCAGAGGGAGAGAGAGATTTACGTAGGCTCCATGTTCAGCACAGAGCGTGATGCAGACTCCATCCCTTGACCCTGGAGTCATGACGTGAACTGAAATCAGGAGTCAGAATTTCGACCATCTAAGCCACTGAGGTAGCTCATTGAATTAAGAACTTTGCAATTACTGCTTCAATGGACTTTTGAGATTCAATCCATAGGAAAAGCTCCTCTTTTCCACTGGTGTATTCTGTGCTTGATTCAGGGGCGTTGACTTTACTGGTTCTTCCAAATCTTTTGCTTTCTAATAGTCACTAAGAGAACCAATGACAAGTTATACATATTACGCTCATGGTGCTAGTTTTTCTGTAATTGCAGGTGTAAGCAGCCAATGTTAATGGTATGTATTCTGGAATCAGTCTCTTGCTAAGAAAACTCTAGATGTTAAGGCAGGTGGAGCATTCTTGCTGTGTTCAGTCTGGAGGACCTTCTATTTCCAGGACTGTCATGGGTGAGAAGGGGAAAGATAAACTTCCCTGGGAAAAAACTATCCATATTTCCACAATACAAGGGAGTCATGTGTTCCATTAATGTGTTTTGGGGAGAGTGTTCATGAGGCTTGGCGGTGTCTTTTGTGACTCTATGCAGTGTAATTGTGAGTTGATGTGTGTGAGAAAGAGACAGCACCACCCCACCCACCCCTACGCTTACACACACACACAGAGATTTGTTCCCCCTGGGGATAGGTGCCACTGGCACTGCAAAATTGCAAATGTCTACCTTCTCAAAACAACTCATATTGCACACGTTAAGTATTATTGCTGAGCATGGCTCAGCAGTAACATTAAGTCCATGCAGGTGACCACAAGCATCCTTATGCTCTGGCCCGTGTTCATATCAAAGAAAAGTCCCTGCGTTATTCTTGAGCAGCACAAACAAGGTACAGACGTGTAATCTGTGTCCTTCTAGATGTCCCCAAAAAGGAAAAGCGGAGGGCCGTTTCTGTAAAGAGGCAGCAGGCTGTTGCTGAGGTGAGCTTTCCTGTTTTTCTCTGAGGAACACAAGTGCCTTCATAGTGACTTTCCAAAGAAGTTCTGTTGTAAATACGACAATGTACATTTTAGATGATAATGTTACTTTCCCCGTTGGGGAGATTTGAGAGTGGGTGTCTCCTGCCAACTGTAACCTTTGACAGGGGTACATTTACCACTGGCAGCGCCAACCCTGATAATAAACAGTGCATGGCAAATATTTCTTCAGCAACAATTTTTTCTGCTTGGGAAATTTTTCCTGCTTGTACGCATCCTAAGTGGTCTTGAGAGACACATCCCTTCTGACAAACAACTTCTGACAGGCATCATATTCATTTGCTTTTGTCGAAATGGGCTCTTTATTGATTTTACCTTTTTCAATACTTTCCACTCTATAATATATTGACTTTCCATGGACAAAACGTTAGTATCTCAGAAGGAAGTTCAGTCATTCCAGGCGGTGGGGAAAAGGCCGTGAGTGACTATCTGGGCCCAAACAATCTTGCCAAGCACCGAGTTGTAAGTAACAGAACTTTTCTTCCCCAACATCAACAAAGGAATTGCTGTGTGGCAGCCCACCACCAGAGTGGGAGCTTGCCTACTCATTGAGGGCAGACCAGTCGTTCCTGACTCTGACGCCTGATGTCAGTCTCTTCCTGCCCCTGAAGTGAGGTGGGCTCTTTCCAACACTACCTGTATTGAAGTGCATTTGGGTTTTATATTCCCCACTCTATTTGACATCTAACCTGATTGCTTTGCAACGTGACACGTTTCTTTGGATTGCATTAAACACACAGGGACACACCACTGTTTTTTCTTCAGCTGTGTAGACATTAATATAACATACGGGACTAAAGTGGGAAGCCTTCCAGAGGTTGAGCTTTGAGTAATTTTGTGTGATCTCCAAACGTGTAACTGATATCTGACCCAAGTATAGAAGTGTTTACATTCACATGAAACGCAGTCACTTGTGGCAGCTGAATTTTTTTCACATTCTACTGTCACCTGGGAGTGGTGAGTTTGAATAATTTGAAAATAATTTGGTGAGTTTGAAATTTGAATAATTTGAAATTTGAAATTTGAATAATTGATTAGAAAATGCATTAATATTGAAGCCTCATGATGTCACATTCTGCTCTCATTTTTTTCATACCTTAGTCTAAATATTTGAGTGGCAAACTGTTGATTTTATGATATTGCTGATGAACTCTATGCACAAAGACAAAATAAAAACAAGTGTATTTGAAATCATGAGTCAGTCACAGCATATAATTAGGCTTTTCCTTCTTTTCCCTTTTTCTTTTTAGTGTTCTTTGGAATATGTCCCACACTGAGGCCTCCAGCTTTGTTTTTCTTCCTCAGAAGAAATTTTGGGTTTCTTTGTTGTACCTGTGAGAAAGATGCAGGTGGTATTTGGATAAGGATTGCATTGTGTAGATTGCTTTGGATAAAATAGACATTGTAACAATAATTGTAGTTGCAAACCATGAACATGGAATGTTTTCTCATTTCTTTGTATCATCTTCCATTTCCTTCTTAAGTTTTCAGAGTGCAAATCTTAAACCTCTTTGGTCAGGCTGATTTCTAAGTTTCTTACAAAGTATCTTTGGTGCAATTGTCAATGGGATCGATTTGTTGCTTTTTCTGAGTGGGTGGGGGGATGGGATAGAGGGGGGATGGGTATGGAGGTAGGCACTTGTTATGATGAGTAAAGGATGTGGTCTGTAAGTGACGAATCACTGAATTCTAATCCTGAAACCAGTATTGCACAGTAGGCTAGAGAATTAAATACACATTTGGCATAAAACGGGGAAAACCATGAGCAGATGATTTGATCTTTGCTGTTTTTACACCTCCATTTGGACACTGCTATCCTGACGCACACATTTTACCTTGGAGAACTGAGCTCCCGCACACAAACCATTTTGTTTTGGTGCTGTGCTTAAAGAACATGGAAATCAGACATAGACGAACATAGGATATCTTGGGATCGTTTCCGGGGAAAAATCATAAAACACTTCAATTCCTTGATCAACTTAAAAAAGTATAGCTCAACATACAAGTTCTAGTTTATCTGAATTTATTTTATAGCTAATGAATTCTTTTCAAGAGCAATTTCTTCTGTAAATGACGGGATCTTCTCGCCACACCATCATGCATTCAGCCTAGATTCTGCTTTGTTAAATTTTAAAAAGGGAAATGCTATACTCCCATGTTAGATAAGGGACATCAATGATGTGTGATCTCCCATGGTGGGCAAGCCATAGTCAGTTGTAGGGTAGCGACATCCAGAGTTCATTTATATGCAGAAGAAACACATCTGTATTCTCTTTGTGCCACTGTGACTTTGATATCCACTACAGGTGCCCAAATCTCACCCTCTACCAAAGCAAGAAATTTACCATTAGAGCACTGTGTGACTTTGGAAAGGATCTATGTCCTTCTGAAGGACAGATGTCTGAAGGCCCAGCAGCAGAGGCAGGTGTGGAAGGAAACTGTATGATTCTGAGGTAGAGTGCTTTTGCCTGGTTGACATGGATGCCTTCCTTCTGTTCTGGGCACAGTAGGTGGCAGTGGGGTGGGATGGTTGCTCAAGACCCACTTTTGAGCCGAACCTTTGCTGCATTGCCATGCTTCTGAAAGCAGGGAGCACACTCTTGCGGTCGTTGGGCCTGAGTGATGTCCTGCGTGCCGGGTGGTGGACACAGACCTGATCTTTCCTCATTGGCTCCAAACATTTGCCTGTTCTATGCACGTTTTAAGGCCTGTCTAAAGCAAACAGGTACACTTAGTGTACAGGTGTGGCCGAACACTCCCCACCTGACACCCTAAGCAGTGTTGATGGAGCCTGGTATCACATCCTCTGGAGAACTGACTTGGGTGGTTCCTTTTCCAAGCTCTCATTCTACCGTGGGGTGACTGTTCTGATCGAGAGACTAGGACAGGCGCAGATCACAGGAGGCGGAAAGAGTCCAGAGGATAAGGCTGGCCTCTGCCTTTTTAAGCCATGGTTCAAATCCCTCCTATCAGGTTTTCTGTAGAAATGAGAGAGTCTAATATGCTGGGGGGAATCATGGCCACTTGTTCTCCATGTGCAGTCATGTTACTCTCCAGTCCCCGCATGTGCACTGACATACATTCGTGGCGTGTTCATGAAAAAGGAGACCCTGGAGAAGTGACAAGAGGGCTCGAGCGAGCCCTGCCATGGGGCAGCAGCATCCATTTTCCCACCTGCGTGCTCAATTGCCCAAACATGTGCAGGGAATTCCTGAAATTGGTAGGTTTCTGCTGGACCCAGGGTCATCCTTGGCCCAGACTTCAGAGGAAAGGACTAGAGTACTCTCTGTGTACCTGGAATTATGATGAGCTAACTTCCCTGAGTCTGTGAGGAAGATGACACAACGGAGGTTTCCAAAGAGAATGATTTGATTTTCATAGGATTAGAGCATCCATTGGAAAAGATAAAGTGGCCTACAAGATTCCTTCCAACATGCTGTAATTTGGTGAGACAAATTGCCAGACACGTACCTGGTCCACTCCAATTTAATTTTTTGTTCTAGGAATAAGTATACAGGTGACATTATCACATGTCCAATTATCACATATGTTCACATATTCAATACAAACATATAGTTTTCCAAAAGCTCTAATTCATTCCTCTTACAAGACCTGTGTGCTACATTTTTTTTGGAAGAAGTTTCCTTTGAAGTAAAAGTCTCTATTTTAAATGGCCTGTTGCTGTTTTCCCCCATCCCTGCTGACCCATCGACCCCCCCCCCCACCCCTTTCACTTCTGTCTTCCTCATTGAACATCATCTCATGGCACTGGTCACGTTTTCATGGTCACAAATAAAGATATAGTGCTGGGCACAGAGCAAGGATGGGTGGTGGTTAAAAGAATTCATACAAAATGAACCTGTATTTGAGGTGGGTCAAGAGCGTCAAAATTGCAGGCCCAGGATGGCAGGCACGGAGCAATTCCCCCTGACCTTCCATTGCAAAGCCTCCTGTATCTATCTGTAAATTATTATCCTGATTTGTCTTCAAATTCCTGCCAATTACTCCTAAATATTTCTACATGCAAGGTAGCAGGAAGAGGCCACATGTGTATAATTATATATGGAATTTATAGATATTTTATATAATTATATAATTAATTAATAGATAATATTATATAAAAATATATAATTATATATGGAAATCATATATATATAATCCATATAATTATATATATATATATAATTCCACTATCTATCTATCTACCTATTATTTATCCATTCATTGATTGATGGACACTTGGGCTGCTTCCATATCTTTGCTATTGCAACTCATGCTATAAATATACAGGTGCTTGTATCCTTTTGAATCATTGTTTCTTGAATAAATTATTCCTTGAATAAATGTCCAGTAGTGTTACTGCTGGATCATAAGGTTGTTGTATTTTTAAATTTTAGAGGAGTTTCCATATTGTTTTCCACTGTGGCACCACCACTTTGCATTCCCAAGAAGAGTTTGTTTTCTCCACATCCTTGCCAACACTAATTGCTTCTTTTGTTGAATTTTGCCATTCTGACAGGTGTCAGGTTGTAGCTCACTTTGGTTTTGATGTGCATTTCCCTGATGATAAATAAGCATTTCTCATGTGCTGTTGGCCATCTGCATGCCTTTTTTTTGGAGAAATGTCTGCTCATGTCTTTGGCCCAGGTTGTAATTGGTGGGGCTTGTGTAATATATCACTTCTTTATCTACTTTGGATATTAGCCATTTATTAGATATGTCCTTTGCAAATATCTTCTGCCATTCTTCTGTAAGATGCTTTTTCGTGTTGACTGTTTCCCTCACTGTGCAGAATTTTTTTATTTGATAAAAATCCCAACAGTTTGTTTTTACTTTAGTTTCTCTTGCCTCAGGAGACATATTTGAAAGTAGTTGCTGTGGCTGATGCACTGACTCAGACTTGGATTTACCTTCCATGTGGGGCAAAGAGTGGCCAGAGGGACCACCGGCATCAGTGGTGGGTGCAGGTCACCACCACAAGGAGGATTCTGGGTCAGGTAACAAGACATGAACAGCTCTGTGCATCAGGCAGTGCCATAGCAGCCTCAATGGCCCCACAAAGCCACTCTGTGTCATGCAGTGACAACCATGGCAGTGGCCTGTGCAATGCTGTCCTCCTTCAGCATACTCAGCTGTAGCAACAGTGATAGGTCTGGCTGGCAGGACCAGCTCCAAAACAGCCCAAAGTCCGTGGCAGAAGGCAAGGATGGCAGATAGGGTGGAACCCAATAGGGCAGTACCTGGGGTTTGACACTTTACCGGTTCTCTTCTCCCAGACCATGTTTGGAGGACTAAAGGGCTCTCACATGTGTACCCTCAAAAGAAATGGACAAGCGTGATGTGATGTGTTGCTGAGTGCCAGGGATGAACTATAATCAGGATGTAGAGTCAAGATGCTGGCTAGTGTGCAATATGCCTGGAAGAAACGCAGAGGGGTGTACTAGAGCACGATTGCCCTGTATAATTTCATATTAAGGTTGCACTGGTTTAAAACACAAAGATCTTGTCCTGAACATCATTCAGATACTCTAACAACTTCCCAGTTTAGTTATTCTTGTCTTTTCAAGATGCTTGGAAACCTGAGAGGATCTGAGGATCTGCCCATGGGAAAACAAACACAAAAACACAGGCCTACTTGACCAGAAACCTGAGTTCTGTGACACTCATGCAGAGGTGAACAATCATACAGGGAACGACTATCCTGGTGAAAAGCCAGGGGACCTTTGGCCAAACATGTGCCATAGTCACAATGACTAGACCAGAATCCCCAGGATATGACTGTAAGACAATTACATGGAATGGACCCCAGGGACGTCTCAGAGTTAAAAGCGAGCAAAGGGTGAAAATGGCTGGAGGGAGCGTAAGAGTTCAGCATCAGGGATAAAGATGTAACGTGACTGGCAGAGTCTTCCACAGCTTGTCGATTGGCTCAGGAAGGACAAACGCCTGTGGGATTTGTCAAACGGTGCTGTCCATAAGTTCCACCTAAAAACCCTGTTGCCAAGAAGCCTGCCCAGATCCTTCCTTCAGAAACAGAGGGAAAGAACAGGCTCAGGGTATGTGTCATGCCCTTGCCAACAGTACAGGGGGCAGCAGTGATACAGCTGTAGCAGGGATGGGCTCCCAGCCAATGGGCAATTGTTTGGAAGCAGGTCTTGGTGCAGGAATCGATCCAAAGGTACTTTCTGTGCTGACCAGATCGTGAAACAACCTGCCTACATGAAAACCTGCCTTTTGTCAAAATGAAGGAATCTCCATTAGTGATGGGAGGGAGTCCAACTGGATACCCATGTGCATGCATACTTTGGCCAGCTAAGCAACACCATGTGCTCAGGAAGAGAAGGGCAAGGTTTTCTCTGAGATACTAGACCCATATTCATGGGTCAGTTTCTCAGGAACTGAGAAACTGGTACGATTCACACAGCCATGGCTCTTCAACATGAACAGAGACCTAGCTAGAAAAGCAGTAATGGAATAGGCATGAGTACAAGCAGTACCAAAGTGTTGCATTTCCAAGGGAATGGCATACATTGGTGAAAAAGACGTATTTATTAATAAACTCTATCCAGACAGGAGGCCAGCTCCATCGCTAAAACTTCTGGCTTAGTCTACACACAAGCATTCTTCACTGGGCACCTGCAGATGATCTAAGCCTGGTGATGTCCCCAAATTCTGATACCTTTGGCCAAACCTATTTCACACGCACCAGGATGCTACCCAAATCAAAGCTTAATGGGAAAGGATATGACTTTGAGACAAGGGTTCTAAAATGATTCCAGGGAGACCTTTGTTTTCAAAGAAGAGAAATTATTTACGATTGTTAAATAGACTACTGAAAAACAAGAGCTCATGGACATGAGGGTCCATTGCCCTCTGGGACATCAGACACTTGGAAACCTCCACTGGCTCAGGATCTGCAAGGATGACTCACTTCCCATCTTTGCAACTCGGCTGTGTATGGGACAGTCACACGGACTCAGTGTGTAACTTGAGACCAGGAAAGAAAACCAAAAATGGGAGAGGAATGACTACGTGGGGAGTCAAAGCTATGCTTTTAAGTAGGCCTGGGGGAAAACAAAGGAAGTTGAGCACGACCTTCCCTTCCCCATGTCCCACACAGGAGGCGGGATCCACCCTAAACTTGGGCTTAGCCTACCCGCAAGCATTCCCCTGGGAAACTTCACACACCCTGAATTTTGGGAGAACCACATATTTCTGAAACCAGATCGAGTAAGGCCCAGGAGAATACTTCTATCACCATCCCAGGCACACCATCAAAGCCCCAAGCCGAAACAAGAGGACTACTCACTGTCCCGAAATAGTGTCCATGCAAACCCTCTTTCATCAAAAAAGCTCAGGAGTGGCAATGGAGACATACACTGCCAGAGTTCTTCACCACACATGAGATTCGGAGAAAGTTGAGGATGAAGTAACCCCACGTAGTCTCCTATCAAGCAGGTCGTATCCTCCGTAGGCGGACAACTGGGAGCCCTGCATCAAGAAGCGTGCCTTTTTCCATAGGAGACAGTGATCTCTGGCTAGGCCTATCCCTGTCATGTTTCCCATCAGTTGAGGGAGGCAGTAGTGTTTGAGTTGTAGCTATGGGGTTCTGAGGGCTCTTGCTCAGGAATCTGCAACAAGGACTCGATTCCCTAATTGCCATCAAAGATTCTGCCATTGGTGACCCCCTCCTGGTTCCTACAACCCATGTGCAACCTGTCGGCTTCTTAGAATGAAACACCATCATCCAGGGCAGTGAGGCAAGCTGGCTCTCCATCCTCCATAGCACGGCAAGCAAAGCACCAAGCACCAGGGACTCGAGGCTTTCTTTCCTTTGGTAGAGGAGAGCCTGATAGTTCTCACTGAGCACAGGAGCAGAGTGAGAATTGGTGGCATACCCAGGGGTGCCACGTGAATGAAGAATGTCTCTAAGGCAACTAACAGGAAAAAAACACATTCTCAACAACACAGCAAGCAGATGGAAATGGGCACCAGGTGGGCCAAAACTCAACATTTTTGCTTTATTTGCCCTCGGCCCCCAAGGGACCATCTCCCTGCCCAAATCTCTGGTCAGCGTACATACCAAACACATTCTGCTGGGTCCCTTCAGATGCTCTGGGCTTCAGAATGGATGCGTTTCTGAAACACAGTGATATAGTGAAGGGGCCATGTGGCAAAAGCTCTCCCCCAGTCACAAGAACACAAAAAGAATCTCACAGGTGGGAGACAGAAGGTAGGACTCGAGGCACTGAATGTGAACACATTGTGAGAAGAACCTTTGTTTCTACAAGACAGCAACGAGGCGATAAGGTGGACGAGGAGGTCCAGAGCTCTTCAGAGCTTGGAAGTGGAATTCTACGGAGACGGCTGTGTCCTGCACCAGCTCCTGGCAACATGGCTTTAAGAGGAAGTAACGCCAGAGAGCTTATGCAAAAGCGCCATCTAGTGTCTGCATCTGGGAGCCGTGTCAGCACCAGGCTTGCCTTCTTTCTTCAGAAGGACCCTGGGCCTTGGTCAGCTTTTGTTGCTTTTTGCAACATTGAATGGCGTGAGAAGTGATAGTGCTATAGCTGGGAGTTTCCCCAGCTGTGACTCCAAAGTTGGAAAGGGGCTTTGGTGCCTTCCTGTAAAGGGCTTTTTCTGTGCTGACCAGTTTCTGGAGCCTTCGGCTCCTGTGTGAACCGTCTGCTTTTCAGAAGGAAGGCATCTCAGTTAGGCAGATCAAGGAAGGGAGCTGGCTCCCATCCCTGCTGCCCCTGGCTACAAAGAGGCAAGCACCACACTCAGGGATAGGAGGGCTATTCTCCTTTGGGATATCGGAGACTCATGGCTGGTTCTGAGCATGGGACTGAGTGGGAAGCCACCTGTCCCTGGGTGCGTGCCTGCTTTGTGAGTGCCACCTCTAAGGCTCCTAACAGTGAATGAAGAGGCAGTCAGAAACACAGGAAGGGACAGGGTATAGCTGCAGCCAGAGTCAAAGGATATTCAATATTGCCATCAAATGTAAATGCAATCATGTGGAACGGAGATTATCTTCATTTCTCCCAGGACCACCCAAGGGGCCAGCTTCCCGCTATGTCTGGCCCAGCCTCCACACAAACAGCTCTCGGTTGGATCTTTTCCAAAACCCTAGGGTTCTCTGGATGTCCGTGTAGTCTTGAAACCAAAAGGCCAGGGACCCTTTGGCTACACCTGTCCCAATGTCACAAGAGCTGGCCCCATTGGACATCTGCAGCTGCATATTGTATTCTGAAAAACTGAGTTTTTATGGAATGGAAGATGAACCTTGATGGATGATAAAGCATGTCATGAAAGTGGATGCACAGAAGGCCAGAATTCTTCAAGTTCACAAGAACCTGACCAGCGCAGTGACTTCTTTATGTACCTTGGTCAAGAACCACAAGAACCTTTGGGACCATTTGCTGCAGGAGTTCTCCACAGGATGCCCTTTGGAGCCCTGTGAGCAAGAAGTCCAGATTCTCCCTTAAGAAATAGGGGGGGGGATGCCTGGGTAGTTCAGTCGGTTGGGTGACCGACTTTAGTTCAGGTCATGATCTCGTGGTTTGTGGGTTCGAGCCTAGCGTCGGGCTCTGTGCTGAATGTACGCTCTGGGCCTGGAGTCTGCTTCGGATTCTGTGTGTCTCCTTCTCTCTCTGCCCCTCCCCAACTTTTGCTCTGTCTCACTCTCTCAAAACTAAATGTACACAATTTTTTTAAAAAAAGAATTGGGGAATTTGGCTTCTGATGTGCTTCTGCCCATCATATTAGTAAAAAGGGGCAACAATTGGCTGTGACATATGAAGAGTTTGCTTCCATGCCATGATCCGATTGTGGGAACAAGGCCTCGGTGCTCTATTCACAAGCACTTTTGTGCCCTGATCAGGTCCAGGATACTGGTGCATATGGACAAAGTGTTCTTTCGATTGAGGGTCGCTCCATCCATCAGGAGCAAGGGTTCTTGTGGCAACCCATTTGCACGATACTCTATCCTGCCCACCACCAGAGGCCCAGGGACAAGGGCGTCAGCTGTCCAATGGGACACCAGGCTCTGAGAGTTATGCATTGGATCAGGAAAGGCTTGGAAACTCACCCTTAAACTGGGGACCTCGACTGGTGCAGGTGACTGACACAGGGTAGAGCAACCATGTGTGAACTGAGACCAGTTAGGAAAGCAGCAATGGGAGAGGGATGATTACAAGGTGAGCCAAAGCTGTGCATTCAAATGGGCACGGGGAAAACCGAAAAAAGGGACCATAACCTTCCCTTCCCCTTGCCGCACACAGGAGGTGGGATCCACCCACAAGCTTGGGCTTTGCCTGCCCATGAGCATTCTCCCAGGGCACCTTCACACACCTTGGGTATGGGGAGGGTCACATGGTTCTGAAACCAAACTGAGTACTGCCCAAAAGCATACCTCTTGGCACCATCCCAGGCACACCACCAAAACCCCAAGCCGAAACAAGAGGATATTACTCTGAAACACCGTCCCAAAATAGTGCCCATGCAAACTCTCTTTCATCAAAAAAGCTCAGTAGTGGCAATGGAAACAAACACTGCCAGATTTCTTCATTACACATGAGATTTGGAGAAAGTTGAGAATGAAGTAACCCCACGCAGTCTCCTATTGAGCAGGTCGTATCCAGAATAAGAAAGGCCGAAGGGATTAGGCTAAGGGGGCCCTCTGTAAGACAACTGGGAACCCTGTCAGCAAGAAGCCTTTCTTCTTTCAACATCCTCTGCTGGGTCCCTTCAAATGCCCTCAGCCTCAGAATGGCTGTATACTTCTGAAACAAACCAATTAGTGAAGAAGGAGCCCTGTGGCAAAATCTCAGCTCCATTCACAAGGACTGGACCACACTCCCAGGTGGAAGTCAGAGGATAGGACTCTTGAGACACTGATTCTGAATGGATTGCGGGAAGAACCATGGTTCTACAAGAGATCAATATGTGTCAAGGCAAATAAGGAGGGCCAGAGCTCTTCAGAGCTTGGAAGAGGAATTCAATGGCGACAGAAAAGTCCGGGCCCTGTTCCTGGCAACCTCGTTGTAAAAAGAAGAACACCAGAAGGCTTTAGGCCCAAACGCCCTGTGGAATCTCCATCTGGGAGACATGTCAGCACCAGGACCGCATTCTTCCTTCAGAGGGGCCTAGAGAGCCCTAGGACTCTGTCGGCTTCTGTTGCTTTTTGCATCATTGAATGGAGTGACCAATAGTGCTGCAGCTGGGAGGTGCCCCCATCTGTGTCTCAAAAGTGTGGAGAGGGGCATTGATGCCCTCTTCCTGTAAAGGTCTCTTTGCTGACAAGTATCTGTAGCCTACTAGCTCTTGTGTGACTTGACTGCTTTTCAGAAGGGAGGCAACTCAATCAACAAAGCAAGGAGGCGATCTGGCTCCACACACCCCACCCTTTGCTACAAACAACCAACCCCCAAGGTCACAGCTACGAGGAGTATTCTCCTTTGGGATATCTTATGCTGATGGCTGAGCACGGGACAGAGTGGGAACCCGATGCCCATCCCTGGGTGCCTGTTGAGTGTGTGTCAGCTCCATGGCTCCTAACGGTGAATCAAGAGGCAGTCAGAAACACAGGAAAGCAGAGGAGATGGTTGCAGTCAGGACCAAAAGGCATTCGATATTTCCATCCAATGGGATAGAATGCGATCAGTGTGGAATGGAGAGGTTTATCTTCATTTTCCCAAGGCACAGCAAGGGAGCCAGCTCTTGGCCTGTAAATCTGCCCGAAACTCCCCCCCCCCACAGCTCTCGACGAGACTCTTTCTGATGCCTTAGGGCTCTGGATGTCCATGTAGTCCTGAAGCCACAAGGCCAGGGACTCCGGCTCCACCTGTCACATGACCATCTGGGGCTGGTCCCTATTGGATATCTGGAGCCAGATGTACAGTACTCTAAAAGACTGAGTTTCTATGGATCCCAAGACGAACATTGATGGATGATAAAGCAATTTTGTGAAGCTGGATACACCGAGGGCCAGTGTTCTTTGTGTTTAGAACATGACTAGCGCAATGTATTCACAATCTGGCTAGAACAGGAATCAAAAGAATTTGGCGGGTCTTTGGCCACAGGAGTGTCCCAAAGGATTCCCGTTGGAGCCCTGTGAGCCAGAGGCCCACATTTTCCCATGAGAAATAGAGCAGAACTTTGCATTTTGGTGGGTTTCAGCCCATCTTATTGGTAGAGAGGGTCAGCAGTGGCTCTGCAATATGAAGGTGCTTCCCTGTGATGATCAAGATGTTGGAACGAACCTTGATGCACTATTTACTCAAAAGGCTTTTTGTGCGCTGATCATGTCGTAGAGCATGGTGTGTTTTCAGACTGTGTACTTCTGGATGAGGGTAGCTCCATCCATTCGGGGTGGGGGTCAACATGGCTCCCATTCCTATGATACTGTTGCCTGCCCATCACCAGGGGAGCAAAGACATGGAAGAGTAGCTCTCCTCTGGGACATCGAGCTCTGAGAACTCTGCATCGGGTCAGGGATGGCTTGGAAACTCACCTACCAACCAGGGATCTCATGGTGTATGAGGACAGACAGTGCGTCACACTGTACTTGTAGGCACCTAAAGCTAGGCCATTTCCTGGTGCTTCTACACAAGAGTTTAAGAATAGTTCTGTTCAAGGACAACTTCAGCCCCTTTCTCTTCTTCTACTGGAATTCCTATGATACGGATAGTGTTCGGTTTGATTGAATCTTTTCTTCTGTAATTCTCCCCTCATAATTCTGGATTTCTTTATCTCTTTTTCTCAGCTTCCTCTCTTTCTATAATTTTACCTTCTAATGGACGTATTCTCTCCTCTGCCTCTTCAATCCGTGCTATGGCTGCCTCCATTTTATATTTCACCTATTTATAGCATTTTTTAGTTCCTCACGACTATTTTTTAGTCCCTTGATCTCTGTAGCAATAGATTCTCTGCTATTCTCTATGTTTTTTTTCAAGCCTCGCAATTAATTTTATGACCATTATTCTAAATTCTTGTTCCATTATATTGCTTAAATTGTTTTTAATCAATTCGTTAGCTGTCATTAGCTACTTCCTGGAGTGTTTTGAGGAGAATTCTTCCGTTTTGTTCTTTTGGGTAGTCCCTGCGGTGGCTCCAAACTGCATGGCACTTCCTCTGTGCTGCTGGGAGTTACATGTTGGTGGGCGGGGACGCAGTCAGACCTGACATCTGCCCCCAGCCCACCGCTGGGGCCACAGTCAGACTGTGTGTACTTTACCTTCCCCTCTCCCAGGGGCAGGACTCACTGTGGAGTGTTGTGGCCCCTGTCTGGGCTAATTGCACACTGCCAGGCTTGTGGTGTTCCTTCCATGGGACCTGACGTATTAGCCGGGATGGATCGGCAAAGTGCACAGGGGCAGGATGGGCAAGCTTAGCTTGCTTTGACAGACACATATAGACCAATGGAATAGAGACTCCAGAATTAGACCCACAAAAATATGGCCAGCTAATCTTTGACAAGGCAGGAAAGAATATCCAATGGAAAAAAACCGTCTCTTTAACAAATGGTGCTGGAAGAACTGGACAGCCTTAAGCAGAAGAAAGAAAATGGACCACTTTCTTACAATATTCACAAAAACAAACTCTAAAAGGATAAAAGACCTGCTTGTGAGACAGGAGACCATCAAAACCCTAGAGGAGAAAGCAGGAAAAAAACCTCTCTGACCTCAGCCACAGCAATTTCTTACTTGACACCTCTCCAAAGGCAAAGAAATTAAAAAGCAAAAGAAAGAGAAAAAAAAGCAAAATTGAACTTTTGGGACCTCATGAAGATCAAAAGCATCTGAAATGCCAAGGAAACAATCAACAAAACTAAAAGGCAAACGACGGAATGGGAAAAAATATTTGCAAATGACATATCAAAGGTCTAGTATCCAAAATCTATAAAGAACTCACCAAACCACTCCCGAAAAACAATCCAGTGAAAAATTGGACAGAAAACATGAATAGACACTTCTCTAAAGAAGACATCCAGATGGCCAACAGGCACATGAAAATTTGCACAACGTGACTCTTCTTCAAGCAAATTCAAATCAAAGCCACTCTCAGATACTACTTCACGCCAGTCAGCATGGCTAAAGTAAAAAAATCAGGAGACTCTAGATGCTGGTGGGGATGTGGAGAAACGGCAACCCTCTTGCCCTGTTGGTAGGAATACAAACTGGTGCAACCACTCTGGAAAACAGTATGGCGGTCCTCAAAAAATTAAAAATAAATCTACCCAAAGACCCAGCTATAGAACTGCTAAGCATTAACCCGAGGGATACAAGAGTGTTGATGCATAGGGGCACTTTTTCCCCAATGTTTATAGCAGCACTTTCAACATTAGCCAAATTATAGAAGCAGCCTAAAAGTCCGTCACCTGATGAAGAGATAAAGAATTCGTGGTTTTTATACGAAATGGAGTACTACTTGACAAAGAGAAAGAATGAATTATGGCGTTTTGTAGCAATGCGGATGGAATTAGAGTGTAATGTTAAGTGAAATAAGTCAAAGACAGATACCATATGTTTTTCACTCTTTTGTGGATCCTGAGAAAACAGAAGACCACGGGGGAGCAGTAAAAAAGGATAAAGGGGGAGTGAGCTAAAGCATAAGAGACCCTTAAAAACTGAGAAAAAACAAGGTTGATGGCAGTGGAGGGGGAGGGTGGGTGATGGACACTGAGGATGGCACCTGTTGGGACGAGCATTGGGTGTTGTATGGAAAAAAAATTGACAAATTTCATATATTAAAAAAAAAGTACTTCTGACTACATATCCCCAAGAAGCTAGTTCTAAAACCGTCTTGTAGCAAAGGGTAATATCAGTAGGAAAGCACGTGTCTACACAGAGGGCTAGTGAGGAAAGCGTTACTCTCTATGTTTATGAAGGACAAGAATGTCACTGGAAGCACAGTAATGCTTTGGGCACTTAAGCACAGGGCTTTTCTTTATGGCTAATATAGAAAGTTCAAGTTTGTAAATTCCAGTTAACATACCACGTATTAATAGTTTCAGCTGTAGAATTCAGTTGTTCCACCCTTCCACATAACACCCGGTGCACATCACATAGTGTGCTCTTTAATTCCCATGTCCTCTATAGTCCCACTCCCCCCACACATTTCTCCTCTGGTATCTATCAGTTTGTTCTCTATAGTTAAGAATAAATTTCTTGTGTTGCTGCTCTCTTTGTTCCACCATGATTACTTATTTGTTTTGTTTCTTACATTCCACATAAGAGTGGAATTATACAAGCATTTCACTGACTCATTTCACATACTATTCTCGAGCTCCATCCAAATCATTGCAAAGGAAAATGTCATCTTCTTTCGTGGCTGCATAATATTCCATTGTGTGTGTGTATGTGTTATATATATATATCACATCTCCATCCATTTCTCAGTCAATGGACATTTGAGCCCTTTCTGTAACTATTTTCATTGTGCTGCTAAAAACACTGGGGTGCCTATATTCCTTTGAATTCTCATGTTTTTTATCCTTTGGGTAAAAACATAATGCAATTTCTGGATCATAGGATAAATCTAAATGTTAAAGGGTAATTTTTAAAATTTATTTATTTGAAAGGGAGAGAGAGAGGTGGGAGAGGAACAGAGAGAGACAGAGAGGCTCCCAAGCGAACACCATTTTGCCAATGCAGAACCCAACGAGGGCTCAGTCCCATGACTGTGAGATCCTCACTGGAGTGGATATCAAGAGTCAGTCGCCTGACTGTGTTACCCAGGTGCCCCAGGACAGCCCTATTCTTAACATTTGATTGATGAAAATTTGTGCTGTTTTCCAGAGTGGCTGCAAATGTTGGCATTCCCACCCACAGTGTCAGAGGGTTTCCTTTTCTGACCAAATTTGACAACACCAATTTTTTCCTGTTTTGTGAGATTTAGCCTTTCCGTCAGATGTGTGATGATAAGCTCAATGTAGTATTGATGTGTATTTCCCTGATGAGTGATGTTGAGCCTCTTTTCAGGTGTCTTTGGGACAAGGGTCACCTTCTGTGTTCTGTGTGCCCCTTCTCCTCCCTCTTTCCTCAAAGAGGGCTTCCTCTCCTCTGCAGCAGTGTTTATATATTTCTCCCCATGCCACCTCTCTGCACTTCCTAACGTCTTTGATGTGGTTTCTTCTCTCCCTGTATCTGTGAACTTTGCTTTCTGGGGCATTTAGAATGATGGGCAAGTGATCTAGCTATGATTGGCTAGTTCAAAGGATGAGACTACAAGGCTGCCAGGCTAGCTGTCTCAGCCACACACTAATAAAGAATGTTTCAACCAACTGCATTGAGATGTATATGAAAGGCTACACGGAAGACCCTTGGGAAGTGTCGTTTCAGGCAGTAAACCACAAGGCGTGCGTGGCAGCTGGTGGGTGTGTTCAGGGGGTACATATGTGGTGTGTATGGAGTGGTTGTGATCCTGTTCTGTATAGATGGCACATATGTTGTATATGTGGTTTGTGTCTGCCTATGGCATTTGTGTGGTGAGCGTGGTGTGTGTATGGTGTGTTGGTGGTTTATACCTGGTGTTTGTGTCTTTCTTTGTGCTCTAAGTGTGGTCAATGTGTTGTGATTGTACTATATATGTCATGCGTGTAAACTCCATGTACAATGTGTGTTCGTTTGCGGGGTTTTTATGGCGTGTTTTCTAAGTGGTGCCTGTGCAGTTTTGTGGTGTGGCATAAGGGTGGAGTTGGTGTGGTGGTGTGTGGTGTGTATGGTTTTTGTGTGTCATACATGTATCGGTTCTCATGGTGTGTGTGTTGTAGATGTGGTGTCTGTGTATTACGTGTTGTGTGGGGTATATGTTCGGCGTCTATGTGGTGTATAGGGAGTGTGTGGTGTGGTATAGGTGTATAGGGTATGTATACATGTGTGTGTGTGGTATGTGTATTGTGTGTAGGAAACAGTAGGTGGAAGACAACTGGGTGATGCGTATGTGGTGTGTATGTGGTGAATGGGTGAGGTGTTAGGTTAGGTTTTCAAGTGTCCAAGTTAGTTGAACCCGACTAGTTAGATGAAAACGTTGGTTTCCCCCAATCGCTGTTTGACAGAGCTGGGTATGTGGCACTTGTGTTCCAACACTACTCCCTTAAGTTATACAAGAGTTTAGTTGGAAGCTGGTTTCTCTACAGGATTCTTTAACTGTGGCTGGTATTTGTCACTTTCCCCATCTTTGCCCACGTTGGTTTTCAAACACTTCTAACGCAGTGCAGTTTGACAGAGTTGAGTATACGGCACTTTCCACATAGGCACCTCAAGCTTTCAAACACTTCTAAGTTATAAAAGATTTAGTTGGAAGATGTTTTCCCCCTCAGTGTTGGGTCACGGAGTTCAGTACCTGGCACTTTCTGCATAGAGCCTGTGTACTTTTCAAACACTTTTAGTGAAACCAGATGTTAGTGGAAAGATCATTTCACCACAACGTTGTTTCACACAGCTGAGTACATGGCACTTAGCCGTTAGGCTTCTCTTATGTTTTCAAACACTTCTGAGAGCGTCCAGATAGTAGCTGAAAGACTACTGTGACCGTTTCCCCACAGTGTTGTTTCACAGAGTTGAGTGTACGGCAATATCCGCATAAGCCCCGCCTGTGTTTTCAAACACTTGAATCATGTCAGGAGATTGCCTCCCGACAATGCTGTTTCACAGAGGTGAGTATGCGGCACGTTCGGTGTAAGCCACCATGGTTTTCAAACACCTCTTAGTAAAGCAAGAGATTGGAAGATGGAGTCCCCACAGTGTTCTAGCACAGTGTTGACTATACGGTACTTTCCACATAGGTCCCTCATAGTTTTCAAACATTTTACCTTAATGAAACCAGATATTAGTTGAGAGATGGTTTCACCACACCTTTGTTTCACACAGTTGAGTGTGTGGCACTTAGCGCTCAGGTTTCTCTTAGGTTTCAAACACTTCTAATGTAGGTAGTTGAAAGACGGCTTCCCCACAGGGTGGTTTCACAGAGGTGAGAATATGGCACTATTCTCATAGACCCAGCATGGCTTTTCAAACACTTGTAACTTGGTAAGTCCAGATGTTAGTTGAAGGACAGTTTCCCCGCCGTGTCGTTTCACAGAGTTATGTGACACTTATTCTCATCGCCCTAACCACACAGGTTTGCAACCACTTCTAGTGAAACCAGATGGTAGGAGAAAGAAGGTTTTTTCCCCCACTGTCTTGTTTCACAGAGCTGAGTATATGGCACTTTTGGTGTAGACCCCGCGTTTTCAAGCACACCTAACTTAGTGAACTAAGATGTTAGTTGAAGGACCCTGTCCCCAAAGTGTTGGTTGACACATTTGAGTGTAAGGTACTTTCCGTGTAGGTTCCGCATAGGTTTTCAAATACGTCTAAAAGTGATGCCGGATGTTATTTGAAAGATGGGTTCACCACACTGGTGTTTTACAGAGTGGAGCAGAGGGCACTTTCTGGGTAGAACCGAATAAGTTTTCAAACACATCTAACTGAAACGAGAGGTTAGCTGACACATGGATTCCCCACAATGTTGTTTCACAGACTTGACTAAGTGGCACTTTCGATGCAGGCCTTACATGGGTTTTCAAACACACTCTGACTTTGTGAAACAAGATGTTAGTTGGACGGTAGTTTCATCACACTGATATTCACACTTTTGCGTTTATGGCTCTACAGGGTTAGGCCTCTCATAGGATTTCAAACACTTCTATCCTACAAAAACCAGATGGTAGTTGAAAGATGATTTCCCCAACTGGGTAGTTTCACAGAGTTGAGTGTATGCCACTATTCCCATAGGCCCCGCATGTGTTTTCAAACACTTGAAACTTCGTGAAACCAGATATTAGTTGAAAGATCGTTGTGCCACACTGATAGTCACAGTCTTGAGGCTGTGGCACTTCAGGGTTAAGCCTCTCATAGGATTTCAACACTGTTAACTCAAGGAAACCAGATGGTAGTTGAAGGACAGTTTCCTCAGAGTGTTTTTTCACAGAGTTGAGTACATGGCCCTTTGGGGGGTCAGCCCTGCATAGTGTTCAAACACCTTTAGTGTTTGAACAGGATGTTAGTTGGAAGGTGGTTTCTCCACAGTATTCCCTCCCAATGTCGAGTATATGTCAGTTTCCCCGTGGTTCCCCGCATACGTTTTCAAGCGATTCTATGTTAGTGATGCAAAACGTTAGCTTCAAAGATGGTTTCCGCAATGTGCAGGTTGACAGAGTTGAGTATATTATATATGGCACTTGCCTCCTGGGCCCCGCATGGTTTTTCAAACGCTTCCACCTTAGGGAAATGAGATGTTGGTTGAAAGACCGTTTCTCCACACTTGTTTCACAGAGTCGAGTATACGGCACTTTCTGCAGAAGGCCCAATAAGTTTTCCAACACTTCTAACAGTGAAACAAGATGTTAGTTCAAAGATGGATTCTCCACGGTGTTGTTGGACAGAGTTGAGCATATGGCACCTTCTGCACAGGCCCTGTGTTGGTTTTCCAACAGCTCTAACTGAAAGGTGATTTTGGTTGAAAGATGGTTTCCCCACAATGTTATTTCCCAGAGCTGAGTGTACAGCACTTTCGGCGTAGGCCCCTCATTGGTTTTCAAATAATTGTAACCTAGTGAAACTTGATGTTAAGTGAAGGATCGTTGCCCTAAAGAGCTGCTTGATAAAGTTGAGTATACGGAACTCTCCACTTGGGCTCCGCAAAGGTTTTCAAACACTTCTAACAGGGAAATGAGATGTTAGTTCAAAGATGTTTTTCCCACAGTGCTTCACAGAACTGAGTACATGGCACTTTCTGCATATGTGGAAAATG
Organism: Felis catus; assembly: GCF_018350175.1. Classification (NCBI taxonomy): domain Eukaryota; kingdom Metazoa; phylum Chordata; class Mammalia; order Carnivora; family Felidae; genus Felis; species Felis catus. The sequence goes on along the minus strand of NC_058379.1, from coordinate 30,017,992 downwards.
GTTTTCAAACACTTCTAACTTCGTGAAACCTTATGTTAGTTGAAAGATGTTTCTCCACCCTGTTGTTTCACAAAGTTGAGTAGATGGCAACCCCTTCATAGTTCCCCGCATGGCTTTTCAAGCACTTCTAAGTGAAACAAGATGTTAGTTGAAAGATGGATTCCCCGAAGTGTTGTCTGACAGAGTTGATTATATGGCACGATCTGCGTAGGCCCTGCATTGGTTATCACATACTTCTAACCCAGTAAACAGAGTTGAGTACATGGTATTTTCTGTGTGGACCCCGCATGGGTTTTCTAACAATTCTCATTTATTGAAACCAGATATTTGCTGAAAGTCTGGTTTCACCACAGTCTTTTCTCACAGAGTTGAGTGTATGCATTTCCGCATAAGCCCCGCATAGGTTTTCAAACACTTCACGTTTACTGAAATAAGATGTTAGTTGACGGGTGGGTTCCCCACAGTGTGTCATACACTTCAGAATATGGCACTTTCGGTTTAGTCCCCACGTGGGTTTTCAACTCTATCTAACCTAGTGTAACAGGATGTTGGTTGATAGAAGGCATCACCACACTGGTGTTTCACAGGCAGTTTCGGTGTGGGCCCCACGAGCGTTTTCAAACACTTCCAACTTTGTTGAACCAGGTGTCTCATTTTGAAAATTGGTTTGTCTGCAATGATGTTTCACAAAGTGAGTAAAGGCCGCTTTCGTTATATTTCTATGTCTAGGATCTCAATGCTTCTAACCTGGTGAACATGTTAGTTGAAAGATGTTTCAGCACAGTGATTTGGCACAACGTTGGGCCTGTGGCACTTTCCATAAATACGCCATTTTTCAAGACGCATCTTGTTCCACTGAGATTTGTTTGAAAACCTATGAGGGAAACTATGAGGAAATGGCATAGACTCGACACTGACTTTCAACTCACATACACATCTTCACTAAGATGAAAGTGTTTGAAAACCTATGCAGAGCTTACGCTGAACATGCCGTACATCAACTCTGGGAAACAGTTTACTGAACCATCATTCAGCTAACCTCTCGTTTCACAATGTGGAGAGAGTTTGAAAACCCACGCGGGACCTACAGAGAAAGTGGCGTATACTCAACTCTATGAAACAACACTGTGGGGGGAATTGATCTTTCACCCACCATCTGGTTTCACTAAGAGTTGTTTGAAAAGCAAGTCAGGGACTATGCAGAAAGTGCCTTATACTCAAATCAGTGAAACAACAGTGTGGGGAACCATCTTTCAACAAACCTTCGGTTTCACCAACTTAGAAGTGGTGGGAAACTTACGCGGAGTACTCCGAGAGACGTGCCACACACTCAACTCGGTGAAACCACGCTGTGGTGACAACGTCTTTCAACTACCATCTGATCCCACCAATTTAGGAATGTTTGAAAACCCATGCCGACAACTCTGCGGAAAGTGCCATTACTCAGCTCTGTGAAACAACATTGCAGGATAACTATCTCTCAATTAGCAACTTGTTTCCTTAAGTTAGAAGAGTTTCAAACATATGCTGGGAACTATGTGGAAAGCGACATGGACTGGACTCAGTGAAAAAATACTGTAGAGAAACCATCTTGCAAATTACATAAGGTTTCACTCTGTTAGAAGTGTTTGAAAACCTATGCGAGGCCTATGCATAAAGTGTCATATATCCAACTCGGGCAAATAACACTGTGGGGCAACCATCATCTTGTTTCACCACGTTAAAAGTGTCTAAAAACTGACGCAGGGGCACTTTTGTGTTCACTTTTGTGTCCGGTGAAAGAGTTGTCTGATGGAAACATCTATCAACTACCATCTGGTTTCCGTAAATTAGTGTGTTTGAAAACCGCAGCGGGGCCCACATCAAATGTGCCATATACAGGACTGTATGAAACATTGTGGGGAAACCATCTTTCAGCTAACAGGCCGTTTCACTACGGGACAAGTGTTTGAAAACCCATGCAGGGCCTAGGTGGAAGAAGCCATATACTCAACTCTGAAACAACACTGTGAGGTAACCATCTTACAATTAACACCTTGTTTCCCCAAGGGAGAAGAGTTTGGAAACATGCACGCGTCCTACACGGAAAGAGCCATATACTCATACTCATAAACACTGTGGGGGAAACCATCTTTCAAGTATCGCCTTGTTCCATTAAGTTACAAGAGTTTGAAGACCCCTGTGGGGCCTAAGGGAAAAGTGCCTTATACCTAACTTTGCAAAACAAGACTGAAGGGAAACAACTTTCAACTAGTATCTCTTTGTCACAAAGTTAGAGGTCTTTGAATACCCATGCCCGGCCGATGCGGATGGCTCTATACAGTCTGTGAAACAACCCTCTGTGAAACCTCTTTCAACTCACATCTTGTTTCACTAAGTTACAGTGTTGTAAAACCCATGCAGTGTTTATGCGGAAATTGCCATAAACGTAACTGTGAAAAAACAATGTGGTGAAAGCTTCTTTAACTACCATCTCATTTCACAAAGTTACAAGTGTTTGAAAACTTATGCAGGGCCTAGCAGGGAAAGTGCCATAAACTCAACTCAGTGAAACACTAGGGAAAACAATCTTTCATTTAACATCTGGTTTCACAAAATTACAAGTGTTCGAAAATACACGCGGAGCCTATAGGGATTGTGCCGTACACTCACCTCTGTGAAACGACCCTCTGGGGAAACCGTCGTTCCACTACCCCTGGCTGTCACTAAGGTAAAAGTGTTTGAAAACGTACGCGGGGCCTATGCACGAAGTGCCATATACTCAACTCTGTGAAACGTTACAGTGGTGAAACCATCTCTCAACTAACCTCAGGCTTCACTTAGAAGTGTTTGAAATCCCAGGCGGAGCTTATAAGGGAAAGTGCCATTATACTCAACCCAGTGAAATAACACTTGGGGAAAACAATCACTCAACATCGGGTATCACTAAATTGCAAGTGTTGGAAAAGACGCCTGTGGGGTCTTGGGGGATAGCGCCATATGCTCAACTCTGAAAAAAAACACGGTGGCAAAACCAATTTTTGTTACACGAAGTCAGAATTGTTTGAGAACCCATGCGGGACTACACCAACACTGCCACGTACTCAACCGTGTGAAACAACAGTGTGGTGATTCCATCTTTAAACATACTTCTGGTTTCACTAAGGTACCACTGTTTGAAAACGCTTGTAGGGGCTACAAAGAAATTGGCGTATATTCAACTCCGTGTAACAAACACTGGGGAAACAGTCTTTCAACTAAAATCTTGTTTCACTAAGGTAGAATTTTGAAAAAAACCTGCGGGGTTTATGCATTAAGTGACATTTTGTTCAACTCTCTCAAAAAACACTTTGCAGAAACCATCTTTCAACTAACATCTCATTTCACTGTTAGAAGGGTTGGAAAGCCTACGCGGGGCCTATAAGGAAAGGGCCATTGACTCCGTCCAACGACACTGTGGTGACACCGACTTTCAAAAAACATCTAGTTTCATTAAGTTAGGAGTGTTGGAAACCCATACAGGGCTTCCACGGAGCGTGACATATACTCAGCTCTATGAAACACTGTGGGGAAACCATTTTCCAAGTAACATCTTCTTTCACTAAGTTAGAAGTGTTTGAAACACTTTGTGGGTCTTATGCCTAAAGTGCCATAACCTCAACTCTGCCAAGCAGCCTTTTGGCGATACCGTCTTTCAACTAACATCTTGTTTTACCAAATTAGAATTGTTCAAAATTCTTTGTGGGGAATGATGAAGAAAGTGACCTTATACTTGACTGGAAAAAATTCTCTTGAGAAACCATCTTTCAACTCATATCTGTTTTCATTAATTTAGAAGTGTTTTAAAACCCTATATGGGGTCTATGGAGAAAGTGCCATATCCTCACCTCTGTCAAGCAACCCTGTGGTGAAAGCATCTTTCAACTAACATAGGGTTCCACTAAGGTAAAATTTTTGAAAATATTTGCGAGAAATTATGAAGTGCCATATACTCAGTTGTGTTTGACAATACTGTGGAGAAACCATCTTTCAAATAACTTCTTGTTTCACGAAGTAAACCTATGCGGAAAACATAGGGGAATGGAACAGACACAGCGCTGTGAAATTACATTGTGGGGGAACGCTCTTTCAACTAATCTCTTGTTTCACTAAGCGACTAGTGTCTGAAAACCCACGCGGGCAACTCTGACGCAAGTGCCATACACTCAACTCTGTGAAAACAGACTGTGGACAAACTGTCTTTCAACATCTTTCTTGAAGTAGGAAGTGACTGAAATTCTAGGCCTGAACGTATACTGACATTGCCACACACTCACCTCCTTGAAGGAACACCCGGAGAAACTATCTTTCAGCTAACGTCTCTTTTCTTATTGAGTGGTGTGTGAAATCTTTTATAGGGAACCGAAATGACTTATACTTAATTCTGGAAAAACTATCGCGAAAGCTTCTTTCAGCCAAATTTTTGCTTTCACTGTTTCCACATGTGGAAAACTAACTGCTTCCACGAAGTTAGAAGTGTTCGAAAATCTAGGCCTAAATATATAACGACAGCGACATCCTCTGAACTCTGAAATTAAACAATGGAGAGTCTTGTTTCAACTAACGTCTGGTTTCTAATGAAGAAGTGTTGGAAACCCTTTATAGAGAACTATAAGGATCTCATATTTAATTCTGAAAAAAAAATCTATCGAGAAATGGTCTTTCAACCTTCTCGTCTCACGTCTGAACGTGTTGAAAAACCTATCCTGAAAAATTAGAGTGCCTTATAATCAACCCTGTGAGGTCACCTTCTGGAAGAACCATCTTTCAACTAATCCTTTGTTTCCTTCAGAAGTGCTTGATATCCTATGAAGACAGTGACATGTACTCGACTCTGTGAAAAAAAAAAAGAGTGGAGAAACGACCTTTAAATAACATCTCGGTTCACTCAGAAGTGTTTGAAAATCTAGGCCTCAATGTCAAATGAGAGTGCTATAGGCTCAACTCCTTGAATTAAAATCTTGTCGAGAAACTTTTGTCCAACTAACGTCTTGCTTCAAAGTTAGAAGTGTTTGAAAACTTTTACAGGGAACTCTAGGGAAAGGGTCACAATCTTAACTCTGTGAAAAAACAAAACTAACTTCTTGTTTCACTGGGTCGGACTAGTTGGAGACTGGATGCAGGGAACTATAAGGAAACTGCCATATACTCAATAGTGGGAGAAAACAGCGTGGGGAAACCACCTGTTTCACTAGGTTAGGTGTTTGATAACGTACACTGGGAACTCTTAAGAAAGGGCCATATACCCAACTCTGAGAAAACACAAAAGTTTCAAACCAACTTCTTGTTTCAGTAGGTGAGAAGTCTTTGACTCTCTGTGGGGGAAGTATGAGGAAAGTGCCATGAACTTCACTCTGTGAAACACTGTGCACAAAGCACCTTGCAGATAAGTTCTTGTGTCCGAAACTGCATTTTTTAAATCAATGCGACGTAATATAAGGAAATTGCCGTATCCGCACTCTGAGAAACAACACTGGGGAGAAGCCATCTTTCACCTAACATCACGTTTCAGTAAGTTAAACGCTAAGAAACTAACACCGGGGAACAGGGCTTTCAACTCTTGTTGAACCCACTTAGCTAGCCATGTTTGACGACCTGTGTGTGGAATTACAGGAAAGTCCGTATACTCAGTTCTGTTTAATACTGTGGAGACGCCATCTGTCAAATCATTTCTTATTTCACGAACTTAGAAGTCTTTCAAAACCTATGCAGAAAATATAGGGGAATTAATGTCACTGACCCCACTTCCGTGAAATAACATTGTGGGAGAAACACTTTTCAACTAATTCCTTGTTGCACGAGGCAAAAGTGGTCTGAAAACTTATGCTGGCAACTAAGAGGAACGTGTAGATACTCCACTCTGTGAAAACGTCATGAAGAAACGACCGAAGACAAGTGCCATAGATTCAACAGTGTGAAGAAATCATTTTTACACTAACACCGTGTTTCATTGAGTTAAGAATGTTTGAAAACCTATGCAGGGAACATTGAGGAAAGTTCATTTACTCAACTCTATGGAAAAAAAAACACTGTGGACAAACCAACTCTCAACTAACGTCGTTTTCCACGTAGTTGGAAGCGACTAAAAATCTAGGGTTAAATGTATAATGACAGTGCCATACACTGAAATCCTTGAAGGAAAACCATGGAGAAAACATCTTTCAAATAAAGTCTGGGTTCAAATTGAGTGGTGTTTGAAACCCTTTACAGGGAACAAGGAACGGACCTCGTGCTTAATTCGGAAAACACACTACGGCGAAAGCTTCTTGCAACCAACTTCTTTCATGAAGTTAGACGTGTTGGCAAAACTATCGCGGCAACTATAAAGTGCCATCTACTGAATTCAATGAAAGACCATGGTGGAAAGGACCATCCTTCAACCAATTCTTTGTTTAACTAAGAAGTGTCTGAAAACCTAGACGGGGAACTATGAAGACAATGACCTAACCTCAACTCTGAAAAAACGCGGTGGTGAAGCCACCTTTCAACTAACTTCTTGTTTCACTGAGTTAGAAGTCTTTGTGATGTAAGTGGCAAAATCTGAGGCAAGGCCATATAATCAACCCTGTTTTACACACATTGTGCAGTAACCATTTTTAAACTAACTTCGTGTTTCATTGAGAAGTGTTTGAAAAGGTTTGAAAAGCGGGGAACATTAGGGAAAGTTTCCTGTACTCAACTATGGAGGCGGGGGGGGGGGGGGGACAGGGGAACCCTTTTGGAAAACACCATTTGTCAACTTCTTGTTCTAGTGAACAAGTGTGAAGTGTTAGAAAAACTATGCGGGAAGTGATATAGAAAGGGTCATAGCCTCAACTCTGTGAAAGAACCCGGTTGGGAAGGCTTCTTTCACCGAATATCTTCTTTCACGAAGTTAGGAAAGTTTGAAAATTAGGACTAGATGTATAATGTGAGTGCTATGTGCTCAACTCTGAAACTAAACTGTCTTTCAGCTAAAGCTTTGTTTCAGAGTTAGAAGTTTCTCAAAACCATTACAGGGATCTATAAGGAAAGGACAATAAATTGAACTCTGAAAAAACACTGTGGAGAAAGCATCTTTCAACTAACCTCTTCTTTCCCCAACTGAGAAATGTTTGAAATCTAGGCCCAAAGGTATAATGACATTTACCATACTCTCAGCTCCATGCAAAAAACGTCTTTCGATTAAAAGCTTGTTTCACTGCTTTAGAAGTGTTTGAAAACCTATGTGAGGAACTCTAAGAAGAAAGTGCCATATCCTCAACCCTGTGAAACAATGTTGAGAAACTGCCTCTCAACTAACATACCAAACTATTATCTTGTTTCACATACAACACACTATAACCAATATTTAGCCAACACTCACCAAGCACACTCCATACACATACCTCTTAACACACCACAAACACCCCACTTCAACCTCCCACAGTGCCTAGGAAACACATAAACACCAAATATATCACACATAGACATAGACACACATAGACACACAGTTTCCATGTGTTTCACAGAGCTGAGTCTATGACACTTTCCACCTAGTCCATGGTTTTCAAACACTTCTAAATTAGTGAAATTAGATGGTAGTTGAAAGATGGTTTCCCCAGAGTGTTTCACAGAGTGTAGTGTGTTGCACTTAGCTTGTATGCCTCGCATAAGCTTTGAAACAGTTCTCTCTTGGTGATATCAGACGTCATTTGAAAGGTTGTTTCACTGAGTGGAGTATGTGGCTCTATCCGCCTAGGACCTGCATGTGAAGTCAAATATTTTTAACAGTGAAAGCAGATTTGAGCGGAAATGTGGCTTCTCCACCGTGTTGGTTCGTGGTTGCGAAACAGTGGCACTGGTGTTTGGCCAGGGGTTGGCACTTTCCGGGCACGTCCAGGGTAGGTTTTCAAAGTCTTCTAACTTTTTGAAACCAGAGGTTAGTCATAAGAAGCTTTCTCCACAGTACTCTTTCACACTGTCGAGTAAACGTCGCTTTCCTCATCTTCCTCTCCCCCCCAAGATTTTCCAACATTTCTACCTTAGTGATACAAGATATTAGTTGAAAGATTTTCACAAAGTGCGATTGGACAAAGTTGAGTATATGGCACTTCTGGCATTGGCCCCACATGGGTTTTGAAACACCTCTAAGTGAAACCAAATATTAGTTGAAAGATGGTTTCCCCACTATGTTGTTTCACAGAGTAGAATATACGGCACTTACCCTGTAGGAACGACCTAGGTTTTCAAAGCATTGTCACTTATTGAAACCTCATGTTAATTGACAGAATGTTTCCCCCCACTTGTTTTACAGAGATGAGTATATGGCACTTTCAACGTCGGCCTCGCAAAGTTTTTCTACACTTCTAACTTAGGGAAGCAAACTGTTAGCTGAAGGATGGTTCCCTACAGTGTTGTTTCACAGAGTTGAGTACAAGGCACTTTAGGCATAAGCCCCGCATAGTAAACACTTCTAACAGAAACTAGATGTTACTTGAAAAGAGTGTTTCTCTGCAGTATTTTTCACAGAGTCGGGTTTTATTACTTTCCTCCCAGTTCCCAGCACGGGTTTTCAAACACGTCTAACTTATTGAAACAAGAAGTTAATTGAAAGATGATCCCGCAGTGTTGTTTCATAGAGTTGAGTATATGGCACTTTCTGACTAGGACTTTCATCGGTTTTCAAACTCTTCTGAATCAGGGAAATCTGATGGTGGTTTCACCGCACTGTTGTTTCACAGTTGAGTAGATGTCACTTGCCTCATAGTTCCCCACATGGGTTTTCAAACAGTATCCAACTTAGAGAAACAAGATGTTAGTTGATGGTTTCCCCAAAGTTTTGTTGGAGAGGGTTGAGTATATGGCACCTTTTCCCTAGAACGCGCGTAAGTTACTTAGTGAAAAAAGATGGTAGTTGAAAATGTTTCCCCACAGGGTTGTTTCACAGAGTCCGCCTAGTCTCCGTAGGGGCTTTCAAACACTTCTAACTTCGTGGCACCAGACCTTAGTTGAAAGATGATTTTCTACAGGCTTCTTTCACAGACGTGAGTATATTTCACTATGTTCCTAGGCCTCGCATGAGTCTTCAAACACCTCAAACTCAGTGAAACGAAGTTAAGGTGAAAGAGCGCCTCCCCAACATTCTTGTTTCAGGGGGTTATTTGACACTTGCCATGTAGGTCACGCTTGTGTTTTAAAACTATGTCAACGTTGTAAAACCAGATGTCAGGTGAAAGGTGTGTTTTCACAAGAGTGTATGGTACTTTCTTCATAGGGCGGGTGTAGGTTTTCATACACGTCTCACCTAGCGATGAAACTAGGTGAAAGATGAGACTAGCGATGAAAGAGGTTTCCCCACAGTGTTGTTCCACTGATTTCAGTACATGGCACTTTCTGAACGCATATGACCCGAACAGGGTTGGCAAGACATCTCACTTCTTGAAACCAGAAGTTAGTTGAAAAATACTTTCTCCACCGTGTTGTTTCACAGAGTTGAGTACATGGCAGGTACTTCACGCATAAGCCCCACATAGGTTTTCAGAGAGTTCTCACTCAGTGAAATGAGATGATACTTGAAAGATTGTCTCAGTGTCTCTCAAGGTGTCGAGTAAATGTCCCTTTCCACATCCATCTCCAGAAAGGTTTCTAACACTTCTACCTTAGTGATAAAAGATGTTCCTTGAAAGACGGTTTCCGCCAAGGGCTATAGAAGGCATTTTCGGCATAAGTCCCACAGACATTTTCAGACACTTAGTGAACCGAGATGTTAGTTGATAGACGGTTTTCCAAGAGTGTTGTTTCACAGAGTAGAGCATATGGCACTCTCCTAGGCCCCTCGTGTATTCCAACCCTTCTGACTCAGTGAAGGATTGTTTCTCCACAGGGTTGGTTCACAGAGTTAAGTATATGGCTCCTTCCACATAAGCCATGCAAAGTGTTTAAAACCATGTTCATTCTGTGGTTAACTGAAAGATGATCCCACAGTGCTGTTTCATAGAATTGAGGACACGCGCTTTCTGCCTAAGGTGCACACAGTTTTTCAAACACTCCTAACAGTGAAACAAGATGTTAGTTGAAAAATGGCTTTTCCACAGTAACTTCTCACAGTGTCAATTATAATTCCCTTTCCTAATTGTTCTCCGCATAGATTTCCCAAACACTTCTAAAGCATTTAGAAGATGCTTTCCACAAAGTGCAGTTTGACAGAGTTGAGTGTATTGCACTTTGGGCATAAGCCCTACATAGTTTTGAAAAACTTTTAATTTTAGGGAAGCGAGATGTTAGCTGAAAAAATGGTTACCCCACAGTGTTGTTTGAAAGATGGTTTGCCCACAATATTCTCTCACGGAGTTGAGTATATGTCACTGTTGTGATCCTTCCCCTAAAAGATTTCTCAAACGTTTCCAATTTAGTAAACCGAGATGTTAGTGGAAGGATGGTTTGGCGACAAGTTTGTTTCACAGAGTTGAGAATATGGCACTTGGCTTGTAGGTGCCGCACTTGTCTTCAAAATGTTCTCGCTTCGTGAAACCTGATGTTAGTGGAAAGTTTTTCACCACAGGGTTGCGCCACAAAGTTGACAGTAAGGCACTGTCACCAAAAGCCCCGCAAGTTTACCAAGGAGTTCCAACTAAGTGAAGTGAGATGTTAGCTGCAAGGTGGTGTCCCCACAGCGTTGCTTCACAGAGTTGAGTCAAAGACACTTACCCTGTAGTCCCCGCATATGCTTCCAAACAGTTCTCGGTGAATTCAGATGTTAGTTGAAAGATTGTTTCAACACAGTGTAGATTGCCAGAGTGGGGCCCCATAAGCGGTTTGAACCACATCTACCATAGTGATACCTGAGGATATTTGAAAGATAGTTTCAGCACAGTGTTTTTTCCATTCAGAGTTGAGTATATGGCAAGATCGTCATTGGCCCTGCATAGTTTTCCAAAAGGCACTATTCCTTAGGCCATCCATGTATTTTCCAAAGAATTTGTGACTTAGTGAAACCAGATTTTGGGTGATGGCTCCCCTTCAATGTGTTTCACAGAGTAAATGACGCTTACGTTGTAGGCCCCGCGTAGATTTTCAAGCATTTCTCACTAAGGTCAAATCAGGAGTTATTTGAAAGAGTGTTTCACCACAGTGTTGTTTCACAGAGTGGAGTATATGGCACCATTCTCCTGGGTCCCGAATGTGTATTCAAGCTTTTCTAAGCTCGTGAAAGAAGATTCTAGGGGAAACATGTTTTCCCCACCGTGTTGTTCGTCCATGGCACTTTCCATAGTAGTTCATGCATAGGTTTTCTAAGTCTTCTCTGTGAAACTAGATATTAGATGAAAACTGTTTCTCCATGATGTCTTCTCGGAAAGTTGATTACCTGGACCTTTCCCCATAGTTCCCGCCTAGGTTTTAATATGCTTCTATCTAGCGAAACAAGATGTTCGTTGAAAGACGGTTTGTCCGCAGTATTTTCTCAGAGTCTAATGCCATCCTTCCCCGTATAGGTTTTCACACACTTCGAACGTAGTGATACAAAATGTTGGTTGAACGACGGTTTCCACAGTGTTTTTTGCCAGAGTTGAGTATATGGCAGTTCCGTCACAACCCCGCATAGTTTTTGGAACCCTTCTAAATTGGAGAAACTAGATGGCAAGTGAAAGATGGCTTCCCCATAGTGCTTTTTCACAAACGAGTATATGGCACTTACTGTGAAGGTCCTGCTTAGGTTTTTTTTTCTCAACGTTTATTTTTGGGACAGAGACAGAGCATGAACGGGGGAGGGACAGAGAGAGAGGGAGACACAGAATCGGAAACAGGCTCCAGGCTCTGAGCCATCAGCCCAGAGCCTGACGCGGGGCTGGAAAACGCGCACCGCGAGATCGTAACCTGGCTGAAGTCGGACGCTTAAATGACTGCGCCACCCAGGAACCCCCCCCCCCGCTTAAGTTTTTAAAGAAGTCTTTCTCACTCAGTGAAACCTCATGTTAGTTGAAAGATTGTTTCACCACAGTGTTTTTTCACAGAGTGGAGAATAGGTCACTTTTGGCATAGGCCCCGAAAGGGTTTTCAAAAAGCCCTCACTTAGTGAAATCAGATGAGAGTTGAAGGAGTGTTTCCAACCAGTGCTGTTTCCCAGAGTGGAGTATATCGCAGTATCTGCCCAGGCCCCGCACTGGTAGTCAAGCTTTTCTAATTTGGTGAAATCAGATCTTAGATGAAACGTAGTTACTACTCAGTGATTTTTCGAGAATTGAGCATATGGCTCTTTCCTTGTAGGTGATCCATAGGTTGTCAAACTTTTAACTCCAAGCCAGATGTTAGGTGAAAGATTCTTTGTTCACAGTGTTCACAGTGTCCATATATGGACCTTTCCGCATAGTTCCTGCATAGGTTTTCAAATCTTTCTTAGTGAAACAAGATGGTATTTGAAAGGTGGTTTGTCCACAGTATTCTTTCACAGAGTCGTGTATATGTCACTTTCTGCAGCATTCCCCGCCTATGTTTTCAGATAATTCTGACTTAGGGAAACAAGATGTTAGTTGATAGATTGTTTTTTGCAAAGTGCTGGTCGACGCGGCTGACTATATGGCCCTTTTGGCCTAGGCTCCGAATAGGTTTTCAACCAGTTCTCACCTGGTGAAATCAGATGAGAGTTGAAAGTTTCAAAACAGTGCTTGCAAAGTGTTGGTTGACAGAGGCTATGGCACGTCCGACATTGACTTCTCACAGTTTCTGAAACAATTCTTAGTGAAACGAGATGGTGGAAAAAGCGTTTCCCCACAGTGTTTAACAGAATTCAGTATATGACGCTCTCTGCTTAGTCCCTGCATTGGTCTTCCACAACTCTTAGTGAAATCACATGTCAGTTGAAAGATGGTTTCTCTACAATGTTGTTTCACAAAGTTCAGTATATGACACTCTACCAAGGCCCCTTATATGGTTACTACCACGTCTAACTTTGTGACAAGAGATCTTCCTTGCAAGACGGGATCCCCACAGTGTTTCACAGAGAAGAAGATGTGGCACTATCCGCATAGTCCCGGCCTGGGATTTCAAACACTTCTACCTTAGGGAAACGAAATAGTAGTTGAAAGGTATTTTCCCCAAAGTGCTACTTGACAGAGTTGGGTACATGAAACTTTCTTCATAGACTGTGCCAGATTGTCCAACATCTTCCAAGGTAATGAAACAAGATAGTAGTTGAAGGATGGCTTCCCCACAGTGTTTTCGCACAGTTGAGTGGATGGCACTTTCCGCTTAGAGTCCCGATAGGTTTCCAACACTTCTCATTTAGTGAAACATGGTGTAAGTAGAAACATGGTTTGGCAACACTGTTGTTTTACGGCACTGTCCTCATACTTCCCTGCAAGGGTTTTCAGATGCTTCTATCTTAATGAAACAAGAGGCTCGTTGAAAGACGGTTTGTCCACAGTATTGTCTCCCAGTCTCGGCTGTATGTCACTTTCCACATCGTTCCCTGCATAGGTTTTTAACAATTTTTCATGCAAGATGTTAGCTGAAAGATGGTTTCTGCAAAGGGCAGTTCGAGAGTTGAGTGTGCAGCCCTTTGGGCATAAGCAGCCCTTACTTTTTCAAAGACTTGCAACAGTCAAAGGAGATTTTAGTTGAAAAATTGTTTCCCCTCACTGTTGTTCCTCTGCATTGATGTACGGCACTTTTACCCTGCAGTTCCCGCATAAGTTTCAAGCTGCACTCACCTAATTAGCGAAACCAGATTTTACTCGAAAGACTGTTTCGCCGCGTTTTTTCCACGAGTGGTTTCAAAGAGTATGACACTTTCGGATTAGGCCATTCATAGTCTTTCAAACACTTCTAACTTGGTGAAACGAGATGTTAGCGGAAAGATGGTTTGTCCACAGGAGTCTCTCACAGTGTCGTGTATATGTCACTTTCCACATCGTTCCGTACATGGATTGTCAAATGTTTCTAACTCCGTGATGCAACATTTAGTTGAAAGATGGTTTCCGCCCAGTGCAGCGTGATAGAACTGAGTATATGGCACTTTCGGCATCGGCCCCGTCTAGTCTTTCAGACTCTTCTAACCTAGTGAAATCAAGAGGTTTAGTTGAAAGATGGTCCCCCCCATTTTTGCTTCTTAGAGTTGCGTATATGGCACTAGCCGTGTAGGTCCCCCGCATCGGTTTTCAAACAGTTCTCACTGAAATCAGATGTTAGTTGTTTTACCACAGAGGGGAGTGTATGGCAGTTTACGTAATGGCCCCGTCAGGGGTTTCAAACACAAATAATCTTTTTTGAAAGATTCTTTCACCCCAGTGTTTTGTTACAGAGTTGAGTCTATGGCACTGTCTGCCTAGGCCCCGCATGTGTAGTCAAACACTTTTCACTTAGAGAGACCAGATATTAGGAGAAAGATGTTTCTCCCACAATGTTTCACAGAGTTGAATATATGGCCTTTTACCTGTGAGTGATTCATAAGTTTTCAAACTATCTTAACTTTGTGAAACCAGATGTGAGTTGAAAGACGCTGCGTCTCCTCAGTGTTGTTTTTTTTCTTTCACAAAGTTGAGTACATGTCCCTCTCGGCATATGCCGTGCATAGGTTTTCCAACCTTTCTCCCTTAGCGAAATATGATGTTAGCTGAAAGACGGGTTACCCCACAGTGTAAGTTCCCACATTTCGCTATATGGCCTTTTCCACATAGATTTCCACACCCTTCTACCCTAGTGAAACTACGTGTTAGTTGAAAGATAGTTTCCGCGCAGTGTTGTTTCAAAGGGACATTTACTCGACACTGTGAGAGAATACTGTGGACAAACGATCTTCCATCTAACATCTTGTTTCACTCAGTTTAGAAAAAAAGTGCTTGAAACCCATGCGGGGGTCTATGCGTGAAGGGCCATTTACCCAACTCCGTAAAACAAGAGGGTCGAGAAAGAATTTTTCAACGAAGTTCTGGTTTCATTGAGAAAATTTTCCCAACCCTTGGAGGGTCCTATGCTTTCAGAAAGTGCCATGTAATGAAAACAGTGGAACAAGGACCTAGAATGTCCTGGATTTTGCTTTTCTTCCTTTTTCCATCATTGAAAGGAGTGAGCAGTGACACTGCTGTGGCCGTCACGTAGCCCCCACTGTTGCCCCAGACAGTAGAAAGGGGCATAGGAGCCCTCTTGCTGTAAAGGGTTCTTTCGGAGCTGACAAGATTTTGGCGCCACTTGCTCTTGTGTGAACTTTGTGCTTTTCAGAAGGGAGGCCCCTCCATCAGGCAGAACAATGAGGCAAGTTTGCTCCTTTCCCCACCTCTTGCTACAGACAGCCCATCACCAAGCTCAGGGATACGAGGGCTATTCTCCTTTGGGGTAGCTGATGCTCATGGCTGTCACTGAGCAGGAGACCAGGTGGGTAGCCAACGGCCACCCCTTGGTGCCTGCTGAATGTCAGCTCCGTGGTTCATAAGGGTGAAAAAAGAACCAGTCAGAAAGACATTAAAGGAAAATGAATGGCTACAGCCAGGACCAAAGTGTGCAACATTTCCAGAGAATGGGAATGTGGTCAACGTGGACCAGACCTGCTAAACTTCTTTCCCCCTAGGCCGAGCATGAAGGCCAGCGTGCGTCTAATACCTCTGACCCGTCCTCCACACAAAAAGATCTCGGATGGACCCCTTACCTTTCCCTGACGCTCTGGATGTCCATGTAGTCCTGCATCAAATATGCTGGCCCCTTTTTACCTCACCCTCTAACATACGACACACGGGCTGGTCCACACTGGACTTTTGCAAGACCGATCGATTACTGTGCAAGACTGAAACGTATGGGGCAAAGGCATACCTTGATATATATAAACACCAATATCATGAGATTTGATAAGCCTAAGGCAAGAGTTCTGCATTAAGAATCGGAATGGGGTAATGTTTAGAACAAACTGACTAGCACAGTGTATTAGCAAGATGGTTTGCTCACCATTCAGATCTTTTGTGGGATTTGGCTACAGGTGTTGGGCAAAGGGAGCCACTCGGAGCCCTGTGAACAAGAGACCCACATTCTTCCCCAAGAAGTAGAGGGAAGCTGTGGCTTTTTATGTGCTTCTTTGCCCATCGTATCAGAAGATAGGGCCCCGGTGACACCGAGATAGGAAAAATGTGCTTGAATGAGCGATGAGAACAAGGCCTGGTACAGAAGACGTTCCAGAGACTTGGAGTTCTCTGCTCAAGTCATGGAGCAGGCCGCAAGAACATCCTTTCTCTTCCTCTGCCTGAGGGTATGTCTATCTTTTAGGATCAGGTGTCCATGTGGCTACCCATTCCCGTGATACAGTAGCCTGCTATGAACCGAGGGCTCACGGACAGAATGTATAGGTCTCTTCAGCGATATCCGACTCTGAGAGCCTTGTCTAGACTCGGGGATGTTCTGGAAAGTGCATCCTTGCAACCCACTGGTTTACACGGCCACCCCATGGTCTTGGTGTGTGAAGTGAGGTCAAGTGAGAAAAGAAAGGGGTTAAGAAAAACTACCAGGGGGTGTCAAAGTTCTGCATTCAAAAGGCCCCTGGTCAAATCGAGGAAGAGATATCCATTTTCCATCACCCTCTAAGCACACATGAGGCAGCATACCGCTAACTTCTGGCTGAGACTAACCCTGAGCACAGGTTTTCCGCCTGGGAACCTTCATACAGCCTAGGTTTGGAGATGGTCACATAATTCTGAAACCAAAACGAGAGGGGCCCATGGCAATACCTAGATCATAACCACAGAGACTACACTGGACACCGAAGATGAAAGAAAGCATTATTCAAAGTTACTGGCTCTGATAAACACCATGCAGCACCACTGTTGAAGACAACGGTAAGTGGCGGAGCTTGAGATAGGAAGACTGCCAGAGTGCTTCCTCACATATGGGATGTGGAGAATTTTGAGAAAAAGTACCCAGCACAGTCTCTTACCAACCTGGTTGTAGCCAAAATAAGAAGTGCTTGTGAAGTAGGCAATGGGAGCCCTTTGAAAGAATACACCTGGGTGCCCTCTATTCTGATTGTAGGAGACACAACATGTGTTTGCTACGCGTGTGGTGTATGGAAAGGGCGTGCGCCTGTGGTTTATAAGCAGCATGTCTCTGATGTATGTCTGGGGTATGATTTTTTGTGCATGGTGTATGTGAAGTGTGTTTGTGGAAAACGTGTGCTGAATAGGTAGTGTGATGTTTGTGAGGTATTTGCACTGTGTGATGGATATTCTGAGCGTGTGTTGTAGTGGACTGAGTATGCTACATGGAAACTGTGTGTTTGTCTATGTGTGTCTATGTCTATGTGTGATATGTTTGGTGTTTATGTGTTTCCTAGGCACTGTGGGAGGTTGAAGTGGGGTGTTTGTGGTGTGTTAAGAGGTATGTGTATGGAGTGTGCTTGGTGAGTGTTGGCTAAATATTGGTTATAGTGTGTTGTATGTGAAACAAGATAATAGTTTGGTATGTTAGTTGAGAGGCAGTTTCTCAACATTGTTTCACAGGGTTGAGGATATGGCACTTTCTTCTTAGAGTTCCTCACATAGGTTTTCAAACACTTCTAAAGCAGTGAAACAAGCTGTTAATCGAAAGACGTTTTTTGCATGGAGCTGAGAGTATGGTAAATGTCATTATACCTTTGGGCCTAGATTTCAAACATTTCTCAGTTGGGGAAAGAAGAGGTTAGTTGAAAGATGCTTTCTCCACAGTGTTTTTTCAGAGTTCAATTTATTGTCCTTTCCTTATAGATCCCTGTAATGGTTTTGAGAAACTTCTAACTCTGAAACAAAGCTTTAGCTGAAAGACAGTTTAGTTTCAGAGTTGAGCACATAGCACTCACATTATACATCTAGTCCTAATTTTCAAACTTTCCTAACTTCGTGAAAGAAGATATTCGGTGAAAGAAGCCTTCCCAACCGGGTTCTTTCACAGAGTTGAGGCTATGACCCTTTCTATATCACTTCCCGCATAGTTTTTCTAACACTTCACACTTGTTCACTAGAACAAGAAGTTGACAAATGGTGTTTTCCAAAAGGGTTCCCCTGTCCCCCCCCCCCCGCCTCCATAGTTGAGTACAGGAAACTTTCCCTAATGTTCCCCGCTTTTCAAACCTTTTCAAACACTTCTCAATGAAACACGAAGTTAGTTTAAAAATGGTTACTGCACAATGTGTGTAAAACAGGGTTGATTATATGGCCTTGCCTCAGATTTTGCCACTTACATCACAAAGACTTCTAACTCAGTGAAACAAGAAGTTAGTTGAAAGGTGGCTTCACCACCGCGTTTTTTCAGAGTTGAGGTTAGGTCATTGTCTTCATAGTTCCCCGTCTAGGTTTTCAGACACTTCTTAGTTAAACAAAGAATTGGTTGAAGGATGGTCCTTTCCACCATGGTCTTTCATTGAATTCAGTAGATGGCACTTTATAGTTGCCGCGATAGTTTTGCCAACACGTCTAACTTCATGAAAGAAGTTGGTTGCAAGAAGCTTTCGCCGTAGTGTGTTTTCCGAATTAAGCACGAGGTCCGTTCCTTGTTCCCTGTAAAGGGTTTCAAACACCACTCAATTTGAACCCAGACTTTATTTGAAAGATGTTTTCTCCATGGTTTTCCTTCAAGGATTTCAGTGTATGGCACTGTCATTATACATTTAACCCTAGATTTTTAGTCGCTTCCAACTACGTGGAAAACGACGTTAGTTGAGAGTTGGTTTGTCCACAGTGTTTTTTTTTCCATAGAGTTGAGTAAATGAACTTTCCTCAATGTTCCCTGCATAGGTTTTCAAACATTCTTAACTCAATGAAACACGGTGTTAGTGTAAAAATGATTTCTTCACACTGTTGAATCTATGGCACTTGTCTTCGGTCGTTTCTTCATGACGTTTTCACAGAGTGGAGTATCTACACGTTCCTCTTAGTTGCCAGCATAAGTTTTCAGACCACTTTTGCCTCGTGCAACAAGGAATTAGTTGAAAAGTGTTTCTCCCACAATGTTATTTCACGGAAGTGGGGTCAGTGACATTAATTCCCCTATATTTTCTGCATAGGTTTTGAAAGACTTCTAAGTTCGTGAAATAAGAAATGATTTGACAGATGGCGTCTCCACAGTATTAAACAGAACTGAGTATACGGACTTTCCTGTAATTCCACACACAGGTCGTCAAACATGGCTAGCTAAGTGGGTTCAACAAGAGTTGAAAGCCCTGTTCCCCGGTGTTAGTTTCTTAGCGTTTAACTTACTGAAACGTGATGTTAGGTGAAAGATGGCTTCTCCCCAGTGTTGTTTCTCAGAGTGCGGATACGGCAATTTCCTTATATTACGTCGCATTGATTTAAAAAATGCAGTTTCGGACACAAGAACTTATCTGCAAGGTGCTTTGTGCACAGTGTTTCACAGAGTGAAGTTCATGGCACTTTCCTCATACTTCCCCCACAGAGAGTCAAAGACTTCTCACCTACTGAAACAAGAAGTTGGTTTGAAACTTTTGTGTTTTCTCAGAGTTGGGTATATGGCCCTTTCTTAAGAGTTCCCAGTGTACGTTATCAAACACCTAACCTAGTGAAACAGGTGGTTTCCCCACGCTGTTTTCTCCCACTATTGAGTATATGGCAGTTTCCTTATAGTTCCCTGCATCCAGTCTCCAACTAGTCCGACCCAGTGAAACAAGAAGTTAGTTTTGTTTTTTCACAGAGTTAAGATTGTGACCCTTTCCCTAGAGTTCCCTGTAAAAGTTTTCAAACACTTCTAACTTTGAAGCAAGACGTTAGTTGGACAAAAGTTTCTCGACAAGATTTTAATTCAAGGAGTTGAGCCTATAGCACTCTCATTTGACATTGAGGCCTAGATTTTCAAACACTTCTGAGTGAACCGAGATGTTATTTAAAGGTCGTTTCTCCACTCTTTTTTTTTTTCACAGAGTCGAGTACATGTCACTGTCTTCATAGGATATCAAGCACTTCTGAAGGAAACAAAGGATTAGTTGAAAGATGGTTCTTCCAGAAGGTGACCTCACAGGGTTGATTATAAGGCACTCTAATTTTTCAGGATAGGTTTTTCAACACGTTCAGACGTGAGACGAGAAGGTTGAAAGACCATTTCTCGATAGATTTTTTTTTCAGAATTAAATATGAGATCCTTATAGTTCTCTATAAAGGGTTTCCAACACTTCTTCATTAGAAACCAGACGTTAGTTGAAACAAGACTCTCCATTGTTTAATTTCAGAGTTCAGAGGATGTCGCTGTCGTTATATATTTAGGCCTAGATTTTCGAACACTTCTAACTTCGTGGAAGCAGTTAGTTTTCCACATGTGGAAACAGTGAAAGCAAAAATTTGGCTGAAAGAAGCTTTCGCGATAGTTTTTCCAGAATTAAGTATAAGTCATTTCGGTTCCCTATAAAAGATTTCACACACCACTCAATAAGAAAAGAGACGTTAGCTGAAAGATAGTTTCTCCGGGTGTTCCTTCAAGGAGGTGAGTGTGTGGCAATGTCAGTATACGTTCAGGCCTAGAATTTCAGTCACTTCCTACTTCAAGAAAGATGTTGAAAGACAGTTTGTCCACAGTCTGTTTTCACAGAGTTGAGTGTATGGCACTTGCGTCAGAGTTGCCCGCGTGGGTTTTCAGACACTAGTCGCTTAGTGAAACAAGAGATTAGTTGAAAGAGCGTTCCCCCACAATGTAATTTCACAGCGCTGTGTCTGTTCCATTCCCCTATGTTTTCCGCATAGGTTTACTTCGTGAAACAAGAAGTTATTTGAAAGATGGTTTCTCCACAGTATTGTCAAACACAACTGAGTATATGGCACTTCATAATTTCTCGCAAATATTTTCAAAAATTTTACCTTAGTGGAACCCTATGTTAGTTGAAAGATGCTTTCACCACAGGGTTGCTTGACAGAGGTGAGGATATGGCACTTTCTCCATAGACCCCATATAGGGTTTTAAAACACTTCTAAATTAATGAAAACAGATATGAGTTGAAAGATGGTTTCTCAAGAGAATTTTTTCCAGTCAAGTATAAGGTCACTTTCTTCATCATTCCCCACAAAGAATTTTGAACAATTCTAATTTGGTAAAACAAGATGTTAGTTGAAAGACGGTATCGCCAAAAGGCTGCTTGGCAGAGTTGAGGTTATGGCACTTTAGGCATAAGACCCACAAAGTGTTTCAAACACTTCTAACTTAGTGAAAGAAGATGTTACTTGGAAAATGGTTTCCCCACAGTGTTTCATAGAGCTGAGTATATGTCACGCTCCGTGGAAGCCCTGTATGGGTTTCCAACACTCCTAACTTAATGAAACTAGATGTTTTTTGAAAGTCGGTGTCACCACAGTGTCGTTGGACGGAGTCAATGGCCCTTTCCTTATAGGCCCCGCGTAGGCTTTCCAACCCTTCTAACAGTGAAATGAGATGTTAGTTGAAAGATGGTTTCTGCAAAGTGTTTTTTGAGAGAGTTGAACAAAATGTCACTTAATGCATAAACCCCGCAGGTTTTTTTCAAAATTCTACCTTAGTGAAACAAGATTTTAGTTGAAAGACTGTTTCCCCAGTGTTTGTTACACGGAGTTGAATATACGCCAATTTCTTTGTAGCCCCTACAAGCGTTTTCAAACAGTGGTACCTTAGTGAAACCAGAAGTATGTTTAAAGATGGAATCACCACACTGTTGTTTCACACGGTTGAGTACGTGGCAGTGTTGGTGTAGTCCCGCATGGGTTCTCAAACAATTCTGACTTCGTGTAACAAAAATTGGTTTTGCCACCGTGTTTTTTTTCAGAGTTGAGCATATGGCGCTATCCCCCAAGACCCCACAGGCGTCTTTTCCAACACTTGCAATTTAGTGATACCCGATGTTGAGTGATTGTTTTCCCCAAGTGTTATTTCACTGGGTTGAGTATAATGGCACTTTCCCTTATAAGCTCCGCCTGGGATTTCAAACACTTCTAAGTGAAGCCTGAGGTTAGTTGAGAGATGGTTTCACCACTGTAACGTTTCACAGAGTTGAGTATATGGCACTTCGTGCATAGGCCCCGCGTACGTTTTCAAACACTTTTACCTTAGTGACAGCCAGGGGTAGTGGAACGACGGTTTCCCCAGAGGGTCGTTTCACAGAGGTGAGTGTACGGCACAATCCCTATAGGCCCCGCGTGTATTTTCGAACACTTGTAATTTTGTGAAACCAGATGTTAAATGAAAGATTGTTTTCCCTAGTGTTTCACTGAGTTGAGTTTATGGCACTTTCCCTGCTAGGCCCTGCATAAGTTTTCAAACACTTGTAACTTTGTGAAATGAGATGGTAGTTAAAGAAGCTTTCACCACATTGTTTTTTCACAGTTACGTTTATGGCAATTTCCGCATAAACACTGCATGGGTTTTACAACACTGTAACTTAGTGAAACAAGATGTGAGTTGAAAGAGGTTTCACAGAGGGTTGTTTCACAGACTGTATAGAGCCATCCGCATCGGCCGGGCATGGGTATTCAAAGACCTCTAACTTTGTGACAAAGAGATACTAGTTGAAAGTTGTTTCCCTTCAGTCTTGTTTTGCAAAGTTAGGTATAAGGCACTTTTCCCTTAGGCCCCACAGGGGTCTTCAAACTCTTGTAACTTAATGGAACAAGGCGATACTTGAAAGATGGTTTCCCCCACAGTGTTTATGAGTATGAGTATATGGCTCTTTCCGTGTAGGACGCGTGCATGTTTCCAAACTCTTCTCCCTTGGGGAAACAAGGTGTTAATTGTAAGATGGTTACCTCACAGTGTTGTTTCAGAGTTGAGTATATGGCTTCTTCCACCTAGGCCCTGCATGGGTTTTCAAACACTTGTCCCGTAGTGAAACGGCCTGTTAGCTGAAAGATGGTTTCCCCACAATGTTTCATACAGTCCTGTATATGGCACATTTGATGTGGGCCCCGCTGCGGTTTTCAAACACACTAATTTACGGAAACCAGATGGTAGTTGATAGATGTTTCCATCAGACAACTCTTTCACCGGACACAAAAGTGAACACAAAAGTGCCCCTGCGTCAGTTTTTAGACACTTTTAACGTGGTGAAACAAGATGATGGTTGCCCCACAGTGTTATTTGCCCGAGTTGGATATATGACACTTTATGCATAGGCCTCGCATAGGTTTTCAAACACTTCTAACAGAGTGAAACCTTATGTAATTTGCAAGATGGTTTCTCTACAGTATTTTTTCACTGAGTCCAGTCCATGTCGCTTTCCACATAGTTCCCAGCATATGTTTGAAACTCTTCTAACTTAAGGAAACAAGTTGCTAATTGAGAGATAGTTATCCTGCAATGTTGTTTCACAGAGCTGAGTAATGGCACTTTCCGCAGAGTTGTCGGCATGGGTTTTCAAACATTCCTAAATTGGTGGGATCAGATGGTAGTTGAAAGACGTTGTCACCACAGCGTGGTTTCACCGAGTTGAGTGTGTGGCACGTCTCTCGGAGTACTCCGCGTAAGTTTCCCACCACTTCTAAGTTGGTGAAACCGAAGGTTTGTTGAAAGATGGTTCCCCACACTGTTGTTTCACTGATTTGAGTATAAGGCACTTTCTGCATAGTCCCTGACTTGCTTTTCAAACAACTCTTAGTGAAACCAGATGGTGGGTGAAAGATCAATTCCCCCCACAGTGTTGTTTCATAGAGTTGAGTATACGCCAACTCTAGATAGAGTTGAAAACCCACGTGGGGACTAAACCGAAAGTGCCATATTCTGAAGTGTATGACACACTGTGGGGAACCCACCCGTCAACTAACATCTTATTTCAGTAAACGTGAAGTGTTTGAAAACCTATGCGGGGCTTATGCGGAAATGCATACACTCAACTCTGTGAGAAAAGACTGTGGTGAAACCAGACTTTCAGCAAATATCTGGTTTCAATAAATGAGAATTGTTAGAAAACCCATGCGGGGTCCACACAGAAAATACCATGTACTCAACTCTGTTTACTGGGTTAGAAGTATGTGATAACCAATGCAGGGCCTACGCAGATCGTGCCATATAATCAACTCTGTCAGACAACACTTCGGGGAATCCATCTTTCAACTAACATCTTGTTTCACTTAGAAGTGCTTGAAAAGCCATGCGGGGAACTATGAAGGGGTTGCCATCTACTCAACTTTGTGAAACAACAGGGTGGAGAAACATCTTTCAACTAACATAAGGTTTCACGAAGTTAGAAGTGTTTGAAAACCATTTTCCACATATGCAGAAAGTGCCATGTACTCAGTTCTGTGAAGCACTGTGGGAAAAACATCTTTGAACTAACATCTCATTTCCCTGTTAGAAGTGTTTGAAAACCTTTGCGGAGCCCAAGTGGAGAGTTCCGTATACTCAACTTTATCAAGCAGCTCTTTAGGGCAACGATCCTTCACTTAACATCAAGTTTCACTAGGTTACAATTATTTGAAAACCAATGAGGGGCCTACGCCGAAAGTGCTGTACACTCAGCTCTGGGAAATAACATTGTGGGGAAACCATCTTTCAACCAAAATCACCTTTCAGTTAGAGCTGTTGGAAAACCAACACAGGGCCTGTGCAGAAGGTGCCATATGCTCAACTCTGTCCAACAACACCGTGGAGAATCCATCTTTGAACTAACATCTTGTTTCACTGTTAGAAGTGTTGGAAAACTTATTGGGCCTTCTGCAGAAAGTGCCGTATACTCGACTCTGTGAAACAAGTGTGGAGAAACGGTCTTTCAACCAACATCTCATTTCCCTAAGGTGGAAGCGTTTGAAAAACCATGCGGGGCCCAGGAGGCAAGTGCCATATATAATATACTCAACTCTGTCAACCTGCACATTGCGGAAACCATCTTTGAAGCTAACGTTTTGCATCACTAACATAGAATCGCTTGAAAACGTATGCGGGGAACCACGGGGAAACTGACATATACTCGACATTGGGAGGGAATACTGTGGAGAAACCACCTTCCAACTAACATCCTGTTCAAACACTAAAGGTGTTTGAACACTATGCAGGGCTGACCCCCCAAAGGGCCATGTACTCAACTCTGTGAAAAAACACTCTGAGGAAACTGTCCTTCAACTACCATCTGGTTTCCTTGAGTTAACAGTGTTGAAATCCTATGAGAGGCTTAACCCTGAAGTGCCACAGCCTCAAGACTGTGACTATCAGTGTGGCACAACGATCTTTCAACTAATATCTGGTTTCACGAAGTTTCAAGTGTTTGAAAACACATGCGGGGCCTATGGGAATAGTGGCATACACTCAACTCTGTGAAACTACCCAGTTGGGGAAATCATCTTTCAACTACCATCTGGTTTTTGTAGGATAGAAGTGTTTGAAATCCTATGAGAGGCCTAACCCTGTAGAGCCATAAACGCAAAAGTGTGAATATCAGTGTGATGAAACTACCGTCCAACTAACATCTTGTTTCACAAAGTCAGAGTGTGTTTGAAAACCCATGTAAGGCCTGCATCGAAAGTGCCACTTAGTCAAGTCTGTGAAACAACATTGTGGGGAATCCATGTGTCAGCTAACCTCTCGTTTCAGTTAGATGTGTTTGAAAACTTATTCGGTTCTACCCAGAAAGTGCCCTCTGCTCCACTCTGTAAAACACCAGTGTGGTGAACCCATCTTTCAAATAACATCCGGCATCACTTTTAGACGTATTTGAAAACCTATGCGGAACCTACACGGAAAGTACCTTACACTCAAATGTGTCAACCAACACTTTGGGGACAGGGTCCTTCAACTAACATCTTAGTTCACTAAGTTAGGTGTGCTTGAAAACGCGGGGTCTACACCAAAAGTGCCATATACTCAGCTCTGTGAAACAAGACAGTGGGGGAAAAAACCTTCTTTCTCCTACCATCTGGTTTCACTAGAAGTGGTTGCAAACCTGTGTGGTTAGGGCGATGAGAATAAGTGTCACATAACTCTGTGAAACGACACGGCGGGGAAACTGTCCTTCAACTAACATCTGGACTTACCAAGTTACAAGTGTTTGAAAAGCCATGCTGGGTCTATGAGAATAGTGCCATATTCTCACCTCTGTGAAACCACCCTGTGGGGAAGCCGTCTTTCAACTACCTACATTAGAAGTGTTTGAAACCTAAGAGAAACCTGAGCGCTAAGTGCCACACACTCAACTGTGTGAAACAAAGGTGTGGTGAAACCATCTCTCAACTAATATCTGGTTTCATTAAGGTAAAATGTTTGAAAACTATGAGGGACCTATGTGGAAAGTACCGTATAGTCAACACTGTGCTAGAACACTGTGGGGACTCCATCTTCCAATCTCTTGCTTTACTAAGAGGTGTTTGAAAACCATGGTGGCTTACACCGAACGTGCCGCATACTCACCTCTGTGAAACAGCATTGTCGGGAGGCAATCTCCTGACATGATTCAAGTGTTTGAAAACACAGGCGGGGCTTATGCGGATATTGCCGTACACTCAACTCTGTGAAACAACACTGTGGGGAAACGGTCACAGTAGTCTTTCAGCTACTATCTGGACGCTCTCAGAAGTGTTTGAAAACATAAGAGAAGCCTAACGGCTAAGTGCCATGTACTCAGCTGTGTGAAACAACGTTGTGGTGAAATGATCTTTCCACTAACATCTGGTTTCACTAAAAGTGTTTGAAAAGTACACAGGCTCTATGCAGAAAGTGCCAGGTACTGAACTCCGTGACCCAACACTGAGGGGGAAAACATCTTCCAACTAAATCTTTTATAACTTAGAAGTGTTTGAAAGCTTGAGGTGCCTATGTGGAAAGTGCCGTATACTCAACTCTGTCAAACTGCACTGCGTTAGAAGTGTTTGAAAACCAACGTGGGCAAAGATGGGGAAAGTGACAAATACCAGCCACAGTTAAAGAATCCTGTAGAGAAACCAGCTTCCAACTAAACTCTTGTATAACTTAAGGGAGTAGTGTTGGAACACAAGTGCCACATACCCAGCTCTGTCAAACAGCGATTGGGGGAAACCAACGTTTTCATCTAACTAGTCGGGTTCAACTAACTTGGACACTTGAAAACCTAACCTAACACCTCACCCATTCACCACATACACACCACATACGCATCACCCAGTTGTCTTCCACCTACTGTTTCCTACACACAATACACATACCACACACACACATGTATACATACCCTATACACCTATACCACACCACACACTCCCTATACACCACATAGACGCCGAACATATACCCCACACAACACGTAATACACAGACACCACATCTACAACACACACACCATGAGAACCGATACATGTATGACACACAAAAACCATACACACCACACACCACCACACCAACTCCACCCTTATGCCACACCACAAAACTGCACAGGCACCACTTAGAAAACACGCCATAAAAACCCCGCAAACGAACACACATTGTACATGGAGTTTACACGCATGACATATATAGTACAATCACAACACATTGACCACACTTAGAGCACAAAGAAAGACACAAACACCAGGTATAAACCACCAACACACCATACACACACCACGCTCACCACACAAATGCCATAGGCAGACACAAACCACATATACAACATATGTGCCATCTATACAGAACAGGATCACAACCACTCCATACACACCACATATGTACCCCCTGAACACACCCACCAGCTGCCACGCACGCCTTGTGGTTTACTGCCTGAAACGACACTTCCCAAGGGTCTTCCGTGTAGCCTTTCATATACATCTCAATGCAGTTGGTTGAAACATTCTTTATTAGTGTGTGGCTGAGACAGCTAGCCTGGCAGCCTTGTAGTCTCATCCTTTGAACTAGCCAATCATAGCTAGATCACTTGCCCATCATTCTAAATGCCCCAGAAAGCAAAGTTCACAGATACAGGGAGAGAAGAAACCACATCAAAGACGTTAGGAAGTGCAGAGAGGTGGCATGGGGAGAAATATATAAACACTGCTGCAGAGGAGAGGAAGCCCTCTTTGAGGAAAGAGGGAGGAGAAGGGGCACACAGAACACAGAAGGTGACCCTTGTCCCAAAGACACCTGAAAAGAGGCTCAACATCACTCATCAGGGAAATACACATCAATACTACATTGAGCTTATCATCACACATCTGACGGAAAGGCTAAATCTCACAAAACAGGAAAAAATTGGTGTTGTCAAATTTGGTCAGAAAAGGAAACCCTCTGACACTGTGGGTGGGAATGCCAACATTTGCAGCCACTCTGGAAAACAGCACAAATTTTCATCAATCAAATGTTAAGAATAGGGCTGTCCTGGGGCACCTGGGTAACACAGTCAGGCGACTGACTCTTGATATCCACTCCAGTGAGGATCTCACAGTCATGGGACTGAGCCCTCGTTGGGTTCTGCATTGGCAAAATGGTGTTCGCTTGGGAGCCTCTCTGTCTCTCTCTGTTCCTCTCCCACCTCTCTCTCTCCCTTTCAAATAAATAAATTTTAAAAATTACCCTTTAACATTTAGATTTATCCTATGATCCAGAAATTGCATTATGTTTTTACCCAAAGGATAAAAAACATGAGAATTCAAAGGAATATAGGCACCCCAGTGTTTTTAGCAGCACAATGAAAATAGTTACAGAAAGGGCTCAAATGTCCATTGACTGAGAAATGGATGGAGATGTGATATATATATATAACACATACACACACACAATGGAATATTATGCAGCCACGAAAGAAGATGACATTTTCCTTTGCAATGATTTGGATGGAGCTCGAGAATAGTATGTGAAATGAGTCAGTGAAATGCTTGTATAATTCCACTCTTATGTGGAATGTAAGAAACAAAACAAATAAGTAATCATGGTGGAACAAAGAGAGCAGCAACACAAGAAATTTATTCTTAACTATAGAGAACAAACTGATAGATACCAGAGGAGAAATGTGTGGGGGGAGTGGGACTATAGAGGACATGGGAATTAAAGAGCACACTATGTGATGTGCACCGGGTGTTATGTGGAAGGGTGGAACAACTGAATTCTACAGCTGAAACTATTAATACGTGGTATGTTAACTGGAATTTACAAACTTGAACTTTCTATATTAGCC
The DNA here is from genome assembly GCF_018350175.1 of Felis catus. Taxonomy (NCBI): domain Eukaryota; kingdom Metazoa; phylum Chordata; class Mammalia; order Carnivora; family Felidae; genus Felis; species Felis catus. The sequence continues at coordinate 29,989,000 of NC_058379.1, read as the reverse complement.
ATAAAGAAAAGCCCTGTGCTTAAGTGCCCAAAGCATTACTGTGCTTCCAGTGACATTCTTGTCCTTCATAAACATAGAGAGTAACGCTTTCCTCACTAGCCCTCTGTGTAGACACGTGCTTTCCTACTGATATTACCCTTTGCTACAAGACGGTTTTAGAACTAGCTTCTTGGGGATATGTAGTCAGAAGTACTTTTTTTTTAATATATGAAATTTGTCAATTTTTTTTCCATACAACACCCAATGCTCGTCCCAACAGGTGCCATCCTCAGTGTCCATCACCCACCCTCCCCCTCCACTGCCATCAACCTTGTTTTTTCTCAGTTTTTAAGGGTCTCTTATGCTTTAGCTCACTCCCCCTTTATCCTTTTTTACTGCTCCCCCGTGGTCTTCTGTTTTCTCAGGATCCACAAAAGAGTGAAAAACATATGGTATCTGTCTTTGACTTATTTCACTTAACATTACACTCTAATTCCATCCGCATTGCTACAAAACGCCATAATTCATTCTTTCTCTTTGTCAAGTAGTACTCCATTTCGTATAAAAACCACGAATTCTTTATCTCTTCATCAGGTGACGGACTTTTAGGCTGCTTCTATAATTTGGCTAATGTTGAAAGTGCTGCTATAAACATTGGGGAAAAAGTGCCCCTATGCATCAACACTCTTGTATCCCTCGGGTTAATGCTTAGCAGTTCTATAGCTGGGTCTTTGGGTAGATTTATTTTTAATTTTTTGAGGACCGCCATACTGTTTTCCAGAGTGGTTGCACCAGTTTGTATTCCTACCAACAGGGCAAGAGGGTTGCCGTTTCTCCACATCCCCACCAGCATCTAGAGTCTCCTGATTTTTTTACTTTAGCCATGCTGACTGGCGTGAAGTAGTATCTGAGAGTGGCTTTGATTTGAATTTGCTTGAAGAAGAGTCACGTTGTGCAAATTTTCATGTGCCTGTTGGCCATCTGGATGTCTTCTTTAGAGAAGTGTCTATTCATGTTTTCTGTCCAATTTTTCACTGGATTGTTTTTCGGGAGTGGTTTGGTGAGTTCTTTATAGATTTTGGATACTAGACCTTTGATATGTCATTTGCAAATATTTTTTCCCATTCCGTCGTTTGCCTTTTAGTTTTGTTGATTGTTTCCTTGGCATTTCAGATGCTTTTGATCTTCATGAGGTCCCAAAAGTTCAATTTTGCTTTTTTTTCTCTTTCTTTTGCTTTTTAATTTCTTTGCCTTTGGAGAGGTGTCAAGTAAGAAATTGCTGTGGCTGAGGTCAGAGAGGTTTTTTTCCTGCTTTCTCCTCTAGGGTTTTGATGGTCTCCTGTCTCACAAGCAGGTCTTTTATCCTTTTAGAGTTTGTTTTTGTGAATATTGTAAGAAAGTGGTCCATTTTCTTTCTTCTGCTTAAGGCTGTCCAGTTCTTCCAGCACCATTTGTTAAAGAGACGGTTTTTTTCCATTGGATATTCTTTCCTGCCTTGTCAAAGATTAGCTGGCCATATTTTTGTGGGTCTAATTCTGGAGTCTCTATTCCATTGGTCTATATGTGTCTGTCAAAGCAAGCTAAGCTTGCCCATCCTGCCCCTGTGCACTTTGCCGATCCATCCCGGCTAATACGTCAGGTCCCATGGAAGGAACACCACAAGCCTGGCAGTGTGCAATTAGCCCAGACAGGGGCCACAACACTCCACAGTGAGTCCTGCCCCTGGGAGAGGGGAAGGTAAAGTACACACAGTCTGACTGTGGCCCCAGCGGTGGGCTGGGGGCAGATGTCAGGTCTGACTGCGTCCCCGCCCACCAACATGTAACTCCCAGCAGCACAGAGGAAGTGCCATGCAGTTTGGAGCCACCGCAGGGACTACCCAAAAGAACAAAACGGAAGAATTCTCCTCAAAACACTCCAGGAAGTAGCTAATGACAGCTAACGAATTGATTAAAAACAATTTAAGCAATATAATGGAACAAGAATTTAGAATAATGGTCATAAAATTAATTGCGAGGCTTGAAAAAAAACATAGAGAATAGCAGAGAATCTATTGCTACAGAGATCAAGGGACTAAAAAATAGTCGTGAGGAACTAAAAAATGCTATAAATAGGTGAAATATAAAATGGAGGCAGCCATAGCACGGATTGAAGAGGCAGAGGAGAGAATACGTCCATTAGAAGGTAAAATTATAGAAAGAGAGGAAGCTGAGAAAAAGAGATAAAGAAATCCAGAATTATGAGGGGAGAATTACAGAAGAAAAGATTCAATCAAACCGAACACTATCCGTATCATAGGAATTCCAGTAGAAGAAGAGAAAGGGGCTGAAGTTGTCCTTGAACAGAACTATTCTTAAACTCTTGTGTAGAAGCACCAGGAAATGGCCTAGCTTTAGGTGCCTACAAGTACAGTGTGACGCACTGTCTGTCCTCATACACCATGAGATCCCTGGTTGGTAGGTGAGTTTCCAAGCCATCCCTGACCCGATGCAGAGTTCTCAGAGCTCGATGTCCCAGAGGAGAGCTACTCTTCCATGTCTTTGCTCCCCTGGTGATGGGCAGGCAACAGTATCATAGGAATGGGAGCCATGTTGACCCCCACCCCGAATGGATGGAGCTACCCTCATCCAGAAGTACACAGTCTGAAAACACACCATGCTCTACGACATGATCAGCGCACAAAAAGCCTTTTGAGTAAATAGTGCATCAAGGTTCGTTCCAACATCTTGATCATCACAGGGAAGCACCTTCATATTGCAGAGCCACTGCTGACCCTCTCTACCAATAAGATGGGCTGAAACCCACCAAAATGCAAAGTTCTGCTCTATTTCTCATGGGAAAATGTGGGCCTCTGGCTCACAGGGCTCCAACGGGAATCCTTTGGGACACTCCTGTGGCCAAAGACCCGCCAAATTCTTTTGATTCCTGTTCTAGCCAGATTGTGAATACATTGCGCTAGTCATGTTCTAAACACAAAGAACACTGGCCCTCGGTGTATCCAGCTTCACAAAATTGCTTTATCATCCATCAATGTTCGTCTTGGGATCCATAGAAACTCAGTCTTTTAGAGTACTGTACATCTGGCTCCAGATATCCAATAGGGACCAGCCCCAGATGGTCATGTGACAGGTGGAGCCGGAGTCCCTGGCCTTGTGGCTTCAGGACTACATGGACATCCAGAGCCCTAAGGCATCAGAAAGAGTCTCGTCGAGAGCTGTGGGGGGGGGAGTTTCGGGCAGATTTACAGGCCAAGAGCTGGCTCCCTTGCTGTGCCTTGGGAAAATGAAGATAAACCTCTCCATTCCACACTGATCGCATTCTATCCCATTGGATGGAAATATCGAATGCCTTTTGGTCCTGACTGCAACCATCTCTGCTTTCCTGTGTTTCTGACTGCCTCTTGATTCACCGTTAGGAGCCATGGAGCTGACACACACTCAACAGGCACCCAGGGATGGGCATCGGGTTCCCACTCTGTCCCGTGCTCAGCCATCAGCATAAGATATCCCAAAGGAGAATACTCCTCGTAGCTGTGACCTTGGGGGTTGGTTGTTTGTAGCAAAGGGTGGGGTGTGTGGAGCCAGATCGCCTCCTTGCTTTGTTGATTGAGTTGCCTCCCTTCTGAAAAGCAGTCAAGTCACACAAGAGCTAGTAGGCTACAGATACTTGTCAGCAAAGAGACCTTTACAGGAAGAGGGCATCAATGCCCCTCTCCACACTTTTGAGACACAGATGGGGGCACCTCCCAGCTGCAGCACTATTGGTCACTCCATTCAATGATGCAAAAAGCAACAGAAGCCGACAGAGTCCTAGGGCTCTCTAGGCCCCTCTGAAGGAAGAATGCGGTCCTGGTGCTGACATGTCTCCCAGATGGAGATTCCACAGGGCGTTTGGGCCTAAAGCCTTCTGGTGTTCTTCTTTTTACAACGAGGTTGCCAGGAACAGGGCCCGGACTTTTCTGTCGCCATTGAATTCCTCTTCCAAGCTCTGAAGAGCTCTGGCCCTCCTTATTTGCCTTGACACATATTGATCTCTTGTAGAACCATGGTTCTTCCCGCAATCCATTCAGAATCAGTGTCTCAAGAGTCCTATCCTCTGACTTCCACCTGGGAGTGTGGTCCAGTCCTTGTGAATGGAGCTGAGATTTTGCCACAGGGCTCCTTCTTCACTAATTGGTTTGTTTCAGAAGTATACAGCCATTCTGAGGCTGAGGGCATTTGAAGGGACCCAGCAGAGGATGTTGAAAGAAGAAAGGCTTCTTGCTGACAGGGTTCCCAGTTGTCTTACAGAGGGCCCCCTTAGCCTAATCCCTTCGGCCTTTCTTATTCTGGATACGACCTGCTCAATAGGAGACTGCGTGGGGTTACTTCATTCTCAACTTTCTCCAAATCTCATGTGTAATGAAGAAATCTGGCAGTGTTTGTTTCCATTGCCACTACTGAGCTTTTTTGATGAAAGAGAGTTTGCATGGGCACTATTTTGGGACGGTGTTTCAGAGTAATATCCTCTTGTTTCGGCTTGGGGTTTTGGTGGTGTGCCTGGGATGGTGCCAAGAGGTATGCTTTTGGGCAGTACTCAGTTTGGTTTCAGAACCATGTGACCCTCCCCATACCCAAGGTGTGTGAAGGTGCCCTGGGAGAATGCTCATGGGCAGGCAAAGCCCAAGCTTGTGGGTGGATCCCACCTCCTGTGTGCGGCAAGGGGAAGGGAAGGTTATGGTCCCTTTTTTCGGTTTTCCCCGTGCCCATTTGAATGCACAGCTTTGGCTCACCTTGTAATCATCCCTCTCCCATTGCTGCTTTCCTAACTGGTCTCAGTTCACACATGGTTGCTCTACCCTGTGTCAGTCACCTGCACCAGTCGAGGTCCCCAGTTTAAGGGTGAGTTTCCAAGCCTTTCCTGATCCAATGCATAACTCTCAGAGCCTGGTGTCCCATTGGACAGCTGACGCCCTTGTCCCTGGGCCTCTGGTGGTGGGCAGGATAGAGTATCGTGCAAATGGGTTGCCACAAGAACCCTTGCTCCTGATGGATGGAGCGACCCTCAATCGAAAGAACACTTTGTCCATATGCACCAGTATCCTGGACCTGATCAGGGCACAAAAGTGCTTGTGAATAGAGCACCGAGGCCTTGTTCCCACAATCGGATCATGGCATGGAAGCAAACTCTTCATATGTCACAGCCAATTGTTGCCCCTTTTTACTAATATGATGGGCAGAAGCACATCAGAAGCCAAATTCCCCAATTCTTTTTTTAAAAAAATTGTGTACATTTAGTTTTGAGAGAGTGAGACAGAGCAAAAGTTGGGGAGGGGCAGAGAGAGAAGGAGACACACAGAATCCGAAGCAGACTCCAGGCCCAGAGCGTACATTCAGCACAGAGCCCGACGCTAGGCTCGAACCCACAAACCACGAGATCATGACCTGAACTAAAGTCGGTCACCCAACCGACTGAACTACCCAGGCATCCCCCCCCCCTATTTCTTAAGGGAGAATCTGGACTTCTTGCTCACAGGGCTCCAAAGGGCATCCTGTGGAGAACTCCTGCAGCAAATGGTCCCAAAGGTTCTTGTGGTTCTTGACCAAGGTACATAAAGAAGTCACTGCGCTGGTCAGGTTCTTGTGAACTTGAAGAATTCTGGCCTTCTGTGCATCCACTTTCATGACATGCTTTATCATCCATCAAGGTTCATCTTCCATTCCATAAAAACTCAGTTTTTCAGAATACAATATGCAGCTGCAGATGTCCAATGGGGCCAGCTCTTGTGACATTGGGACAGGTGTAGCCAAAGGGTCCCTGGCCTTTTGGTTTCAAGACTACACGGACATCCAGAGAACCCTAGGGTTTTGGAAAAGATCCAACCGAGAGCTGTTTGTGTGGAGGCTGGGCCAGACATAGCGGGAAGCTGGCCCCTTGGGTGGTCCTGGGAGAAATGAAGATAATCTCCGTTCCACATGATTGCATTTACATTTGATGGCAATATTGAATATCCTTTGACTCTGGCTGCAGCTATACCCTGTCCCTTCCTGTGTTTCTGACTGCCTCTTCATTCACTGTTAGGAGCCTTAGAGGTGGCACTCACAAAGCAGGCACGCACCCAGGGACAGGTGGCTTCCCACTCAGTCCCATGCTCAGAACCAGCCATGAGTCTCCGATATCCCAAAGGAGAATAGCCCTCCTATCCCTGAGTGTGGTGCTTGCCTCTTTGTAGCCAGGGGCAGCAGGGATGGGAGCCAGCTCCCTTCCTTGATCTGCCTAACTGAGATGCCTTCCTTCTGAAAAGCAGACGGTTCACACAGGAGCCGAAGGCTCCAGAAACTGGTCAGCACAGAAAAAGCCCTTTACAGGAAGGCACCAAAGCCCCTTTCCAACTTTGGAGTCACAGCTGGGGAAACTCCCAGCTATAGCACTATCACTTCTCACGCCATTCAATGTTGCAAAAAGCAACAAAAGCTGACCAAGGCCCAGGGTCCTTCTGAAGAAAGAAGGCAAGCCTGGTGCTGACACGGCTCCCAGATGCAGACACTAGATGGCGCTTTTGCATAAGCTCTCTGGCGTTACTTCCTCTTAAAGCCATGTTGCCAGGAGCTGGTGCAGGACACAGCCGTCTCCGTAGAATTCCACTTCCAAGCTCTGAAGAGCTCTGGACCTCCTCGTCCACCTTATCGCCTCGTTGCTGTCTTGTAGAAACAAAGGTTCTTCTCACAATGTGTTCACATTCAGTGCCTCGAGTCCTACCTTCTGTCTCCCACCTGTGAGATTCTTTTTGTGTTCTTGTGACTGGGGGAGAGCTTTTGCCACATGGCCCCTTCACTATATCACTGTGTTTCAGAAACGCATCCATTCTGAAGCCCAGAGCATCTGAAGGGACCCAGCAGAATGTGTTTGGTATGTACGCTGACCAGAGATTTGGGCAGGGAGATGGTCCCTTGGGGGCCGAGGGCAAATAAAGCAAAAATGTTGAGTTTTGGCCCACCTGGTGCCCATTTCCATCTGCTTGCTGTGTTGTTGAGAATGTGTTTTTTTCCTGTTAGTTGCCTTAGAGACATTCTTCATTCACGTGGCACCCCTGGGTATGCCACCAATTCTCACTCTGCTCCTGTGCTCAGTGAGAACTATCAGGCTCTCCTCTACCAAAGGAAAGAAAGCCTCGAGTCCCTGGTGCTTGGTGCTTTGCTTGCCGTGCTATGGAGGATGGAGAGCCAGCTTGCCTCACTGCCCTGGATGATGGTGTTTCATTCTAAGAAGCCGACAGGTTGCACATGGGTTGTAGGAACCAGGAGGGGGTCACCAATGGCAGAATCTTTGATGGCAATTAGGGAATCGAGTCCTTGTTGCAGATTCCTGAGCAAGAGCCCTCAGAACCCCATAGCTACAACTCAAACACTACTGCCTCCCTCAACTGATGGGAAACATGACAGGGATAGGCCTAGCCAGAGATCACTGTCTCCTATGGAAAAAGGCACGCTTCTTGATGCAGGGCTCCCAGTTGTCCGCCTACGGAGGATACGACCTGCTTGATAGGAGACTACGTGGGGTTACTTCATCCTCAACTTTCTCCGAATCTCATGTGTGGTGAAGAACTCTGGCAGTGTATGTCTCCATTGCCACTCCTGAGCTTTTTTGATGAAAGAGGGTTTGCATGGACACTATTTCGGGACAGTGAGTAGTCCTCTTGTTTCGGCTTGGGGCTTTGATGGTGTGCCTGGGATGGTGATAGAAGTATTCTCCTGGGCCTTACTCGATCTGGTTTCAGAAATATGTGGTTCTCCCAAAATTCAGGGTGTGTGAAGTTTCCCAGGGGAATGCTTGCGGGTAGGCTAAGCCCAAGTTTAGGGTGGATCCCGCCTCCTGTGTGGGACATGGGGAAGGGAAGGTCGTGCTCAACTTCCTTTGTTTTCCCCCAGGCCTACTTAAAAGCATAGCTTTGACTCCCCACGTAGTCATTCCTCTCCCATTTTTGGTTTTCTTTCCTGGTCTCAAGTTACACACTGAGTCCGTGTGACTGTCCCATACACAGCCGAGTTGCAAAGATGGGAAGTGAGTCATCCTTGCAGATCCTGAGCCAGTGGAGGTTTCCAAGTGTCTGATGTCCCAGAGGGCAATGGACCCTCATGTCCATGAGCTCTTGTTTTTCAGTAGTCTATTTAACAATCGTAAATAATTTCTCTTCTTTGAAAACAAAGGTCTCCCTGGAATCATTTTAGAACCCTTGTCTCAAAGTCATATCCTTTCCCATTAAGCTTTGATTTGGGTAGCATCCTGGTGCGTGTGAAATAGGTTTGGCCAAAGGTATCAGAATTTGGGGACATCACCAGGCTTAGATCATCTGCAGGTGCCCAGTGAAGAATGCTTGTGTGTAGACTAAGCCAGAAGTTTTAGCGATGGAGCTGGCCTCCTGTCTGGATAGAGTTTATTAATAAATACGTCTTTTTCACCAATGTATGCCATTCCCTTGGAAATGCAACACTTTGGTACTGCTTGTACTCATGCCTATTCCATTACTGCTTTTCTAGCTAGGTCTCTGTTCATGTTGAAGAGCCATGGCTGTGTGAATCGTACCAGTTTCTCAGTTCCTGAGAAACTGACCCATGAATATGGGTCTAGTATCTCAGAGAAAACCTTGCCCTTCTCTTCCTGAGCACATGGTGTTGCTTAGCTGGCCAAAGTATGCATGCACATGGGTATCCAGTTGGACTCCCTCCCATCACTAATGGAGATTCCTTCATTTTGACAAAAGGCAGGTTTTCATGTAGGCAGGTTGTTTCACGATCTGGTCAGCACAGAAAGTACCTTTGGATCGATTCCTGCACCAAGACCTGCTTCCAAACAATTGCCCATTGGCTGGGAGCCCATCCCTGCTACAGCTGTATCACTGCTGCCCCCTGTACTGTTGGCAAGGGCATGACACATACCCTGAGCCTGTTCTTTCCCTCTGTTTCTGAAGGAAGGATCTGGGCAGGCTTCTTGGCAACAGGGTTTTTAGGTGGAACTTATGGACAGCACCGTTTGACAAATCCCACAGGCGTTTGTCCTTCCTGAGCCAATCGACAAGCTGTGGAAGACTCTGCCAGTCACGTTACATCTTTATCCCTGATGCTGAACTCTTACGCTCCCTCCAGCCATTTTCACCCTTTGCTCGCTTTTAACTCTGAGACGTCCCTGGGGTCCATTCCATGTAATTGTCTTACAGTCATATCCTGGGGATTCTGGTCTAGTCATTGTGACTATGGCACATGTTTGGCCAAAGGTCCCCTGGCTTTTCACCAGGATAGTCGTTCCCTGTATGATTGTTCACCTCTGCATGAGTGTCACAGAACTCAGGTTTCTGGTCAAGTAGGCCTGTGTTTTTGTGTTTGTTTTCCCATGGGCAGATCCTCAGATCCTCTCAGGTTTCCAAGCATCTTGAAAAGACAAGAATAACTAAACTGGGAAGTTGTTAGAGTATCTGAATGATGTTCAGGACAAGATCTTTGTGTTTTAAACCAGTGCAACCTTAATATGAAATTATACAGGGCAATCGTGCTCTAGTACACCCCTCTGCGTTTCTTCCAGGCATATTGCACACTAGCCAGCATCTTGACTCTACATCCTGATTATAGTTCATCCCTGGCACTCAGCAACACATCACATCACGCTTGTCCATTTCTTTTGAGGGTACACATGTGAGAGCCCTTTAGTCCTCCAAACATGGTCTGGGAGAAGAGAACCGGTAAAGTGTCAAACCCCAGGTACTGCCCTATTGGGTTCCACCCTATCTGCCATCCTTGCCTTCTGCCACGGACTTTGGGCTGTTTTGGAGCTGGTCCTGCCAGCCAGACCTATCACTGTTGCTACAGCTGAGTATGCTGAAGGAGGACAGCATTGCACAGGCCACTGCCATGGTTGTCACTGCATGACACAGAGTGGCTTTGTGGGGCCATTGAGGCTGCTATGGCACTGCCTGATGCACAGAGCTGTTCATGTCTTGTTACCTGACCCAGAATCCTCCTTGTGGTGGTGACCTGCACCCACCACTGATGCCGGTGGTCCCTCTGGCCACTCTTTGCCCCACATGGAAGGTAAATCCAAGTCTGAGTCAGTGCATCAGCCACAGCAACTACTTTCAAATATGTCTCCTGAGGCAAGAGAAACTAAAGTAAAAACAAACTGTTGGGATTTTTATCAAATAAAAAAATTCTGCACAGTGAGGGAAACAGTCAACACGAAAAAGCATCTTACAGAAGAATGGCAGAAGATATTTGCAAAGGACATATCTAATAAATGGCTAATATCCAAAGTAGATAAAGAAGTGATATATTACACAAGCCCCACCAATTACAACCTGGGCCAAAGACATGAGCAGACATTTCTCCAAAAAAAAGGCATGCAGATGGCCAACAGCACATGAGAAATGCTTATTTATCATCAGGGAAATGCACATCAAAACCAAAGTGAGCTACAACCTGACACCTGTCAGAATGGCAAAATTCAACAAAAGAAGCAATTAGTGTTGGCAAGGATGTGGAGAAAACAAACTCTTCTTGGGAATGCAAAGTGGTGGTGCCACAGTGGAAAACAATATGGAAACTCCTCTAAAATTTAAAAATACAACAACCTTATGATCCAGCAGTAACACTACTGGACATTTATTCAAGGAATAATTTATTCAAGAAACAATGATTCAAAAGGATACAAGCACCTGTATATTTATAGCATGAGTTGCAATAGCAAAGATATGGAAGCAGCCCAAGTGTCCATCAATCAATGAATGGATAAATAATAGGTAGATAGATAGATAGTGGAATTATATATATATATATAATTATATGGATTATATATATATGATTTCCATATATAATTATATATTTTTATATAATATTATCTATTAATTAATTATATAATTATATAAAATATCTATAAATTCCATATATAATTATACACCTGTGGCCTCTTCCTGCTACCTTGCATGTAGAAATATTTAGGAGTAATTGGCAGGAATTTGAAGACAAATCAGGATAATAATTTACAGATAGATACAGGAGGCTTTGCAATGGAAGGTCAGGGGGAATTGCTCCGTGCCTGCCATCCTGGGCCTGCAATTTTGACGCTCTTGACCCACCTCAAATACAGGTTCATTTTGTATGAATTCTTTTAACCACCACCCATCCTTGCTCTGTGCCCAGCACTATATCTTTATTTGTGACCATGAAAACGTGACCAGTGCCATGAGATGATGTTCAATGAGGAAGACAGAAGTGAAAGGGGTGGGGGGGGGGGGTCGATGGGTCAGCAGGGATGGGGGAAAACAGCAACAGGCCATTTAAAATAGAGACTTTTACTTCAAAGGAAACTTCTTCCAAAAAAAATGTAGCACACAGGTCTTGTAAGAGGAATGAATTAGAGCTTTTGGAAAACTATATGTTTGTATTGAATATGTGAACATATGTGATAATTGGACATGTGATAATGTCACCTGTATACTTATTCCTAGAACAAAAAATTAAATTGGAGTGGACCAGGTACGTGTCTGGCAATTTGTCTCACCAAATTACAGCATGTTGGAAGGAATCTTGTAGGCCACTTTATCTTTTCCAATGGATGCTCTAATCCTATGAAAATCAAATCATTCTCTTTGGAAACCTCCGTTGTGTCATCTTCCTCACAGACTCAGGGAAGTTAGCTCATCATAATTCCAGGTACACAGAGAGTACTCTAGTCCTTTCCTCTGAAGTCTGGGCCAAGGATGACCCTGGGTCCAGCAGAAACCTACCAATTTCAGGAATTCCCTGCACATGTTTGGGCAATTGAGCACGCAGGTGGGAAAATGGATGCTGCTGCCCCATGGCAGGGCTCGCTCGAGCCCTCTTGTCACTTCTCCAGGGTCTCCTTTTTCATGAACACGCCACGAATGTATGTCAGTGCACATGCGGGGACTGGAGAGTAACATGACTGCACATGGAGAACAAGTGGCCATGATTCCCCCCAGCATATTAGACTCTCTCATTTCTACAGAAAACCTGATAGGAGGGATTTGAACCATGGCTTAAAAAGGCAGAGGCCAGCCTTATCCTCTGGACTCTTTCCGCCTCCTGTGATCTGCGCCTGTCCTAGTCTCTCGATCAGAACAGTCACCCCACGGTAGAATGAGAGCTTGGAAAAGGAACCACCCAAGTCAGTTCTCCAGAGGATGTGATACCAGGCTCCATCAACACTGCTTAGGGTGTCAGGTGGGGAGTGTTCGGCCACACCTGTACACTAAGTGTACCTGTTTGCTTTAGACAGGCCTTAAAACGTGCATAGAACAGGCAAATGTTTGGAGCCAATGAGGAAAGATCAGGTCTGTGTCCACCACCCGGCACGCAGGACATCACTCAGGCCCAACGACCGCAAGAGTGTGCTCCCTGCTTTCAGAAGCATGGCAATGCAGCAAAGGTTCGGCTCAAAAGTGGGTCTTGAGCAACCATCCCACCCCACTGCCACCTACTGTGCCCAGAACAGAAGGAAGGCATCCATGTCAACCAGGCAAAAGCACTCTACCTCAGAATCATACAGTTTCCTTCCACACCTGCCTCTGCTGCTGGGCCTTCAGACATCTGTCCTTCAGAAGGACATAGATCCTTTCCAAAGTCACACAGTGCTCTAATGGTAAATTTCTTGCTTTGGTAGAGGGTGAGATTTGGGCACCTGTAGTGGATATCAAAGTCACAGTGGCACAAAGAGAATACAGATGTGTTTCTTCTGCATATAAATGAACTCTGGATGTCGCTACCCTACAACTGACTATGGCTTGCCCACCATGGGAGATCACACATCATTGATGTCCCTTATCTAACATGGGAGTATAGCATTTCCCTTTTTAAAATTTAACAAAGCAGAATCTAGGCTGAATGCATGATGGTGTGGCGAGAAGATCCCGTCATTTACAGAAGAAATTGCTCTTGAAAAGAATTCATTAGCTATAAAATAAATTCAGATAAACTAGAACTTGTATGTTGAGCTATACTTTTTTAAGTTGATCAAGGAATTGAAGTGTTTTATGATTTTTCCCCGGAAACGATCCCAAGATATCCTATGTTCGTCTATGTCTGATTTCCATGTTCTTTAAGCACAGCACCAAAACAAAATGGTTTGTGTGCGGGAGCTCAGTTCTCCAAGGTAAAATGTGTGCGTCAGGATAGCAGTGTCCAAATGGAGGTGTAAAAACAGCAAAGATCAAATCATCTGCTCATGGTTTTCCCCGTTTTATGCCAAATGTGTATTTAATTCTCTAGCCTACTGTGCAATACTGGTTTCAGGATTAGAATTCAGTGATTCGTCACTTACAGACCACATCCTTTACTCATCATAACAAGTGCCTACCTCCATACCCATCCCCCCTCTATCCCATCCCCCCACCCACTCAGAAAAAGCAACAAATCGATCCCATTGACAATTGCACCAAAGATACTTTGTAAGAAACTTAGAAATCAGCCTGACCAAAGAGGTTTAAGATTTGCACTCTGAAAACTTAAGAAGGAAATGGAAGATGATACAAAGAAATGAGAAAACATTCCATGTTCATGGTTTGCAACTACAATTATTGTTACAATGTCTATTTTATCCAAAGCAATCTACACAATGCAATCCTTATCCAAATACCACCTGCATCTTTCTCACAGGTACAACAAAGAAACCCAAAATTTCTTCTGAGGAAGAAAAACAAAGCTGGAGGCCTCAGTGTGGGACATATTCCAAAGAACACTAAAAAGAAAAAGGGAAAAGAAGGAAAAGCCTAATTATATGCTGTGACTGACTCATGATTTCAAATACACTTGTTTTTATTTTGTCTTTGTGCATAGAGTTCATCAGCAATATCATAAAATCAACAGTTTGCCACTCAAATATTTAGACTAAGGTATGAAAAAAATGAGAGCAGAATGTGACATCATGAGGCTTCAATATTAATGCATTTTCTAATCAATTATTCAAATTTCAAATTTCAAATTATTCAAATTTCAAACTCACCAAATTATTTTCAAATTATTCAAACTCACCACTCCCAGGTGACAGTAGAATGTGAAAAAAATTCAGCTGCCACAAGTGACTGCGTTTCATGTGAATGTAAACACTTCTATACTTGGGTCAGATATCAGTTACACGTTTGGAGATCACACAAAATTACTCAAAGCTCAACCTCTGGAAGGCTTCCCACTTTAGTCCCGTATGTTATATTAATGTCTACACAGCTGAAGAAAAAACAGTGGTGTGTCCCTGTGTGTTTAATGCAATCCAAAGAAACGTGTCACGTTGCAAAGCAATCAGGTTAGATGTCAAATAGAGTGGGGAATATAAAACCCAAATGCACTTCAATACAGGTAGTGTTGGAAAGAGCCCACCTCACTTCAGGGGCAGGAAGAGACTGACATCAGGCGTCAGAGTCAGGAACGACTGGTCTGCCCTCAATGAGTAGGCAAGCTCCCACTCTGGTGGTGGGCTGCCACACAGCAATTCCTTTGTTGATGTTGGGGAAGAAAAGTTCTGTTACTTACAACTCGGTGCTTGGCAAGATTGTTTGGGCCCAGATAGTCACTCACGGCCTTTTCCCCACCGCCTGGAATGACTGAACTTCCTTCTGAGATACTAACGTTTTGTCCATGGAAAGTCAATATATTATAGAGTGGAAAGTATTGAAAAAGGTAAAATCAATAAAGAGCCCATTTCGACAAAAGCAAATGAATATGATGCCTGTCAGAAGTTGTTTGTCAGAAGGGATGTGTCTCTCAAGACCACTTAGGATGCGTACAAGCAGGAAAAATTTCCCAAGCAGAAAAAATTGTTGCTGAAGAAATATTTGCCATGCACTGTTTATTATCAGGGTTGGCGCTGCCAGTGGTAAATGTACCCCTGTCAAAGGTTACAGTTGGCAGGAGACACCCACTCTCAAATCTCCCCAACGGGGAAAGTAACATTATCATCTAAAATGTACATTGTCGTATTTACAACAGAACTTCTTTGGAAAGTCACTATGAAGGCACTTGTGTTCCTCAGAGAAAAACAGGAAAGCTCACCTCAGCAACAGCCTGCTGCCTCTTTACAGAAACGGCCCTCCGCTTTTCCTTTTTGGGGACATCTAGAAGGACACAGATTACACGTCTGTACCTTGTTTGTGCTGCTCAAGAATAACGCAGGGACTTTTCTTTGATATGAACACGGGCCAGAGCATAAGGATGCTTGTGGTCACCTGCATGGACTTAATGTTACTGCTGAGCCATGCTCAGCAATAATACTTAACGTGTGCAATATGAGTTGTTTTGAGAAGGTAGACATTTGCAATTTTGCAGTGCCAGTGGCACCTATCCCCAGGGGGAACAAATCTCTGTGTGTGTGTGTAAGCGTAGGGGTGGGTGGGGTGGTGCTGTCTCTTTCTCACACACATCAACTCACAATTACACTGCATAGAGTCACAAAAGACACCGCCAAGCCTCATGAACACTCTCCCCAAAACACATTAATGGAACACATGACTCCCTTGTATTGTGGAAATATGGATAGTTTTTTCCCAGGGAAGTTTATCTTTCCCCTTCTCACCCATGACAGTCCTGGAAATAGAAGGTCCTCCAGACTGAACACAGCAAGAATGCTCCACCTGCCTTAACATCTAGAGTTTTCTTAGCAAGAGACTGATTCCAGAATACATACCATTAACATTGGCTGCTTACACCTGCAATTACAGAAAAACTAGCACCATGAGCGTAATATGTATAACTTGTCATTGGTTCTCTTAGTGACTATTAGAAAGCAAAAGATTTGGAAGAACCAGTAAAGTCAACGCCCCTGAATCAAGCACAGAATACACCAGTGGAAAAGAGGAGCTTTTCCTATGGATTGAATCTCAAAAGTCCATTGAAGCAGTAATTGCAAAGTTCTTAATTCAATGAGCTACCTCAGTGGCTTAGATGGTCGAAATTCTGACTCCTGATTTCAGTTCACGTCATGACTCCAGGGTCAAGGGATGGAGTCTGCATCACGCTCTGTGCTGAACATGGAGCCTACGTAAATCTCTCTCTCCCTCTGCTCCTCTCCTTCAATCACAATGTTCTCTCTCTCCTTCTCCCCAATAATAAATAACAAATAAAAAAATAAGCAAACTATTTTGTTCAAGGAGCAAAAATTTCTTCTGAGTCTTCGTACAATTTACAACTCCTCTTCCCACCCTGAGAAAATGGTACCTAACCTCTAAAAAATACACTGTCACATTGTTATGTCTGAATTCACTCGAAAATAAAACTTAGAAGTCAAAATTTCTATCTCAGGCAAAGACACGGAAGCTCACCATAGAAGCAGATTTTGTTTGTCTTGTCTTCTTCCTTTGCTCCTCCTAAGAGAACACAGTTATAAGGATAATCCATTATGGGATTCCAGTAAATACTGGAATTATACCTTTGAAAGCTAGCTGTAATTAAGAGGAGTGGGAGGAACATTCCAATTATCGAATGCATAAATCACAGTATTGAAAGGTCTAGCATAGGGATTTTAGTCAATGGTACCATCATGGCACTGTATGGTGGCACACAGTAGTTACACTTGTGAGCACATAATGAACACAGAGGCCTGTCAAATCACTATCCTTTATGCCTGAAATTGATGTAACATTGTGTCAACTATACTTCAGCAATAATAAAAATAATAATGATAATAATGAAAAACCCTAAAAAGAAGATAGTTAAAAAATTCAAAATCTAAGATGAATTAAAATGACCATAACTTACCCCATATTTTTCCATCCAGTTTTTGTTTCGTCTGTGTATTCCTTGAGTTAGGCAGCTCTCCAAGCTAAAAGCAGACATCCAAAAATGGGAAGGTTCATTACAGCGTGACATGGGTACCTTGTTACATTCTCTAACCCAGCTCTGTAAAAGAGTTGCAAAAAAAGCACACATTGGGTTAATAACCAAAAAGTACTTTGGGTTATTTGCCATTTTTGCTGAGGTGTGTAGTTTCCAGCATTTGAGCACTTCTGGGGTTGAGGTAAGCTATCAAAGAACACAACATCCCTGCATATCTCTGAATCCCTGTTTTTGGCCTGCTTCTGAGAAGTTACGCAGCACTGAAAGAGATTTACCAGGGATTTCGATACTGTCCCTCCCAGTCTCTTTATGAGCTGACCAGACAGATTTGGACACTCTATGTGGTTTTCACAATGATGGCTATGCCAAACACTGTCCTCAATGTGACCACAGATGCATGCAGTCCCGGAAATATACACAGAACTTGGAAAGTTTGTTTGGTTCCTACTGATTCCATGGTTCAGAATCAACTTTGTCAGTGTGGGGAGTATAATTCAAAAGCTCAGAATACAAGCATGGGGCTGTTCTCACATTTTGGCTTTTCAGTTAAGAGTTTGTGAGCTTGTCCACATTCATCTTCGTGCTTCAATCTCTCCATCTGAACAGTGCCTTCAGAAACTACAGCACAACAGTTGTCATGAGGGTGGGATGATTAATTCAAGTAAAGCTTGTGGTGTTAAAGCTCAGGAAGTTTAATCAGAAAGGAACTATCTTGTCTGATATCTCACAACCTAACAAAACTGAGAGCTGCATTCAAACCCTGGGGTCCAAGCTCCCAGGGCAGTGTTTTTTCCATGACACACAGCTGCTTTGTTTAAAAATAATCACTTTATCTTAAACAAGACACAGTTTTTAAGTTGTCAGATAAATTTCTCAAAAATGACATTGGTGACTGCGTGAGTACACAGTAAGTGGACATTTCCCAAATTATTGTGCACGATGCTTCCAGAATATATCAGTTGCCTGACCCAGGATCAACAGACATCTGATCAAACAGGATGAAAACAAGTGCCTTGGGAAAAGAGGCATTATCTACATAACATATTGGTGTTGTCAAATGTGTGAAACCGTATCATCTTGTATGATTGATTCCTTCTAAATGTGAGTCCTCAAGCTAAGTCTGTTGCCAAGTCATGCAAATGACCATAGTGTAGCCTTTGAAGAGAGCTCTGGATGAAGAGTCGAGATCTGAGTCATGCATTACATCAAAACAACATTAATAGAGATTTATTTTTTAAAGTCGGACCTCTACATAAAAATTATGCAATTAGCTACATATATAATTATTTCACTTTTCATCGCAACACACTACTGTTGTGTATGAAAGGCTGGGTACTCAATGGATATTTTTAAAAAACAGGAAAACCACACATACACACAAAAAATGCTATTTTCTCAAGTCCTTACACCTGCAGAGGGTAAAAAGTTGAGTGGAAGCATATGGCTGATATTTCTGTAAAACTATAAGTGGGGGTAACAGCAAACATGTAAAAGAAAATGTGCATTGTGGTCCATAAACACGTCCATGCACGTTTCTCTCAGCTGTTTTGGAAAGCTAATTATATGAATAGAAGCAGCATGTGCCCAAATTTATTGAGCTCAATACACCCTTAAAGAGAAAAGGAGAATGAAGGCGTGTTCAAACAAAGGTAGAGGGCCCCACAGGCAAGAAGTATGGAAATCACCTCTCTCCATCCTAACAAGAAAAAGTCTGAACAAACTGAACAATCCACAACACTTCTGGAACTTATGAGAGAGAAAAACACGACAAACCATGGCCCCCAAGAGACAGAAAAGTTACTAAGGAGAGTCAAGATTTACTGGAGCAGAGTCTCTCAAGAAGAACACAATTTTTTCTCAAGCTCTCATGGAACCTTCACCAATAGAGACCACACACTGGGCCATAAAAACCCAACTCAACGAATTGAAAAGAGTAGAAATCTTACCATGTATGCTCTCACACCTCTGTGTAATTAAACTAGAAATACACAATAAGAGAATTATTGGAAAATCCAAATATAACTGGAGATTTCATCATACACTTCTGAATAATACAGTGGTCAAAGAAGTTTCAAGAGAAATTGAAAAGTATTTTCAATGAAGATATAATTTGATGAGAAATTGTGGACATCAGTGGTTGGGGAAAATTTAGTCCTAAATGCAATGTGTTAGAAAACAAGAAAGACATAAAGTGAATAATTTAAGGTTCCACCTTAGGAAACAAAACAAGGAACAGTAATGTAATATAAAAAGCAGGAGGAAAAAATACTGCAGATAAGACTGAAATAGAAAGCAGGATATTATGAGAGAAAACAAAAGCAAGACAAAAGCTGGTTCTTTGTATTTGTCAGTAAAATGGGTAAAGCTCTAGCCTGAATAACCATGAAGAAAGAGAAAACATGTTAGCATCAGTTGAAAAAGTCATCACTACAGATCTTATGGACATTGAAAGAATTCTGAAGTAATGATTGGAAAAACTCTGTTATAGCTTAAAAAGGCTAATTCCTTCTAAGACACAAACTACCAAAACCCACGCAAGAGGAATAGATCCTCTGAATAGACGTATATCAAAGAAATTGAGTCGGTGAAAGAAAAGCATGTGATTTCACTCACATGGGGAATTTAAGAAAAAAACATGAAAACTTGGGAATCAGGGGTTTAGAAAGAGAGGGAGAGAAACCACAGGAAAAAAGGATAGAGAACGGTGTTGCTGGAGGGAGGTGGGTGGACAGGTATTAAGGAAAGAAATTGTGATGATTCCTGGATGTTGTACGTAAGTGATGAATCACTGAATTCTGCTTCGAAACTAATTTTGCACTGCATAATAACGAAACAAATTAATTAAAACTACAAAAAAAACTAATTTAAAAATAACATATAAAGGAAGTGCCAGCCTCAGTTTCACTGGTGACGTCTAACTTATAAAACAAAACACAGTCTTCCTGTATCATCCAGCAATGTTATCGCTCGGCAATTACCCAGTTGAGTTGAAAGATTGTGTTCACACAAAATCTTACCCAGGAGTGCTTTTATCAGGTTTATGTATGATCATCAATACTAGAGGCAACCCACACTGTCCTTCAATAGGGAAAAGGACAATGAACTTTCAATACATTCAATAAAATATTCTTTAACAAAATAATTGAGCTATCAAGCCCCCAAAAAGACATGGATAAATGCTAACTGGATACATGTCAGTGAAAGAAGTCAGTCTGAAAAAGCCACACAGTCTATGCTTCCAACTATACACCTAGAAGAAAAGAGAATGCACGTCAACACCTAGTGGGTGCTGCTGAAGAATAATTCAGGGACTCTTCCTTTATATGAACATGAGCTAGAATATATGGACGCTTTTGTTACCTGCATGGGTTTCCTTGAAGTGTGCAGTATGAGAACGTTCTGAAATTGTAGACATTGGTCATTGTGCAGTGTCAGTGGTACATATCGTCTGAAAAAAACCAACATCTCTCTCTATGTTTCAATATGTCTGCCTCGTTCAGAGTGAGGCTCTCTCTGTCTCTGGGTCTCTCAAGAAAAAACATACACATACACACTAACAATCACGCGACATACACACACATACAGAACCGTCCCAAGTCTCATGCACACAAAATCACACAACACACAAGGAATACATTTTTCTCATAATGTAGAAACATCACCTGGGACGTCAGTCTTTCCCCACCCACCCTGAAGCACCAGTCCCCCCAGGACTCTGGAATCAGGGTAGCTCTCCGGACTGAAGACAAGAATACCCCACAAACATTACCACCCAAACATATTCCTCAGCAACAGTTTCCATGATTCATAACTTTTTCCCGTATTCCTACGGCCACATGAATGTTAGGAAAGAAAACACCATCAGGGTGCGATCATGATATACAGTATTTGCCCACTTTTCAGTTCTCTTGTTGACTTCAGGATATAAGATAGAACACAGTGGGTGAGTCAAAGACCACAAAAGCAATTGAATAGGGTCCCTGTCAGATGTTTTTCCTGGGGATTTGTCTCTCAAGATCACTTAGGATGGCGAATACAAAACTATTTACACAAGCAGAAAAAAATTGCTGCTGATGAAAAAGATTCTATGACACTGTTTTTGACCAGGTTTGGCACTGCCAGGGGTAAATGTCCCCTGACCAAAGATACAGTTGGCAAGAGACAACCACTCACCACTCTCCACACCAAGGAAACTAACAATATCGTCTAAAATGAACACTATCGGGGCGCCTGGGTGGCGCAGTCGGTTAAGCGTCCGACTTCAGCCAGGTCACGATCTCGCCGTCTGTGAGTTCGAGCCCCGCGTCAGGCTCTGGGCTGATGGCTCAGAGCCTGGAGCCTGTTTCCGATTCTGTGTCTCTTTCTCTCTGCCCTTCCCCCGTTCATGCTCTGTCTCTGTCCCAAAAAATAAACGTTGGGAAAAAAAACCATTTAAAAATAAAATGTACACTGTCATATTTACAACAGAAGTTGATTGGAAAGACTTAAAGAACTTGTCTTCCTCAAGGAAAGACAGGCAAGCTCACCTCAGCATCAGCCTGGTACCTTCTTACACGAACGACATACATGTTTTCCTCCTTAGGGACACTTAGAAGGACAGAAATGTATGGCAGTACATTGTTGGTGCTGCTCAAGAATAACTCAGGGATTCTTCCTTGATACGATCATGGGGCAGAGCATACAGAAGCTTTGTTTACCAGCAAGGACTGAATGTTCCTGCTGAGTCTGTCTCGGCAGTATTCTTGGAAACGTGCAGTATGAGTTTTTTTTTTTTCAACTTTTTTTTTTTTTTTTGGGGGGGGGGGGACTGAGAAATCAGATTATTCCAGTCATTGAGAGCATGGGGTTAGTGCCTCTTGGGTTGTGCCTAAGTTCCCTGGACTGCACAATGAAAACTTTCCTAAGGTCTATTAGTCTTATGGTATGAAGTTGAAAGTGATTAAATGTAGGAAAAATCCGGAAAAAATGACTGATGGTTCAGAAGCAGTGTGTAAGTGTTCAGTCAGTAAATGTCTGAAACTTATCTAAATTTTGGTAGCGGTTGAATCTAGAGTGGGACTTAGATGGCTACAGGACAAAGGAGGATGGAAGCTTCCTTTTCATCCTTTCCATGGCTAGGATGCTTTACAGCTCATGGGGAAGACCTGTTACCATCTCCTGGGATCCCCATATCAACCCCGTGGGGCAGAGAGGGCAGGGCCTGTGACCCATATTTTCTGTGAGAGATTAAGTGACTCACCAAGATTGACTATTCTGAGGAGTGGGAAGTCCAGGATAGGAATGTAGATGTTCCCCGGGGACAGAGACCCCTGAAAAACTAGGGCCTTCCCAGGGCCCCTGAGATCATGCTTTGAACCCCTGAGCCAGGGACTCTCCCATTCTGGTTATCAAATCTTCTTCTCCAAGGTCTCTGTGGAAGATAGTTGATGCCCTGGAGGAGGTGCCTAAGCTAAGAGAAAAGTGCAAATCCTAACAGCCTCCCACCTCTAGTTTCAACCCCTGACCCAAGACACAATGCAGTTACCACCAAGTGAAGCCCTTCTGAAGGAAGAGGGGAAGCCCAACAATGGCCATCTTCACCCGGCATTCATACTACCAGGGGTCTCACAAGGAGCCTTCCCCAATGGCCACTTGGCCATGTTCAGTGGCCAGCGGTCTGCTCAGCTCCCAAGCTGACTCCAAAGCCACCACATTCCAAACCAACTGTCACGTGACAGCTCTGCCAAGAATTAGCTCCCCTTCAGTTGAAAAACCCTGGCTTGAGCAGCTACTGTGAACTAATTGCGAAATAGGCCCATTGGGCTGGTGCTTTGATGGTTTATTGAATGTAGGCTTGGACACTTAACGTGGCACTGATTAGTGGTCTGTGGAACCATCTGAAAAGCCAGGATTAAGGCTTGACTGGTGGCGAGCAGAGGCTGAACTGGCTCTGAGTAGCGAAGAAATTGAATCAGTCATCAAAAATCTCCCAACAAATAAGAGTCCAGAACCAGAAGGCTCCAAGGGGAGTTCTGCCAGATGTTTAAAGCAGAGATAATACCTATCCTTCTCAAGCTATTCCAAACAATAGGGAAGGAAAACTTCCAGACTCATTCTATGAAGCCAGTATTACTTTGATTCCTAAACCAGAGAGAGACCCAGTAAAAAAAAGAGATCTACAGGTCAATATCCCTGATGAATATGGATGCAAAATTTCTCAGTAAGATAACAGCAAATCGAATTCAACAGCAAATACAAAGAATTATTCACCATGATCAAGTGGGATTCATTTCATGGATGCAGGGCTGGTTCAACATTTGCAAATCAAACAAAGGGATGTATCACATTAATAAAAGAAAAATAAGAAAAATATGATCCTGTCAATCGATGCAGAAAAGGCCTTTAACAAAATTCAGCAAATTTTCTTAATAAAAACGCTCGAGAAAATCAAGATAGAAGTCACATACTTAAAGATCATAAAAGCCATTTATGACAAGCCCACAACTAACATCATCCTCAGTGGGGATAAACAGAGCTTTTTCCCTGAGATCAGGAACATGACAGGGATGTCCACTCTCGCCACTGTTGTTTAACATAGTGTTGGAAGTTCTAGCATCAGCAATCAGACAACAAAAGGAAATCAAAGGCATCAAAATTGGCAAAGATGAAGTCAAGCTTTCACTTTTTGCAGATGACATAATACTATACATGTAAAATCCGATAGACTCCACCAAAATTCTGCTAGAACTGATACATGAATTTAGCAAAGTTGCAGGATACAAAATCAATGTACAGAAATCAGTTGCATTCTTACACACTAACAGTGAAGCAACAGAAAGACAAATAAAGAAACTGATCCCATTCACAATTGCACCAAGAAGCATAAAATACCTAGGGATAAATCTAACCAAAGATGTAAAAGATCTGTATGCTGAAAAGTATAGAAAGCCTATGAGGTAATTGAAGAAGATATAAAGAAATGGAAAGACATTCCCTGCTCATGGATTGGAAGAATAAATATTGTCAGAATGTCAATACTACCCAAAGCTATCTACACATTCAATGCAATCCCAATCAAAATTGCACCAGCATTCTTCTCGAAACTAGAACAAGCAATCCTAAAATTCATATGGAACCACAAAAGGCCCCGAATAGCCAAAGGAATTTTGAAGAAGAAAAGAGCAGTAGGCACCAAAATCCCAGACTTTAGCCTCTACTACAAAGCTGTCATCAAGACAGCATGGTATTGGCACAAAAACAGACAGGCCAATGGAATAGAATAGAAACCCCAGAACTAGACCCACAAATGTATGGCCAACTCATCTTTGACAAAGCAGGAAAGAACATCCAATGGAAAAAAGACAGTCTCTTTAACAAATGGTGCTGGGAGAACTGGACAGCAACATGCAGAAGGTTGAAACTAGACCACTTTCTCACACCATTCACAAAAATAAACTCAAAATGGATAAAGGACCTGAATGTGAGACAGGAAACCATCCAAACCCTAGAGGAGAAAGCAGGAAAAGACCTCTCTGGCCTCAGCCGTAGCAATCCCTTACTCGACACATCCCCAAAGGCAAGGGAATTAAAAGCAAAAATGAATTACTGCAACTTTATGAAGATAAAATGCTTCTGCACAGCAAAGGAAACAATCAACAAAACTAAAAGGCAACCAAAGGAATGGGAAAAGATATTCGCAAATGACATATCGGACAAAGGGCTAGTATCCAAAATCTATCAAGAGCTCACCAAACTCCACACCCGAAACACAAATAACCCAGTGAAGACATGGGCAGAAAACATGAATAGACACTTCTCTAAAGAAGACATCCGGATGGCCAACAGGCACATGAAAAGATGCTCAACGTCACTGCTTATCAGGGAAATACAAATCAAAACCACACTCAGATATCACCTCACGCCAGTCAGAGTGGCCAAAATGAACAAATCAGGAGACTATAGATGCTGGAGAGGATGTGGAGAAACGGGAAGCCTCTTGCACTGTTGGTGGGAATGCAAATTGGTGCAGCCGCTCTGGAAAGCAGTGTGGAGGTTCCTCAGAAAATTAAAAATAGACCTACCCTATGACCCAGCAATGGCACTGCTAGGAATTTACCCAAGGGATACAGGAGTACTGATGCATAAGGGCACTTGAACCCCAATGTTCATAGCAACACTCTCAACAATAGCCAAAGTATGGAAAGAGCCTAAATGTCCATCAACTGATGAATGGATAGAGAAATTGTGGTTTATATACATAATGGAGTACTACGTGGCAATGAGGAGGAATGAAATATGGCCCTTTGTGGCAACATGGATGTAACTGGAGAGTGTGATGCTAAGTGAAATAAGCCATACAGAGAAAGACAGGTACCATATGGTTTCACTCTTATGTGGATCCTGAGAAACTTAACAGAAACCCATGGGGGAAGGGAAGGAAAAAAAAGAGGTTAGAGTGGAAGAGAGCCAAAGCATATAGACTCTTAAAAACTGAGAGCAAACTGAGGGTTGATGGGGGGTGGGAGGGAGGGGAGGGTGGGTGATGGGTAATGAGGAGGGCACCTTTTGGGATGAGCACAGGGTGTTATGTGGAAAACAATTTGACAAAATTCTTCACATATTGAAAAAAAAAAGCTACAAAAAAAAATAAAGTCATTCCGAAGGAGAAAAAGAAAAGGAACCCAAAATAAAATTAAAAAAAAAAAAGCTCTTGGTGACCCCTGGATCACACTCTCTGTGGCCCTTGACCAGAAATATTCATGATTGTTCTCCAGAGTGAGCCAATGTATACAGTGTAATTCTGGATAACACCCAAAAGATAAATGTTTGTTTGGGGGCCACAAATTGTTGAAACTCTCATATTGTTAGGGTCTCTTTTGGACAACTCTATGAGAATAGAGCACATCTCCCCAAATACTGAACCCAATACCCCTTTTTGGTATAAAGAGTATAGGGAAAGCATGTTAAAAACAATGATGGATACCTTCCATATCAACCATTCTGTATTCACTTTACCTTTCTGTAATGAATAATTTGAACACGTTTGGAGTTTTAAAAGATTTTACAACAGACATTGCCGTATGTTTTCCCCTAGGAATACCTAGTGACAAGAAAGAGGTGCAGGATAGAGTCCATTTTTCTCAATGGAAAAAAATTATCAAGGGATTTATCTTGATAGAATAACCTAAAATCAAGAGAAAACAAAACAATAAAACATATTCATAACTATGTACGACCAGATAGAGGAGATTTTAAACAATAAAAAAATATTTTGAGCAACCCCTAACTGTCCAGTTAGTAGCAGTGTTAAGATCTTTTATATTGCCCATCTTCGAAGACGCTAGGTACATATCTGAGAACTCACCTGCTATCAGATTTGAACTGCTCAGCTCAGAGACTGGCAATTGGAAAAAAGGCATCTTACATCATTTCATCGCCATGGCAATAGCGCTTTCATGGGGAATGCAGGTGCACACCGTCCAACTTCTGCTGTGTGGGCAGGGTACCATTGGAGATTAAGTGCTTTTGTTTCAAAAGTTGAACCCTGGTCTCTCACATTGTCATTCTTTGTTTTGAAAATAAATTACATGAAGGGAAATGACCTGACCCCTCCAACACCAATTATAATCTCAAGTCAAAATTTCAGGGTGAAGAGGGAAAAAGAAAATATTTTGAGAATAGAGGTCCCATTTTTTTAATTTAAAACACAATACATACCAGTTTCTACCAAGCTGAGTCAAAGGACATTTCTAGAACGAAGTTTAAAATTTGTCCCAGATGAAATACTAGAAGTAATCATTACATCTTAAAGTAATTTAGTCAGGCTATAGACCCATTAAGTATAAAAACAATTTGATGTAGAGTAATTACATAGAAGGCATATTTATTTTCATGGCAAAGGTGTGGGACAAGGAATTAATTTACTTTTAGCTCTTCACTGAAACACACATGCCTGTGTTTTTGATAAAAAACTACAAACAGCTACATTATTTACATGTTTTTTCTCTACCAAATTAGTCTAGAAGTTTAGAATCAGAGAGGCTACATATAGAAAAAGTCATAAAATGAAAATTAGTAATTATAATATTTACATTAAGAAAATAGAAAAATTTCAACTAAAACTAAGGTGAACTGTTCTTGTGTCAATATGGGAAACGTGAAAAGAAATGTGTTTTTTTTTTAATAGTAGAGTCAGACTTCTATTAATTTTATATATTCTAAATCTTAAGATTTTCTACTCTGCCATTGTATGTATGTTTTAATCAGGAAACAATAAGAAAGGTGTTAAATTAATACAAATTATATAAAGGTATAATATTAGGTAATAATTTTATGTATTTACATTGCAAAAAAGAAAAATCAATTGTCCAGGGCTTTGAGCTGAGATGCAAGGAGGTCCCAGAACAAGCATGATCTCCCATTCTGTCTGCATGTACTATCTGGCCTAGACATGAACCCAGAGCAAGGGTGACTTTCAGGATTCCAACAGGGCACAACTCTCCACCTTCTAGGTCACTGTTCTCTGATAAAACTATGCAAAGTACATACATATTTTCAGCTTTTCCAGGAAACACACTGGAAAAAAGGAAAAACAAAAGCAGTAAAACAGTGAAGCTAATATGCGTAATATATTTTAATCCGATACATCCAAAATGTTAAGATTTCCACTGTGACACATGAAATGTGACTATATTTCAAGGGCTCGAGAACCGCTCAGTGCTGGTCGGTACCGTAGAGGAGAGATTAGAGATCATTCACAGCACAGCAATATAGTGGACGGTATTGTTCAGGATCTCCTAGGCTATACTTGAAGAACATAATGAAAAATCCACTTTGTCAGATTGAGTCCTGAGAATCACATCTCTTCCTGGAATCTCCAGACCTAGAGTAAGTGTGTGACAAAACCACATCCATGTTGCCAGGCATGGTTTGGATGGTAGGCACTCAGTAATGGTTTAATCATCTAAATTCTCCATCTTGCTATCTCCATAGCCATCTTCTTTAAAATGTGAGAAACCGGGGCGCCTGGGTGGCGCAGTCGGTTAAGCGTCCGACTTCAGCCAGGTCACGATCTCGCGGTCCGGGAGTTCGAGCCCCGCGTCAGGCTCTGGGCTGATGGCTCAGAGCCTGGAGCCTGTTTCCGATTCTGTGTCTCCCTCTCTCTGCCCCTCCCCCGTTCATGCTCTGTCTCTCTCTGTCCCAAAAATAAATAAACGTTGAAAAAAAAAATTTAAATGTGAGAAACCAATTAATGAATGTATGGGAATCATTTAAATTAAAATAATTCAGCGCTCCCCTCACCTTCCCTTGAATCCTTGCTTCCAGACTTACATTGGAGTTTCTCTCACTCACTGTATTCACACCCTCTCAATGCCTCATTACTCCAATATTACTGTTACTTAATTCAGGTACATAATAGATTATTTTACCTGGAGAGAGTACCTTCCCGTTTCTCTGGAACACATGATATTGGCTTCTGGTGGTCCCCAATCAGGGAGAAACTGGGCTCCCAGGGGACATCTGGCAAATTCTGGATACATTTAAGGTTGTCAACAGTGGGGAAGGCACCACTGGCATTTGGCAGGTTGAGGCCAGGGATGCAGCAAAACATTTTGTAAGGCATCCTGCAGCTCCTCACAAGACTTTTCAAGTGCAAAATGTCAACAGAGCCCAGTTTAAAAAAAAACTGTCTTAAGCCATGTCTAAGTCCCTTTAAGAAAAAGGAGGATTCCTCCCAATCTCTTTGAACGCAATGTTAAAGGGTCGATATCTATCTATAAGGAATTAGGCACTGACCCCACTGGTGTGAATGCAATAAATGTATTCTCATATTTAGATTTTGTAAAAAGTAATGAGGGCTTGTCTGGCTGGCTCTATCCGTGGAGTGTGTGACTCTTGATCCCCGAGTCGTGAAATTGAGCTTCAAATTCGGTGCAGAGATTACTTAAAAGGAAAATTAAAAAAACATTTTTTTAAATGTTTATTTTTGGGAGACAGAGAGACAGAGTAGTGGAGGGGCAGAGAGAGAGAGGGAGACGCAAAATCCAAAGCAGGCTCCAGGCTCTGAATCATTCCGCACAGACAGAGCTTGACACATGGCTCAAACTCACCAAAGCGCGGGATCAGGAGCTGGGCTGAAGTCGGGTGCTCAACTGATTGGGCCACCCAGGTGCCCCAAACGTAAAATTTTGTTAATGTTTACTTGTTTTTGAGAGAGAGACAGAGTGTGAGTGGGGGAGCGGCAGAGAGGGAGAACACAGATTTCTAAGCAGGCTCCAGGCTGAGCTGTCAGCACAGAGCTGATGTGGGGCTTGAACGTGTAAAACAACAAATCATGACTTGAGCCAAACTCGGATGCTTAACTGAGCTACCCAGGGGCCTTGTTAAAAACGAAAATATTTTAATGAAACGTAACAATCATTGTTTTGAGAAGTGTACTCTAAAAGGTCACTCGGTGGACACCATCATTTCTCCCAAGATATTTCTCTCTGTGATTGCAAATATGTATTTTCAAGGAATTGTGAAGCAAACTGGACGGTGTGCAAAATCACAGGAAATTGTACAGTAAAATTTCTGTTTTGAAACTTCTACCGAGTGTAACAGAAATGAGACTACTAATGTTACAATAAAACCTATCCTGCATCTTCTATCTAAACTAATACATGAAAACTATTATTGTTTAGCCATTTCACAGAATTTCCACCCATTGTTAATCCTAGTAAAGTCTATGAAGTACAAATCTGTTGGTGGCTGGCAAAGGTGTGAACTCAGAACATTTATAGTCCATTTAGAACAGTGTCTCTCAAAGTCAAAAACAACCACCACTTCTCAATATTGGCATTGTATGACTTTCATATTTGCTTTCATTTGTTCATCTCAAGTTTGGAAATGTGTGAAAATGTACAAGAAGCAGGAGAATTGTAGACTTTACTTCTGAGGTAGGAAATTAGAAATAATTCTTTTTTTTTTTAATTTTTTTTCAACGTTTATTTATTTTTTTGGGACAGAGACAGAGCATGAACGGGGGAGGGGCAGAGAGAGAGGAAGACACAGAATCAGAAACAGGCTCCAGGCTCCGAGCCATCAGCCCAGAGCCTGACGCATGGACCACGAGATCGTGACCTGGCTGAAGTCGGACGCTTAACAGACTGCGCCACCAGGCGCCCCTAAATAATTCTTAATCTTACTTCCCCTTCTTGATGTTCTGCCACAATTCAGGTAAGTTTCCTTTGCTTTATTGTTTACATAGTGTACAATCAAGTTTCCTCCCTTCCATTATGTTTTGTTGTTTTATTACTCCTAGATAACCAGGGAAGCAAGGGCAGGAGACAGTGTACAGGAAATCTGAGGGATTTCAAAATATTAAATCATAGGTCAATCCAAGAGTCACTAATTGTTGTCTAATTTTCTCCTTGTATTTGATATCCAAAATCAAGACCAACAGGCCCAGCTCTCTTCTAAATTTGTGTCAATAAAGAAAATTTAAGACCACCCCCATCCAAATACAGGGACGGATTCTATCAGACGCCCCCGCTAGTTGTCCTGGGAGAGCAAAGTACAAAAATCATTTGTCTTGGGACAAAAGGAAAGGTTTCTACAGGTAGGAACAATTGAGGGGACATTGGGTGTAGCGGAGTTTGGCCACACAGTAAGGATGGATCAAAGTTCCCAGAAAATGGGAAGGCTGAACAGGTACTTACGAATTGAAACGGCTACATTTTTTAATCGTCCTGTGAGGAAGCAGGGGGTGAGGCTCCCCCTGGTTATCAGGAGACAGAAATGTTTCCTGAACGGAGCAACTGCAGGATCAGGTGGGTATTTGCCTTCCGGTGGGCATTTCAGAAGGTAAGAGTGGATGCCTTAAGCCTGCATGAAGCCAGGGAACAAGGAAGTGTTTCCATCGTCTTTGACATAGCTCCACCTAGCGGGCAGCCGTGTTTACTACCACACTATTCACCCAACCTTCTTGTGTCTGCCAAAGTCACTCAAGAATTACCATCCCTCCGCTTTTCTACAGTTGAAGAATAAAGACCCAAATAAGTGAGACACAACAAAAACTCAAATTTCATCGCAGATCACTAATAAAGATATTTAAAATGTGTATAATTTACGAATTGTTATGACCTTCCCATATTTTGAATCTCAAATCTGTTTAAAATATGCTTCGTGGGCTTTGATATGCTAATTTTATATTGTACTGTGCAGGAAAACGTGCTGGAAGTAAGAGATTTCTACTTTCTAGTCACTGAGTGGTAATAAAATCAAAGTGAAGAATTTAATTCCTAGCATTGGAACCAAGCACAGCCAATTTCCATCCCCTCCTCAGCTTGGTACCCCACAGTTCCTCAAAAATAGGTTCTGTGCCCATCATTCTCGGCCCACATGTTTCAAATTGTTGAGCTAAAGTGAGTGACAAGTCATATCCTATAGAAGCTAAGTGTATTAAGTAGTAAACCAGAAGGTTTTAATTTTAAACAGTGAGTCAAATTGAAATGGGAATTTTATGACACTATGTGCTTGACAAATGAAGCATATTTGTGTGAGCAAAATAACTACGGAGTATTGTATAGAGAAATATTAATGAAATTAAATATTGTTGTCTTTTTTTGTCCATAAGACAAGGAAAACATGGTATTTACTGACCAAAGATAATTATTCACATTTATAAATCCTCACTTTCAAAATTTCTGAAATTGCTTTTTCTTTTGAAAGTTCGGTTCCATGTGGAACAAAAACACATGTGGCACCATTTCTGTCATCAGGAAATCTCAGTCCTCCCAGAATTAAATTAAAACAAAATCGGATGATGAAATAGGTGAGCCCTGCTACGGTAGGGTGGCAAGAGGACCCTTTAACATAAGGAGCCCCTTCTGAATCCATCTCATTTCAGAACTGCGTCCCCTTTGGAAGGAGTTGGGAACCAGAGAAGAATCTCCTAGAGGAGGAGTCCACGCTTCTGCAACTTCTTTTTTGCTCGTCAGTGTTCTACAGAAGGCACATGTGAGACGGCAAAGTGCAGGGAACGAATCCTATGAATACAGCAAATGTTATTGAGGCCACCTCCATCACAAAGACAGTGTGTGCCCCTAGGCATATGTATATGCCTGGACCCTCTGCTCTAGGAGCTGTGGGCGGGAGTAGATTTTCAGTACCCAGGCTTGAGAGATGTCATGTTCTTTCTTTTCCCTAAACAGATCATGACTTGGATCATTATACAAGATGTTGAATTGAGTTTCTCCCATTGATTGGTTCAACCTCTCAGCTGCTGCTGTGGGTCTGAGCCACCTCCAGGTTGGTTCTGCGAGTTGGGAGGATCTCTCAGCCTAGACTGGCAATCGCAGGCGGAAATAGAATGAGACCCACCCATGTCAACTACACCATGTCTAGTAGCTCTATGGTAAAAAGAAAGTCAAAAATCAAATCATTGTAATGGGCAAAATGGTGCCACTTCAACATGTATTTGATTTCAAAAATACATTGTTTTTAAAACCTCAAAAGGAAAGTTTCTTCTTTTTTTCTTATTCTGTCCTCAGAATCAGTGTGCATGTCACACTCAGAGCACGGCTCAATTCAGAGGACCTGAATTCCAGGGGCTCGATTTCCACAGGTGGTTGGTGGATACAATATTGGACACCCCAGGTCTGGTCTATTTTACCAGCTCAGGTCAAAGCTGAATGACCGAGTCTTTAATTCCACTTAGCATCTCAAATATCAGAAGATATCAGAAGAGCAGCACTAAGAGTCACTTATGTTTATATTTGTAGTGTGTGGCATTTCCTAGTAGAGGGAGGACATGTAGTAGGTATGTGACATGTCTATGCAATCAAAAAGGATAAAACCCCACGCAGTCCTGTTCCTTTAGGTCCTTAGGAAACTCTAATATCACGCTCATTTTTCCACAAAGTGGGTATGACTGAACATTTTAAAGAAGGCAGATGTCTCATCTGCCTCAGTTATCTTGAAAAACCCATAATCCTAAAATGTGGTGATGTCCGCTGCCTCCAGTGTGTCAATTCATGCCAAAAGGAGCCCTGTGAGGATGGTTTGTTGTGCCCATTTTGTCTGTAGTCACTCAAAAAGATAAGATCAAGACAGGTGGTCAGCTGGTGAAGCTGGTGTCTGAGATCGAGGACCTGGAGTGGCCTTGGAGAACTATTCTCATCCTTTTCACAGAAGGATGCTGAAACACCAAGGTGAGGCATCTGTCCTGTCCCAGGTCCTCTGACTCACATCCGGGGACAGGAGGTAGGAATTGGCCTTGGCTAAGTTAGATGTTGAAACACAAGGTCCAAGCAAACATAGGTGGCCCTTATAGACCGGATCCTTTCCTATGGGCAAGGAAAGCTTTACCACTCTCCCAGGGTGAAGCAGACAAGCTCCTCTCTACACAAAGCTGCAATTGGGGAAGCTAACGGAAACAATCACAAGAGGAAAAGCCCAAGTCCCACCCTCTGGGCCCTGTGGGAACAAGAGGTCTAATGATACAGGTGGTGAGAGTGGTGACCCTGCTCCCCACCCCACACGCAATACAGCTTATCATGACACCTGCCCAGTCACAATGGACTGTGAAACTCTCCCCTCTTTTCCTCACTCATAATCCTTCTTCCTAACACCGGTCAAACTTTGCCTACAGCTTTCAATTAAAACACAATCTGTATGCGTCCTATTGAAATCATGAATTATATGTCTTTAGCATATTCCAGCAAGGTAAGGTCACAGAAGACACTGATTTTTAAAATATAATACAAGTTCTATTTCTTATATTTACAAAATTGGAAAGAGACATGTAAGCTGGAGAACCTTACTCCTTAACATATTCCAAGTTAGCACTGCATTGAATTTGCTTCAAAATTGTCTGTTCTCTTTGGTTTTTCTGTATATATGACAAATCTGTGGAATCCCAGCCTGAAAAATGGTGCCACAAGGTGACCCAGGGCAACTCCCAGCCTGCACTGGAGGCTGCTGTGGCCCCTACTTAAAGACAGGCTGCTCTATGCCCATGAGGATGCGGAGCTGAGCCAGGGGAACCACCTTACTTGATTCACAGGGAGACCCCCGGCCTCTGTCCTCCTCCCTCTTTCCCCAGGAGCCTGAACTGGGAAAAACCCAGCCCACCCTGCACTATCGCACCTCGTTGAGTGGCTGATGTGCTCCCTGCTTACCTTGAGAGGGCTGGGCAGCATAGGGTCCTGCAGGACTGAGATGTTGAACCCTCCAGGGACACCTTTCCCAAAGAACACAATGTGACCTGCTCCATGTGGCCCTGCAGGGGCCTCCAGCCCCATCGCCCAAATGCAGGAGTCAGTGGAGTCAGGAGTCAGTGGCACAACAAAGTTAGGGCTGGGCAGGGCATGGCTATCTGCTCCCTGGGATATGTTGTCAATACACCCTTCACTTGTGGCACGTGGCCATAACCTTCATGTCTCCTGCAAGGTCACGTGCATTGTGGGCTGCCCCAGCGAGCTCCTGGGCGTTAAGGTTCCCTGAAGGGCACTTGTTTGCCTTCTGCACTTCCTCCTGCCTCTCTGCACTCCATTTCCTCCTCCTGTCCCACTCCATGCCCTTTCTTTCTTGACGCATTCTCTTTCATCCACGACAGGAGGATTTCTGGAATCAGATTCCTGATGGAATAATTCTTGTTTTAAAATTGTGTGATCTTGGTAGCTGAAAGGCAGAAGACAGTCATGTGATTGCAGAGGCCCCCATCCCCGTCTCTGGGGCAGGAGAGCACCAAGACGGGCTCGGCCAGGGCAGTCACAGACTCCCAGGGGGGCCCTCCAGCAGAGCGATCCCAGCCCTCCTCATTCCAGCCCGGTGCCCAGCCCACCACACAGGGCTGCTCAGCCCTGGAAACAGGGTGCTTCTGGGAAAGCTGATGATGGGATGCTGGGGAGATTGTATAGACATTGGAGATGCTAGGCCTTCCTGGGCCTGGATGGGACTGGGTCCTTCAGGATGGGAATCATCCAAAGAAGGAGCAGGGAAGTGTCACACAGGAGACTTAAGCACCGGAAATAAATACAAAAGAGCCAGAATTAGGAAGTAAATTATATGCAGATGGCTAGTGTCTGAATCCTAATCCTTAGGATCTGTAAAACAGACTTCTGCATGCACAAGGGCAGCGACAGTGATGGGGTGGCCGTGGGAAAGAGAGGATGAGGTCAGGGGAGGTGAGAACTCAGGCTGCTGCTTCTGGGATTACATCCCTGACCCCAGATGGCAACTGTGGCCTCACACTACAATCCCCCTGGGGCCCTCTTCCCACCTTTCACCATTGTGATGAGGAGCAGGTCCAGGGACTCCAGGCCCTTCCTAGTCCTCAGATTCCATACCTGAGACCAGGAAGCAGCACCTGAGCCACCCTGTCCCTCCAAGAGGCAGTCACTGTCCCTAGGACTTTGTGTGCAATACACTGCCCGCCTCTCAAGTTCCCTCCCCAATGACCACCTGGACTCCTTCCTGCCTCCAGATTCCTGTCCATTTCCCGTCTCCTGGCCAGACTCCACCTTTGTATTTTTCTCCAATATGGGGACAGTGGAACCCAAATGTGCATGCCATGGGTATACTGCCACCTTCCCTAACCAATCAATCCATCATTTTATCAATCCAGCCAAATCCAGGGGCAACTTCATGGTTGTGCTGGGCCGTTGGAGAAGACAATCAATTCCCCATACCGTGTGGCTGGCCGTGTCTGCTCTGACCTTAGGTACCTGGGGAACACTGGATGTTCACACAACCCTTTCCTCCGCATAGGTCCCAGCCCCTTAGGAACAGTGACCATGACATTAGAGGTAACATAACTTGCCCAAAGTCCCCCAGTCTATAGGTGAAGCGAGGGGAAAACATCAACAGGTGCAGCCAAAGAAACACCTGTGCCTGCCAGCCTCTGCCCTGCGCACTGGAAGGAGTGGAGAAAGACCCAGGAAGGCACAAGAAAGATCACATGGGGGCTATAACCGTGGTGAGAAGCAGGCCCATTGTTGTGTGGCTGGAGGAGTGGGATCTGACAGGGGCAGGAACCCC
The DNA here is from genome assembly GCF_018350175.1 of Felis catus. Lineage (NCBI taxonomy): Eukaryota > Metazoa > Chordata > Mammalia > Carnivora > Felidae > Felis > Felis catus. The sequence continues at coordinate 29,953,211 of NC_058379.1, read as the reverse complement.
AGCCCCACTGCCAAGAGCCTCTTTCCTGGGGCTATTCACTCCCAGGAGACATCTCAGCGGGGCCTGGAGACCCAGTGTGTGCAAGGGCCTCCGCACAGTTTAATGCATGAAGTAGTTGACTTAGGGCACTTTACTCCTAGCTAGAAGCTGTGCTTTCCTAATTTCAGATGTCCCTTTCTCTTCAGTGAAAACCTCTTCTGGGACTATTCTGAGTCTTCTATTTGGCCATTGACTATGTTCTCTTTTTTTAATTTTTTAAAATTTATTTGTTTTGAGAGAGAGAGAGACAGGGAGAATGAGCAGGGAAGGGACAGAGAGAGAGGGAAAGAGAGCATCCCGAGTAGAATTCATTGAACTCAGCTGACAGTGTGGAGCCTGATGCAGCGCTCGGATTCACAAACTGTGAGATCATGACCTGAACCAAAATCAAGATTCAGACACTCAACTGAGTCACCTAGGTGTCCCTAGACTATATTATTTCTTGACCGTGATTCGAATGGAACGTGCTGCCACTGTTTTCCCACTTCAGTCAGAAACCAATGTCACCCCAGCAGCTTTCCTGGTCCCATCTCATCAGTCATAAGCTTGCTGGAATGAATTTGCAAAGGATCCTGAGAGATGCTGCTCTAGAAAAGTGTCCATATTTTTTTAAAGTCCAGGTGATTCTAGTGTGCAACTGTATGTGATCCGTAATGAATGCAGAGGTGGACTTCAACCTGTTATGGTCACAAACCATCCACCAAATGAGCTTCTCCAGGGCAGATGCCCTGTCTCATTCATGTTATTTCTCCAATGTTCACTAAATGTTAAATGAAAGGATGAATGAGTGATTTAAATAACAAAGTGGCAGCCAATATCTATTTGTTCAAGTAGAGCAGGTGCTGCATTAAAGATGTCTAAAAACTCTCCATCATGCCTCCCTGGACAAGTGGGCTGTAATCCTCCTTCCCTTGAGTCTGGACCAGTCCCTTTACTTTGACTCATAGAATATGGGGGAAGGTGTGCTATGTGGCATAGGCCAGGATATAAAAAAGCCTGTAGTTTCTGTCTGGGTCTCTTGGAATTCTTACTCTTTATTTTTGAGGGAGAGAGACAGAAAGAGAGAGAGAGAGAAAGAGAGCCAGGAAGGGGCAGAGAGAGAGGGAGACACAGAATCTGAAGCAGGCTCCAGGCTCTGAACTGTCACCACAGAGCCTGGCATGCAGCTTGAACCCATAAACTGTGAGATCATGACCTAAGCCAAAGTTGGATGCTCAACCGACTGAGCCATCCAGGCACCCCTTGGAATGCTTACTCTTAGACCAATGCAGCTGTGCTCCCAGCTGGCTTCCAGCACTATCTTCAGCTACCTTGGACAGTCCAGCATACATGAGCCTGCACATGACTGCAGCCCCCCAATGACCGGCTGACACCAGGTGAAGCAGAGCAACTGCCCAAGTAACCTATAGGATAGTGAGATATAATACAATGTTTTAAGCCACTGCCTTCAGGGGTGATTATTACATGTCTCTGGATCACAAGCAGACCACCAGGATGTCAGTCCTCTGAAATCTTTAGATGATGAGGGAGTTTCTTGCAGTCATTGGTTGACAGCTGCCCTTGGAGGGGGCTGAGGAGGTGTTTATTCCCTGGTGCTTCCTGTCCTACAAGGAGACAGAGTAGTCTCCACGGGCAGAGGGAGACTTTACACAAAGAACCTGATCAGCCGGTGGTTGGAAATCAGTTGTCCAGCTGGGTGCCCGGAAGTGCTAGGTGGTGACGGTGTCTGGTGGATATCTCCTATCTTGAGAAGCGGCTGCTCGGTACTGGATAATTGTAGGCTTGAAAGAATATGGCTGTGGAGATACCAACTCTTGCGGCCTCCCAAGAAAAATCAGAAGGTGGATCCTCATGTAGAGTTTCATGATTTTTTAAAGTTGGCAACAGACTCAGATTAAAAAAAAATTCTATGAAGCCAAATCATGCAAGCCAAACAAAAACATGTGTAAGGGTGGATGCTTTCTTGATCAGTACAAGACGGAGCAGAGAGCATGGAGCTCCACGTCATGGGAAGGTGGCAAGATAGGAGGTGGGCCACGGACTTAACCTTAAATGACAGATTTACAAGGAGGTGGCTTTCAGGAAAGGCAAGCCACATAGATGAAGGCCCAGGATTGGACAGTTTGTAGGATGGAGGGGGAAGTGACTAGTTTCGTAGTAAAGGCTACTTAATACGAGGGAAACCAACATTAATCTTACACTAGAAACAGAGAATGTGCTCATTTGCCACATTAAACGCATATATAATTTCACTTCTCCACTCTTAGTAAGGAGTCCGGTGGCAGGAAATAGAATGTTTATGTCTTGGTAAGAAATATGCACTGAAGATTATAATCTCAGAAAGAAAAAAAATATGTTTATTGACTGGGATCCTGTTTACTCTTGTATCGACTAGGCTAATCATTTAAATGTGATGCTTTATCTCAATCTGTGTCAGTAAGGAACCAAAATATGTTACAAAGGTTCCATTGTTTTGAATTTCCCATATCCTACATTTCATAACAGGGGATCAGGAAAAGACTATACAGCCCACGCTCAAGTAAATGGTTTTACTTAACTTAATCCGCTGGCTAAGTGACCTTTGGCAAGTTCATTAACCTCTCTGTGCTTCTTCATTTTCATTTGAAAAGGGAGATGGTGATAGAACATGCTTTAGCCCATGGCTGAGGGGAGCTGAGATAAGACTTGTAAATCCCTTAGCACAGTGCCTGGTAAAAGCCCTTGATAAACACCAACACCTAGCAAATCTCACACTTGATGGAAATCTAATGAGAACCACCAGTTCATGAGTTTGCTCCATGTTTGTGCCTGACACAGACATTCATTACTGCCTGTCTTGTAATGTGTTTCCCAGAAGATCGTGTCATTTGCAAGTGGAAACTGCTTCTGGCAATTCTCTCTAATAAGCTTCCACTCAAGTTTGATTCATTTTCAGTGGGGTTGCTCAAAGTCTCTTAGTTTAGCTTCTTCATTCATTCATTCTGTCGTTCAATCAACTGCTTACTGTGTCAGGCCTGAAGCAGGCACAGAGCTGAAAGAAATAGTCCCTGGGGTTCCTGGGTGGCTCAGTCAGTTAAGAGTTAAGTGGCTCAGTCAGTTACGAGTTAAGAGTTAAGAGTTGGTTTCTGCTCAGGTCATGATCTCATGATTGTGGGATCGACTGCACATTGGGCTCTGCACTGACATTGTGGAGCCTGCTTGGGATTCTCTCTCTCTCTCCCCTCTCTACCCTTTCCCCACTCACACCCTCTTTCTCTCAAAATAAATAAATAAACTTTAAAAAAAAGGTTTAAAAAGAAAGAAAGAAATAGCCCTGGGCTCACAAAGCTCATGGTCTAGTGGCAGGGTGAAGGGAGAGGAAAACAGGCATTGGCACCTCAGCGAGATCACAGAAGTGGACAGAAAGCTGAGGGGCCACAGAGGAAATGCTTCCATCCTGTCCATCCTGGGGATCTGGAAAGGAAACTGACATCTAAGGTAAGTCCTAAAAAGAAGGAAATAGCTAGGAAATGGAATAGGGAATGGGGAAGCATTGAAGGTTAGGAGGGGAAGGTGATCAGAATGGTGTTTCAGAAATATCACACTTGCTGCTCTGCAGAGCATGAGTTGGGGGTCATGAGATTAGTTAAGAAATTAGTTTAAGAGGCTGATGTGGTCTTTCAAGTCTAAACTAAGGTGGTGACAAGAAGGGAATAGATCAAGATATATTCAAGAGACATTAGCAACAAGATATTGAGAATGAGTGGAGAGGAGGAGGTAAGATGTCAAGTTAAGCGCCCAAATTCGGCTCAAGTCATGATCGTGCTGACAGCTCAGAGCCTGAAGCCTGCTTTGGATTCTGTCTCCCTCTCTTTCTGCCCCTCCCCCACTCATACCCTGTCTCTCTCTCTCTCTCCAAAATAAACATTTTTTTTTTCTGAAGCAAAGAAAAGTTTTACTATCAGAAAGGCAGCCCAGTGAGAAGGTGGGGCATCATTCCCAAAGCTGCCTTGCCTTGTTGAGCCCAGGGACAGCCTATATATGAGAGAAGTTGTGAGGGGTTTCTGGAAACCTTAAAGGAGGAGAGGCTTGAAACAATATGGAGGTATGCTTTCTTTAGGACAATGAGGGACCATTAGGGATCTGGTACAATTAGGTCCTTCAGATAACTTCAAGGCAAATGTCACCTTCTGGTCCCCTTAGTTTTCAACAATAAATGGGTAAACAGGAAATAGGGGTAAAAAGGCAAAGTTAATGATCCATTGTGCATTATGCAGTTTTGGAATGGTGGTGGGGTTCCCGAGCTGATGTCCAGGAAAGAATTCTTGAGACATCTTTGGTGCAAAAAGGTGATTTTATTAAAGCACAGGGACAGGACCCATGGGCAGGAAGAGTTGCACTGGGGCTGAGTGACTGATTATATATTATGGCATTGGAGTTACTGTGAAGCTAAGGTTTTTTGCCTCTAGCAAAGCATTAACATCAAGACAGTAAGGAGTTCTGGGGCACCTGGGTGGCTCAGTCAGGTTGGGCAACCCACTTTCGTTCAGGTCATGATCTCACAGTGTGAGTTTGAGCCCCTCATTGGGCTCCCGGCTGCTGGTGTGGAGCTTGCTTGGGATTCTCTCTCTCTCTCTCTCTCTCTCTCTCCCTCTCTCAAAATAAATAAAAAATAAACTTAAGGAAAAAAATAAAAATAGGAGTTCTTGGAGAAATATTATACTCCACCTGCCTCAAGTATTTGTCAATGGGCAGCAGGTTATAAAGAAATTTAATTTGGAGGCGCCTGGGTGGTTCAGCTGGTTAAGCGTCAGACTCTCAGTTTTGGCTCAGGTTCGAGCCCTGGGTCTGTGATGACAGTGTGGAGCCTGCTTGGGATTCTTTCTCTCTCTTCTCTCTCTCTGCCCCTACTCTGCTCACATTGTCTCTGTCTTTCTCAACATAAATAAACTTAAAAAAATTTATTTAATTTAACTACAATTTCTTCTTGCCTTTGTTCCCCACATCACTACGGAGAAGAGGGTGATGTAAGGCTCCAGGAAACTGAGTCAATAGGTTTCTAGAGATTACTTTTTTCCTTGTAAGTGATTAAAACAGTTGCAAACTGATGGGGACTTATGTTCTGCATGGCTGTGATCTCTATCAGTTAACCATTTGTTTTTCCCTTTCCTTTGTCCATGGGCAGCCAGGAGTGCCTGAGGAATGTCACACATACCCCACCTGGGGAGGGGGGTAGTTTTGGGGGTGTTAATTTGTGCTTTGCCTTCAGCTTGCCTTTGGCTCCCTCATCGGTGTATGATGTTAAGAGATGCATAAAACATAATTAAGTAGAGAACAAAACAGAACACGGATGGAGGTTACTAATGTAACGAATACAATTATAGTTCTGCCTATACTTTTTTTTAATGTTTTTAATGTTTATTTCTGAAGCAGAGAGAGACAGAGCATGAGTGGGGGAGTGTCAGAGAGAGAGGGAGACACAGAATCAGAAGCAGGCTCCGGGCTCTGAGCTGGCAGCACAGAGCCCGACGCGGGGCTCGAACTCACAAGCCATGAGATCATGACCTGAGCCGAAGTCGGTCGCTCAACCGACTGAGCCACCCAGGCACCCCAGTTCTGCCTATACTTTCAAAATAAGGTCAGCAACCAAGCATCTGGTCTCATCACGAAGGAAAAAGTTTTCATGCAAAGTTCCACAGAAGAGGGAAGCAGGACTATTTAGTGCCTGGGTGGCTATGCTGTCATCTGTGATGTGAAGCAGCCGCTGAGCTGCTCTCAGTGGTGAGAGGTCAATGTTAGCTATGGAATCTGAAGATGATAGATCTAATCCCAGGATAGCGGGCTCACTGGGTAACCCCTTCCCCCACTCCCAGGCTGCTATTAGCCAAATGGAATAAAGGGGAAACAAAGTCCAGCCTGGGTGATGTCTTTGGTTTTTTTTCTCTCCTCCAGGTGGGAGAGAGACAGGGAAAATTAAGGACTCCATAAAAATCTGCTTTTCCTCCTTTTTTCCTGCTTCTATCTGTTGGTAGAACCTGCACCCCCCCACACCCCACTTTACACATGCCTTGTAAATAACCTACATCCTCCCTCTATGGGACAAGGCATTAATGACTCTCTAGGATAAATAGCATCTTAGGAGGGACCAGGTGACAATGACTGGAAGAAAGTCTCATATGCCCATTCCAGACCACCTGAGCTAGACATCAATGCCAAGACCCTCCTGGCTCCAAGGAATGGCACTTGGGCTCTCGTCTTTTCTCTGGTTCCTAGAGGCCTGAGGCACCAGACCGCCATCTCTAGTAAAAACCCCAGACTCTGAACATAGGAGAGACTCCTTCCTTTCTGAATTTCCTGGACACTCACTCTGTTATCTGCTATCTTCAGTAAACTCTGCTTTCACATCCTGCTGGCCCCTGTTTGATTTCCATCCTGCATGAAGCCAAAGATCCTCTTGGCTGCTCTTGCAGGACACCCTCTGGGTCCCCAGACCCAGTCTGCCAGCATCAGGAGGAGAGGGACCCCCATATTATGATAGGGAAAGATAGAGTTAAATAGGTAGAGAGGGAAAAGTTGGGACTTGAGGTCTCTGTAAAAAAAAAAAAACATATTTTAAAACAGTGCTGGGTGTGGAGTTTGGTGAGTTCTTTATAGATTTTGGATACTAGCCTTTTATCCGATATGTCATTTGCAAATATCTTTTCCCATTCTGTCGGTTGCCTTTTAGTTTTGCTGGTTGTTTCCTTTGCGGTGCAGAAGCTTTTTATCTTCATGAGGTCCCAATAGTTCATTTTTGCTTTTAAATTCCCTTGCCTTTGGAGATGTGTCGAGTAAGAAATTGCTGCGGCTGAGGTCAGAGAGGTTTTTTTCCTACTTTCTCCTCTAGGGTTTTTATAGTTTCCTGTCTCACATTCAGGTCCTTCATCCATTTTGAGTTTATTTTTGTGAATGAAATAGGCATTGAGGAGGACACCCGCTGCGATGAGCACTGGGTGTTGTATGGAAACCAATTGGACAATAAATTATATTAAATAAATACATACATACATACATACATAAATAAATAAATAAAAACAGTGCTGGGAATGTCTGACCATGAGAGAAACTCCCTCAGATGTAAAGTTTGTCTTAAGAATGTAACAAGCACTACCTACTCCCCCCTCATGTTTCCCACAGGACTGAATAACTCAGCACCAAGAGTTATCAGGCTAATAAAAGGAAAATAAAAGGGGAAATGGACCAAAACCCCATAAAATAAAGTTGCTTTCTCATAGGGGTATTCACTTTCAGATGCCCCCTCTCTGCAAAGAGAGCTTTTGTGCTATTCTTACCTTTGCTATTCTAGCTTTTTAAAAAAAATGTTTAAATATTTATTTTTGAGAGAGAGAGAGTGGGCAGAGAGACAGAGAGAGAGGGGACACAGAATCCAAAGCAGGCTCCAGGTTCTGAGCTGTTTTCACAGAGCCTGACGTGGGGCTCAAACTCATGAACCGTGATATCATGACATGAGCTGAAGTCGGACACTTAACCTGATGAGTCACCCAGACACCACGTATTCTAGCTTTTTTATAAACTTTTGCCTGTTGTTCATTTTATTTTGTGTCTACCTCTTCATTCTTCGAAGTGGTGAGACAATAAACCCTAGGTATTGAGGTAAATAATCCTACAAAGTTTCTTTGGGAGCTTGTCGGAATCTCAACATCCTCCAACTGTAGGTAAGTAGCAGCTAATGCCCTCATTTCTATCCTATATTGATGGGGTTTTGGGGTGATGGTGGGGTTCAGAGCTGACAGCCAACAAAGAATTCTTGACATGTCTTTGGTGCAAAAAGGTGATTTTATTAAAGCATGGGGACAGGGCCTGTGGGCAGAAAAAGCTGCATTGAGGTTGTTAAGAGTGACTGAATTATATACCTTCATGTTGGGAGCAAGTTAGGGACAGCATAAGTCTCTAAGGAATTTTTGAAGCAAGGTTCCCAGGACCTTGAGGGGCTAGCTGTTGTCAGGAAAATGTCATTTATTACTATTTAGTAAAACCTCAATCATGAGATCCTTCAGATGTGTATCAGGGGCCATATGCTTGGAGTATAATTACCAACATATACTTGGGGGTTAAAGATAAAGGAGGTTTGCAAATGAATTTTTAAGTGTATAAGGAGACTCACAGTATCCTGGGGGGTGGGGGTCAGGATGTTAAGCCAAGATTCCCTTTTGCCCCTAGCAAAGTGTCATCATCGAAGCAGCTGAGCGCTTAGAGGAAGGTCACTCTTCCTGTTTCAAGGATTTTGTCAATGGGCTGTAGGCAGTAAGGGAATTTAATTTTTCATTTGCCTTTTTCCCACATCACCATGGCAAGCACTGAGCCACCCAGGCGCCCCAGCTTGCCTCCATTTCTGACACTCTGGCACAGTTCACCTCCCAGCTCCCCATTTTTTTTACCTTTTATTTTCAAATGTCTCTTGTGGGGCAGGGAGCAGGACTTACTTCAACACCTTCTGGGCTTACTACCCTCTTCCTGCTGCTGAGGGGCATAGGGAGAGAAGACATTTGGCAGGCTCCCACAAGATGAAAATGATAATCAGAGCCAAATGTCTCTGGTTAGTTTACCTCGGGACAGGATGTGGACTTTAAGGAATATTTCCAAGCAGCTGTCAAAACTTTTGTTTCAAAGAAGTTCCCTCTCTTTTCTGGAGACTCCCCATTTCCACTTGTTGGTGGAAAAAAATCTGCATCCACTCATCTGTCCAAGCTGACAAGTTTTAGGACTGGGAGCCCTCTTTCTCTGACCTCTGGGCTTTTATCTGCCACCAGGCTTCTTGGCAACACCTCACCTCTTCTGCCTTTCCCTCCCCCTCCTCCTGCTTCTCCACTACCGTGGGCACAGCCTGCACAGCTGTCTCCTACACCATCTTCCATGCCTCTGACACCATGGGCCCCTCCTGTTCCCCTCGTGGTCAAGGAGTGAAGAACACCCCCTTAGACTTATACTGCCCACTTCAGATTTCCTCACTGGTGCCCAGGTAAAAATTGACAATGGTGAACAAATTTATTGACTTTTAAATGGACACAGGTGGAACATATTCAGTGTTTAAGCTAATTTAAGTTTATTGCTTTAATAAGATAAACATGGCTTTAGAGTTATCAGCATTAAGTATAAAACTTTCTATCTAGGTTTACTGAAGGTCAAACAAGCTCATGTTATTTCTCTTGCAATCTGTCAGCAAAAAGGTGACTTAAATGTTGGTTAATTTTGCTGTCTCAACGTTTTTTTATAAGTTTATTTATTTTGAGAGAGAGAACAAGTGCATGGGAAGGGCAGAAAGAGAGGGAAATAGAGAACCCCATGTAGGCACTGCACTGACTGCACTGTTAGTGCAGAGCCCCACATGGGGCTCAAACCCACAAACTATGAGATCATGACCTGAGCTGAAATCAAAAGTCTGACGCTTAACCGAGTCACCCAGGCGCCTCTGTCTCAAAATTTTCATGGGTAATTGGTAAAATAGCTTTGAGGATCTTTGGTAACCTGAAACTTTAGAGTTTTGCTTGGATGATAAACTGAATTAAATTCATTGGACATTTATTCCTTTTCCAAATCCAATGGAATGCTAGGGCATTGCTTACTAAACATAAGTTTATGCTTTTGGCTTCTTATTTCAGAAAAACTAAACATATTTAAATCTTTTAAAAAACATGCTTTGTGCTTAACTGATTGATAAATTTGCCATCTAAAAAAATTCTGATGTAACAGTTCACAATCAGTTACTATTTAGTTTTCACTGGACACTAAAGTTTCTAAGAGTTAAAATTCTACTAAATGTGCTTAAGACGATGGAAATAAGGAAAGCAACTCTGTATATAGAAAAGCAGAAGATAGATAAGAAAGATCTAAAAAAAAATGGGAATATATTTTTGTTGAAGGTAAAAGAAAGTAATTTTGTCCTAAATGAGACTGATTGGAGAAAAAGGGCTTAGGTCAAAATCTAAAAGCAAAAGAAAGTTGTCAAAGGTTTTTAAAGGAAAAGCTCTATGAAAAATTTAATGTGGGGGCAACTGGGTGGCTCACTCAGTTAAGCTTCTGACTTCAGTTCAGGTCATGATCTCACAGTATGTGAGTTCGAGCCCCGCGCGGGCTCTGTGCTAACAGCTCAGATCCTGGAGCCTGCTTCGGATTCTGTGTCTCCCTCTCTCTCTCTCTGCCCCTCCCCCACTCAAGCTCTGTCTCTCCAAAAGTAAATAACCATTAAAAATTTTTTAATTAAAAAAATAAATAAAAAATTTAATGTGTAGTCAAAACTAAGTTTAAAATAAAATTAATTTTATTTATTTTAAAAAGTTTATTTATTTAATTTGAGACAGACAGAGACAGTATGAGTGGGGAAGGTGCAGAGAGAAGGGGAGAGAGAGAATTACAAGCAAGCTCTGTGCTACCAGCACAGCAGAGTCAGATGAGGAGCTCAAACTGATGAACCAAGAGATCAAGATCCGAGCCAAAACCAAGAGTCAGACACTTAACCACCCAAGTGCCTCCAAAATAAATTAATTTTAAAAGTACACTGGTATAAGATTAAAATTCTGCTTTACTCTCTGTAAAAATGAAAAGTTTTCTTGGATTGTTGGTTTACTCTTGATAAACAAAATGTAAACAAAGTTGTTTTTTTCTCTTTTGTCTGCCCAGAAAATGGAAAGGACTGTGATTTTAACCAAAAGGGCATGATAGCACACACCCTTTTGAGTTGTTTTGCTCAAGCTCTGATTGAAATTGCCCCTCCTTTGATCCAAAGGCTGGGAAAACAGTGTCGATGCCCTTGCTGCCTGCCTCCAAACAACCCACACGAATGTTGTTCCTGTTTAGCAAAGGAATGGGTGCCTATGCCTTATGAGGGATGGTGACCTTGGTATATGATGGGCTTTTTTTTAATGTTTTTTTTGAGGAGGAGTGGCAACATATGGCTGCAACATATCTATATGCACATTACTGAAAAAGGCAGGGAAATAGACCTCGATTTTGACCCTTTTAACCCCTGCACCAGTGGCCAATTTTATCCTTAAAAGAATGGTTTTCACCAGCCTTTTAAAATATATTTGTAAAGAGGAGCGATTTTATTATCTTTATGCTGATGACAGGCCAAAATAAAATTAGTGATCCTTCTACAACCAGGGGAGGCTTGTTTGGCCACAGTCGATCCCCCCAAAGTCCTGCAGGCAGGAAATTGAGGGGTAGAAGAAATCAGGGAAAACAAGGTCAGCTCTCAGCGGTAGAGCCAAGCCTGGGTAAGAGTGACTACTCCCAGCATCTTAAGAGATCAACAGGGCTTTTGGCTGCCAGTCACATAGTCAGCCAAAACACCTGGCCAGGAGATGAAGCTTCTGGCCAACTCTTGGGGCCAGGAAATAAGGCTTCTCCTGGCCAGCTATAGGAAGTCAAGATAAGGGACACCTTTTCCTCTTTTTCCTATAGATGGATAATTCCCCAGTCAAAGTCAGTGCTCCTTTGGGATGCATTCTGAAAAATTGGGAGGATTTTTAATTTTATTTTTTTTTAGTCCATTTATTTTGAGAAAGAGTATGTAAGCATGAGCGGGAGGAGGGCAGAGAGAGAGGGAGAGGGTGAGAGAGAATCCCAAGCAGGATCTGCACTGTCAGCACAGAGCCCGATGTGGGGCTCAGTCCCATGAACCCCGAGATCATGACCTGAGCCAAAACCGAGAGTCTGACGCTTAACCTACTGAGCCAACCAGATGCCTCAGAAGTTGGGAGGAGTTTGATCTGCAAACCCTGAAGAAAAAACCAATTCATTTTCTTTTCCACCAAGGCTGGGCCCCAATACAAATTGGAGAAGTAAACCTGGAAGCCAGAGGAAAGTGCCAATTGCAATACTACCTTACAATTGGACTTACTCTGTAAATGTGAAGGAAAGTGAAGTGAGGTCCCCTATGTGCAATGTTTCTGGGCTTTAAGAGGAAATCGGCATATGTGTATGCAATGCAAGGTTGACCCTGGCTTATTGGCAGCCCTTTCCAAGGTCCAGCTGCTTGGAATCAGTCAGGAGGGGAAATAATTCAAGGCCCCTTGCCTGTACCCAAAGCAGACCTAGAGAACGAGGAAAGAAAGCCTTCCACCTCAACCCCCTCCTCCTCAGGTTCTCAATCTATATATCCAGACTTAAACACGTGCACTTCTGCTCCCTACTGCCTACCTTATCCAGGCCCTCCTGGAGACATGACAAGCATGTGTCCCCTACAGGAAGCTTGAGCACCAGGAAGGGGAGCACAAAGAGGCATCGCTATGGCGAGAATGCAAATGCCCTTTTCATTGCAAGAGTTAAGACAAATAAAAGGATGTCTAGGTAAATTTTCTCATGATCCAGATAAATACATAGAGACTTTTCAAAATATTACCTGCGTTTTTGAATTGACCTGGAAAGAATGCTTTTGTTGAATCAGACTCTTAATGAAACAGAAAAATGTAGACTTCTGGCAGCAGCCGAGAAACATGGGGACAAGCAACTTATTATCATGAGACTGGCGGTCCCCTACTGGGACCCAGGGAGTTCCACCCCAAGATCCTAATTGGGGTATGACCACCCCATTGGGGAGTAGTATGGCTCCATTTGCAAGCCTGTATTTTAGAAGGATTAAAAAGGAAGTCCAAAGTTAAGCCTTTAAATTATACTAAATTAGCCACCATTTTACAAACTCAGAATGAGAGCCTAGTGGCCTTTCCCAGAGAGGTTGAGGGAGGATCTCATTAAATATATGGCTATCTCCCCTGAAACCCCTGAGGCTGAGACGATTTTAAAGGACAAATTGGCCCCAGATATTCACAGGAAGCTGCAGAAATTGGCTGTTGACCAGGAAGGGACACTGGAGGAGCTCTTACAAGCTGCCAATTGGGTGTATTACAACCGAGATCAAGGGGAGAATAAGAAACAGGAAAGGAAGCTATTTTTTATTTTAAATTAAAAAAAATTTTTAATGTTTATTCATTTTTGAGAAGGAGGGGAGGAGCAGAGAGAGAGGGAAACACAGAATCCGAAGCAGGCTCCAGGCCCTGAGCTATCAGCACAGAGCCCAATAAGGGGTTTGAACTCACAAACTGTGAGATCATGACCTGAGCCGAAGTCGGACACTTGACCAACTGAGCCACCCAGGTGCCCCAGGAAGGTAACAATTTTAATAAGGTTTATTTGTACAGAATTCTCTTGGTCTCAATTTATCCATGATAAGAATGTTACTTCCTTCTAACTTAGGGAAGGTATCTTCTGCATGGAATTTCATCTCCTGCTTTTGATAGAGTTAGACAAGAACTGGAGGAAATAAGGCTTCTGATAAATAGGTGACACATTAGACACCTGGAGACTGACAGACCAAGAGCCACTGGTGCAGAATATGAGCCCTCTTCTTCAACTTCTGCCCCAGGGTAACCTATGGCTTCACTATAATATATTTACATTGTGGTTTTGACATCCACCCCCCAATATGGGAGTAATAGTTCCATGACAGTTCCAGCAAGAAACTTGTAGGGCCCAAAACTCCCCCTTCTGACTGGTAGGAAGAGTCCCTTCAATGATTAGAAACAACTTCAGCGGGAGATCACCCTAACTATGACTCATAACTTACACAAACATAAAAAGAAAAGGCAGCCCTAACCCCGGTGCACTGCCATCTCTGGGACTGACCACTCTTCCCTCTTGAGAATGCACTGTCCTTAATAAACTGCTTTCTGCTTGCTACTTTCCTTCTGGCTGTCTTTATCTGAATGCAGATCCTCGTGTAAATCTTTCTGTAAATCTTTTGTGGGGAATCCAAGAACCCAGACTCCATTCACGCAATGCAGACACTCCCCACTGGTAACTTTTTTTTTTTTTTAGAGAGAGAGGGAGAGAGTGCACAAGAGCAGGGGGTTGGGGAGAGGAGAAAGGGAGAGAGAGAGAGAGAGAGAGAATCCCTAGCAGGCCCCACACTGTCAGTACAGAGCCAGATGCAGATCTCTCACGTGAGATCATGACCTGACATCAAGAGTAGGAAGCTCGCCAATTTAACGACACAGATGCCCCCCTCCAGTAACTTCTAAGAAAAAGGAAAGAGTGGTTTCTGATGAGAACAAAGGCAAAAGATATGTAGATAAAATTAAATTTCCTTGCAGTTTGCAGCCCATCAATAAATATGTGAGACCATGAGACCTGCAAAGTGTGATATTCCTCTAGGAACTCAAAACTGACTTAATGTTAATGCTTTGCTAGAGGCAAAAAACAACCCCTAGCTTGACAATAGCCAGACCTCTAGGATCCTGCCAAGTTTTAATATATGAATATCTTTTTGGAAACTTCCACTATCTCTACTCACCCCGTCCAACTTAAAAATATCTAATCAATCGCTCCTTACTTTCCCAGTGCATCTCTTTCCGCCCATGGGCCCTGTCAGCTGCGCTTTAATTAAAACACTTTTTTGCACTGAAACCTCTCAAGAATTCTTTCTTGACCATTCCCTCCCCGCCCACATCATATCAACTTTTTTGCATTTAAGTTTTTTGAGTGTCTAATTCAAACTAGTCAACCTGTCAGAGTGGCATATTCTGGGGTGGCATGATCTGAACTCCTTCTAGTAAACACATACACAACTATAAATCACCAGATTCCCCAGCATGGTTTCCTCCTTAGAGGCTGAAGTGTAAGGGCTGGTGGCGGAGGGGGGCGGGGGGGAGTTCATTTCAGCCTGACCCAAGCGGGGGCACCCAGCCACCAGCACTTGCACATTATTCTTTATAACAAATTTAAATCATGATGCTAACAAAAAGGTCATTGCAAAGGTAAAAATAAAGCCAGATGAACTTCCTCTTGGATGCATGCCTCATGCCTGGCCCTCGGCGGAGCATTCTATTCCCCCCAACACGTTTGCCCACTGGACGGGGTTTCAGCGGGTACACCCCGCCCGCGGGTCTGATGGGCAAGCGGATGACGCCGGTCCCGCTCGAGCCCCGCCCCCGCGCGGCGCACTCTGGGAGCTACCTGGGCTTGCTCAGTAAGCCCGCTGTCGCGGTTCTGGTACGCTGCTTGGTGAGCGGAGCATGCTGGGAGCTTGGGGCGGTAGTGGGCGGGTTGCCTTGGCAACCGGCACCAGAGGCTACAGGCTGCGGGGCGCGCGCACGGTCAGTTATGCCCCGGTGATCGGAGCCACCATTGTGTTCAGGGCCTTCTGAGGGCACCGAGTGGCTCCGTTATTGCCAGGCGGCCACTGAGACTGAAGGGAAAGGGCGGGCAAACCAGCTGGGAGTGAGGAGCTTGCAAAGTGCCGGGGGGTTTCTGAGGCAGGAAGGGAAGGCGGCCCCAGATTGTTTCAGATCGTGGGCAGAAGACAGGGGTAGATGACCCCCGATGTGCCCACTGGGCGAGGGAAGAGAGCCCCTCCAGCCCTTCAGCTGGGAGTCCAGAGTTTCAGATCGAGGGTCTAGTGGAAGGAACTGTGCAGGGTCCAGGAGGGAAGGAAGGAGAAGGGAGGACAGGAAGGCTTGAGGAGAGGGGTACTCAATGAAAAGGTGGAGGGGGAAAGGGAGCGACGGAAGAGACAGAGCTGGGGCAGTCCCCTGGCAAAGATGAGTGTATGGCATCATTCCCTAGCCTTATAAACCCGATCATTGAACAAACTATAATAGACTCCGACTAATTTTTCGAGGGTCCATATTTTTATGTACAAGTTGGGTAGGGAAAGAAGGGTCAGGGAAAGGAGGGAGAGGCATATGGGAGAAAATTTTTAAAACCTCTTTTGACCTGAATCAAGAGCCGAGTTCTGGAACAGGAAGAGACCTCATAGGTTACACGTAGTTGAAAGTTGGACCACAGCTCTTTCTGGTGCCTAAAGCTCCCTCTTAACCACCCCAAGACTTAACCTTTACCTTTGGGAGACTTCCCTTCCCTTAGGAGAGGAAAGAGGAAGGGTCAGATGAACAGTGGCAATGTAAGGAAGGTATGTCAGTGGGAGGTGAGGGAGAAAACACCATGTGGACCCAGCCTGGTGAGAACTAGACACTGATTTTAAGAGAAATCTGTGTCATGAACACGCCTTCCCATTTCATGGATTCTGAGTGTGGTGGATCAAGTGGACCAAGACTAGGGGGTCAGGAGAAGACCTCTCTTGGTAACTCTTGTCAATAAGACTTCACAGGGGACCCACTTCTTGGGCTTGACCTCCCCCTGTGCCCGTCATTTGTTCATGCTTTGTTCATCCTTTGCCAGGGTGCCTTGGGGCCTCAGCCCACCTCCCTCAGGGAGCATGATGGCAGGTGTTTCCCTATGGAATCAGCTATGATATTAGGTGAATGGCCTCTGTGCCTGTAGGTCACATTATTTCTGAGTACACCAGGGAATATCCTGATGGGGAGGTTATTGAGCTCCCAAAGTTTTCTGAGGCTGCTTTGTCATCTGTAAAATAATCTCAGCTCTGCCCCCTCCTGAGGTTGTTATAGAGACCTAGTGAGATACTGAAAGTGCTTTTAATGGGTCAGGGGGGTCATCAAATGCAAGGGTGTGGTACCAGAAACCTCCATCTACTTGGCTTGGGGAGCCACTGGGAAAAGAAGGGGCTGGAGCCAACCTGCTCAGGCTGTGACCTGCTCCTGCTGTTCTCCTCACTGCCCCCACTTGCTGGGAGCGCCAGGCCAGCTTGATTGACTGCCAGTCTGTTTGCCCTCACTCTTCCTGGCCCTGCTGAGTCCAGAGACCTGGATTTGAAACCTGGATCTGTCACTTACTGGCTGAGTGATCTTGGGCAAGTCATTTCAGCTTTCCTGCTTAAATAGAGCTAAGATGGCCTGTGAATGAAACCACATAAACCAAAGCGTTTCTGGCTCCTGAAGGAGGCCCCTGCTGTGGGGGAGGAGCCCTGGCTAGGAATCTGTTACAGACAGTTATTTTGTCACCAACTGGAATGGCCTTGGGACAAAGCGCTGCAACTCTCTTGACTTCACCACCTGCCAGGACCTCATCCTTCATGTGATTGCTGTCACTTTTTAACACTGTCACCTCCTTCAGCCTTAGCATTGGCCTGGGCCTCAGTTTCCTCATGTGTGACTTGGGGATGATGATCTGTAGGAATCTGTAAGCTTAGGAGAAGGAAGCTATCCTGTCACATTATGGTTTAAATGTATTAAGTGGGATGTTCAGTTCTAGAGAGCAGCAGATGGCATGACATGAGAACAGAGCCATGGAGAAAGTTTGGGGCCCCATTACTTGCTGATAAAAGAGTAACGAATAAGTACTGGGGGACAGTGAGTCGTAAGTGAAGAGGTGGTTGGAAAAGGAGGCTGAACAGAAAACCGATTGGCAACACACTCAAAATGATAAGCAATTCTTTTTTATATAAAACAATTATTTAGATCGAGAAAAGAAATTACAAATTTTAAAAACAAATGCCACAAACACCACAAAGTCAAGAAAAATACCCTGACATTTTTATTAACTGCTAGACACTCCTTCACCTTTAAAATATTCCTTACTCCCATACTTTTTGACGGCAGATTACCTTTTTATGCGACAATGATTTTCTAATATTTCCTACAGAGTGAATAGAAAGATAATTCCATCTTTCTTTTGGCAGTTAAGTGCCTCTGGAAGCCATTTATGCATTAAAATAGCTGTAATTAAGTAGACCCACAAGTGACTTCAAAGCACATAAATAATCCCACTCACCCCATACATTAGGGACTCCCCCCAATTTTACCTTCCCCCTTAGCCACATCCAAAATATCCACAGGATATGTGTGACAGAATTTGCAGTGGAAACACTGAGTGCTCCTCAACCAACTTGTAAAAATAACTTCTGCAAATTTCCCAACACACAACTGTGGAAGTACTGCTAGGGCCCCTCCCAGCACAAACAGAGGTCCGGACTGTTGACTACCTCTGCCCTAAATAACTGCAGCATGGCTCAAGGTTAGCCCACGGGAAGCTAGCAAAAGACTCTGAACAATCCTGGTTTACTCTCAACTTTGACTAATTTTGTTGACATACAAGCTACCCCTCTCCCACAAGGGCCTCACATACACACCAGGGAGGCTCCTGGGATTTGACCACCTCCCCCCCCCAACCCCCCCCCCCCCCTCCAAAGTATCCTCCTCTGGACAGGAAGAGGGTTCTTTGCTCTGAGCAGGGTTCTCCCTGCTGAGCCCATTCTGCCCTGTCTTGGGCATGAGGAAATGGTCAAGCTGACCTTTGAACTACAGGTGCTCTTCCTGAAAGGGAAAAGGGTGGGGGCCAGAAAAGCCAATCAGGGTCCTAGACAGTCCTTTCAGAACCCCATGCCAGCTCCTGTCTTCCCTGCCTGTCCTAAAACAGGACTGTTGAATAGAACCATATAAAACCCATGCATAAGACATCCACAAGTATGAAAAATACCAGCAGGGGAGGAGAAACAAGAGAAAAAAAGCATAGAAGAGGAATTGGAAAAAAAAGGGGGGGGGATGGGGAAAGGCTTTCGGTGGCTTGCAAGGGAGGGCCGTGGGAGGAGGGTGCAGAGCTGCCGAGGGGAGGGAGGGCTCTCCCTGCTGTTGCTGTGCTGGAGGCCCATATTGCCCACTAACTTGCTGTGTGACACTGAGGGAAGCCTCCCTCTTGACCTCTCTGGGCCCCCGTTTCCCCTTTAAAGTAACGCTGCTAATACCTACCTCACAGGGTTGTTGTGAGGATAACACGAGGTAATGTCTGGGGAAATTGCTTGGGAGATTGGGAAAGGGTACTCACATAGGATCCTCTCGTAATCCTTTGGGCCAAAGGTGGAAAGTAGACTCAGAGGCTCTGGACCCAGGCCTGGGCCTTGCCTCTTTGGGAAAATTGCCCTAGCCTTTACTCAAAGCTGACCCTGCCTTAGGCAGAGTGGCCCTGCTTGACAATTTTCCACACTCTGGTGCAGGTGGGTGCCACCAGAGAGAGCACTGGCTGAGGAGTCAGAAACTCTGAGCTTAGTATGTGGGTGCTCCAGGGCCTGAGCCCCGACTGGCCAAGACCCATTGTTGAAGCCTGGAAAACTGAGGAGTTGCTGTTTTTCTCTAGCCAGACCCCAGCTGCTGGGGGTAGCCCAAATTGCTTCTCCAAGGGGCTGCAGGGAAAGGGACCAGGGGAGGGAGGGGACCAGGATAACAAACCCTCTGCCCAAAAAGTGCATGCAGGAGAACCGTCGTCAGCAGAGGCAGTGACAGGGAGGGCCTAGGCAGGGCTGGGCCAGGCATCAAGGAGCCAAGGGGACCAATTCAGCAGAGGACTGCAAAGCTGGAGCTTCACTTCAGGCTCCAAGCCCAGGCCCACAGATTCAGGTGTTGCCACCGCCCAAGGACCCAGCTGCAGGGTGGTTCCAAAGCAGCCTAGGCCCGTGCAGCATTTCCATGGTTGATTTTCCTCCGGATGATACCTGGGGCTAGCTCTTCTTGTCCCCCTTCCACGTCCCCACTGCCTCCATTATCTGAACATATTCTGCCTCTTCCAGTGTGTTCAGAGTGAGCCCTTTAAAAAAACAAAAAAGCTTACCTGAAATGATAGTTTGGGATTCATTTCCAGCCAAGAAAATGGGTATTGGGTTCTGGGGATTGGGCTGATAGAGGTTGGGGGAGCAAAGCAGATGCTGACTGCAGCATTGAGGATGAGGAGGAAGCCAGACAGGGAGTGTGGGGATGCATCCAGTCAAGTGGGGGAGCCGCTGCTTAGCAGCCTATTGGGGTTCTGGGGTGATGGAGAGGAACCTTCAAAAGCTGGCAGTTTGCTCTGCTTCATCCCCAATCATAGAGTGGGCATTGCCAGGCACCCACATGGCAAGGCAGGCCAGAACCCAAGAGAGGACCCAAAGAACTTGTCCACTTTCTTTTCCTAAACTCATGGGTCTGTGATATTGCTGCTACTTGCTGAGCAGAGTGGAGGGTGAGGCTGGGCAGGGAGTGGAAAGGTCCCCCAGGGAGGGGGAGGCCATGACCCATTCAGCCAACTCTCAGTTTGGGGGTTTAGATTCACCATCCTAGGCCTTGGGATGAGTGAGAAACCAGTGTTATTGAACTCCCAAGGGCACATTGGACCCCAAACTAAGAATTCTCTCCCTACTCTTTCCCATCCTAAATTAGGTCCAATGTCAAAGTCCAAATTTGGCTCAGAGATTCTGCAAGAAGATAAAATGACAAAGACAGGTCAACATAGAAATGCCCTCTCTCGGGGGCGCCTGGGTGGCTCAGTCAGTTAAGCGTCCAACTTCAGCTCAGGTCATGATCTCACGGTTCACAAGTTCGAACCCCATGACAGGATCTGTGCTGACAGCCTGGAGCCTGCTTCAGATTCTGTGTCTCCCTCTCTCTGCCCCTCCCCTGCTCATCCTCTCTCTCTCAGAAATAAACATTAAAAAAAAAGAAAGCTGCCCTCTCTCATTATGAATTTCCTAGGGTGAAATTCATTCAAATAAAAACACTAAATTCCCTTGACCTTTTCAGTTCAAGTTCAAAGAAATAAAAACTGGGGGCACCTGGGTGGCTCAGTCAGTTAAGCGTCCGACTTTGACTCAGGTCATGATCTCGCTGTTCATGAGTTTGAGCCCCCAGTCGGTCTCCGTGCTGACAGCTCAGAGCCTGGAGCCTGCTTTGGATTGTGTCTCTGGCTCTCTCTTCCCCTCCCCCACTCATGCTCTGTCTCTCTCTTTCTCAAAAATAAACATTTAAAAAAATTAAAGGGCACCTGGGTGGCTCAGTCAGTTAAGCAGCAGACTTTGACTCAGGTCGTGATCTAATGGTTCGTGGGTTCAAGCTCCACCTCGGGCTTTGTGCTGACAACTCAGAGCCTGGAGCCTGCTTCAGATTCTGTGTCTTCCTCTCCCTTTCTGTCTCTCTCTCTGCCCCTCTCCTGCTTACACTCTCTCAAAACTTACACTGCTTACACTGCTCTCTCTCTCAAAAATAAATATTAAAAAATTTTTAAATAATTTAAAGAAAGAAAGAAGAAAGAAAGAAAGAAAGAAAGAAAAACTGAAAGTCTTAATAAGGTAAAAGGATTAAAGCCTGAAGCATTCACCGTGAGCCTAGCTGTCTGTCAAAGCCCAGTGGTGTTAATTGGTCAAGGCTCCTTGTCCATCCACTCACCCACCCAGCAGGCAAAGGAGGGCTGGGTGGCTCCAGAAGTAGGGTCCTTCTCCACATCTCAGCATTTTAATTAGCCTCTCATGTGCTTTGCTTTTTAAAACTCCTGAGTTAACCAGGATGAAGCAGGAGGTGACATCCTCATAGCCCTGCCTGCCACAGGGAAATCCCTAGGGCAGTCTGCAGGCCACTGGCTGCCCCCAGAATCCAGTGCTCAGCCCTGTGTAGGCACCTCTTCCCACTACCTCAAGATCCTGGTAAAAATGCCCTGGCAGATAATGGAAAGTGGATAGGAAATAGAGTGATAGCCCAGATGCCATGCCCTGGGAGTTTGACCCATGGAGAGTTAGCTTTAGCCCAGTCAACCATGTTGGGTGGGGCAGGGAACAACTTCCACTCTCCTTCTCTCTGAGCCATCTGTGCCACTCCACTGGGTCTTATTTATATCTTCTTTCTTCCAGAATGCTTGAAACCTTGTCATTTCCATTTTCCTCTGTGGGCCCAGTGCTGGGCTCTGCCTAGTGATATGGTGTCCAAGTCCGGGCTCTGCCCAGTGTTCAGCTCCCAGCCCATGTCAGCAGGTCCTGCCTGGAGCAGGTTCCAGAACTGAGGGCCAGGGAGCAGCCACTCTGTCCCATTGGTTCTCAGGACACAAGCTGTCCTCCATTTGGGATGCTCCTGGCCTTGAGCAGCATTTTTTTCTGCCACACAGTGTCCAGTGGGCCAACATCTGTTTCCACTGTGTTGCTTCCTCACACTGTTTCTGGCCGGTGACTCCAGGATGGCTCAGCTGAACCCCTAGCAATTGTGCTGTGTTGGCTCCTGACACTGGTTTAAAATCCCTTTTCTTCACACAGAGGGCTACCTGTTTTTGTTGGCTTCCAGTACCTTCCCTCCTTTTGCTTTTTGCTCTCTGACCCAAAATTTTACTTTTCTGACACATTCCTCTAGATTTTGTCTCTTGGGGTCTCCCATGGCAATAGAAAGAAAAACAAGTCAATCTCAAGTTTGTCACAAGAATCTACTATTGAAACAATCCTATGGCTCTACCTGGGGAATGCTGGCCGGTGGCCACTCTGCCAGCAGGTCGCCTCAGATGCCTGGGTCAGCCTTCCTCTGGTAGGGAGGGTTCGGCAGAGCCTTCCTTGAGCCTACTCTATACATTCTAGAACATTCTCCCTAAGGGAATGGGGGTTGCCCACCCAAAATGGATGCCAAATCTCAGTATTCGATGCTGGTCTTTGGTTCTTGAATTTGCTCAGATCCTCTATGGCCTCTTCAGAGCTGCCAGGCTCATGGGATGGCTTCTGGATCTTCCAGAGTCCTGTCCGTGGTGTGGCCAACCCCTCAAGAGTGTTCTGGGTCACCTGGTTCCCAGGCAGGGTGTGTGTGTGGGGGGGTGTCTTGTGTCTTCCCCAAACCTCCGCCCTCCCTTTCCAGCAGGGAGCTTGCCTATCTCCTGACACCTCATACTCTAAAGACATTCATTCCTCTTCACAGCTGGTCTCTCTCTCTCATTTTCCACTGCTTCTGTTCTGAAAGTAAGATTGTGGCATGGTCTCTGAAAGGCCCTGATTCCTTTGCATGCTATTGTCCGTTAACAAACTACCACCCTTCTGTGGGTGCATCGGGCTTCATTCTCCTCTAATTCCAAGGGACTAAACCTCGAGAGCCTCAGATGTATTTGGAGGGTGCAGGAGCGACTCTCCACAGCCCCTGTCTAGCAGGAACTCATCGGTTATCGCCTCCCTTTGGGTGGCCCAAGATTCCCACCCAGTTGTACTGCAGCCCATTGTGCCTTTGCAGCTGAAAATGCCTACACATGACCTACCCCCACCTCCCCCTCCTTCAGCAAGCCCACTGGAGCCGCCTCTGCCCCACTGTTCGTAATAGGCCAAGGTTCTCTTGAGGCCTATCTCTGCTCACCAATCCCCAACAGCTGAGGCTTGCTAAGGCCTCACTCATTAAAAAGCATAGCTGTGAACCTGTGACTCCCTCACCCCACCCCCCCACAAAGCACTGCCCTGGGCTGCTGAGGCCAAACCCTGACAGATACTGCTTGTGCAGCAGAGACTCTCACCAGGAGTTAAAAGCCACTCCCTGGACTGCTTACAGCACCAAAACACTGTGGAGAACAACCAAGGCCAGAAGCCAGTGTGGTCCTCATGAAGCCCCCACAAACATACCAGGCAACCTCAAAGCCTTCACTGGTGTGGACTCAAAGCTCAAAGCCAGTGAATAAGATGTCAGGTTTGAGGGGACTTAAACGGAACAACACTTTCTTCCAAGTCCGATTTCAAGGCATCTGCCATGGTTGTGGGGGTTGTGGTATGTGCCGGAGGGCAGGCAGCAACACACTGCAGAGCAGACCCAGGAGGGTCAAGCCAAGCAGTTCAGGGATGCAGAGGGGGGTCCTGGAGGGTTTCTACAAGAGTATAAACCTCACAGGTAAATGTGAGGAGATGAGAGGGGAAGGGCCTCCCAACCCTAGCAGGAACACCAGTAGTAAGACATTCAGGGAGGCTGGGGGTGGGGCGGGGAGAGGGCAGCGAAGTGGGGACAGCCCTCAGCAAGGCCCTTGGTGGGGGCAAGGTCCCAGAGTGTTACGGTTGTTGGGCAGCACCACTGTATGGTCTTCCCTTTGTTCTGCTGTGTACATGCAATCATTGAAGTACAACATACATACAGAAAAATGCATAACAGTTTAACAAATATAACACAGACACTTGTGAGAACAGGGAGCAAAAAAATACCACTGCAGGACCCCATCACTTCCCATGAACCTACCCCAGTCTCTGCCCTCCCCCATCACCAGGGAGCCCACTGTCCAGAGTGTGAGGGGAACAGTCTCCCGACCTCCATCAGTTTTACCAGCTAGGCACAGACCTCTAACAATTCAGTTCGGCATTCTCTGTTTTTGAACTTTAAATAAATGAATATTTATCATCTGTGTATTGCACCTTGTGCTCAACATTCTATGCTGGTGAGATTCATCAATGGAGTATCTACAGCTTTTTCATTTCACTGCTGCATAGTAATCTGCACCATAAATATACCACAATTTATTTATCCATTCTATTCTTGGTGGACATCCAGGTTGTTTTCCAGATAGAAGTTTCTTTAGAGTATAGATACCTAGGAGCGGGATTGTGGTTGTGTTAATTATAGCCAACGTGATGGGTGGTTCGTGGTATCTTGGGGTGGCTTTAATCGCATGTCCCTGTTTTCTACTAAGGTTGAGCACCTTTTGCATTTGAGTCTGCTTTGTGAAGTGACTTCTAAAGTCCTATGGTAATTTTTATTGGGTTGTCTATTGTAGGGGTTTAAAAAATATGTTCTGGATACGAGCCCTTTGTCAAGCATATGAGTTGCAAAAGCTGGTGTGGGTTTCCATTCTGTCTATGGTGTTTTACTAATATAAGGTCAAATGTGTCCATATTTTCCTTAGTCATATGTGCTTTGTGCATCTCATTTAAGAAATAATTAAGATGAAGGGCACCTGAGTGGCTCAGCCAGTTAAGTATCTAACTTTTGCTCAGGTCATGATCTCACAGTTTGTGGGTTCGAGCCCTGTGTTGGGCTCTGTGCTGACAGCTCAGAGCCTGGAGCCTGCTTTGGATTCTGTGTTTCTCTCTCTGCCCCTTCCCTGTTCATGATCTCTCTCTCTCTCTCTCTCTCTCTCAAATACATAAACATTAAAAAAAAACATTAAGATGATATTCTCTTTTAAGAGCTTTATGGAGAACTGATTTTTGTGTGGATGTGAAATGGGGGCCCAGTTTGATATTTCTGCCCATGTGGTATGGTAGTCATTATGGCCCAGCACCTGTAACTGAACAGTGCTCCCTTTCACATAGATTTCAATGCTGCCTGGATCACATACCATGTCCATATGTGTGTGGAGAGCTGTTTCTGGGATTTCTCTTCTTTCCATCCTTCTGTCGTCTACCCCATGCTGCTTTCATTTTGCCTTGATTATGGAACTTAATAACAAATCCCGACATGGGGAAAGCAAGCCCTCCCACCCTGTTTTCTTTAAGAAAATGTTTTGGCTTCTGTTGGTCCTTTGGATTCTCATGTGAATGGTAGAATTGGGTTCTCAAATTCCATTAAAATGTTGGAATTTCTATTGGGATGGTGTTGAATCATAACCCGGACTGGGGAGAAGTTGCATCATTACAATAAATGGTCTGTCCATTTATTTAGTTCTTTAGTGCCTCCCCTGGCCCCATGTGTTACTTTTCTAGAATTCTGCACATCTTGGATCTATTCCTACATACAGGGCAACTTATCTGCTAATTGGTTGCATGTTTCCTTTACCCTGCCCCCAAACCATCTTCTCTTCTTTGTATGTATGAAGTCATATCCTATATGGATGTAAAGTCATATCTTATTCTGAAAAATGTCTGTTTCTGCATCCATACTCAGTGCGTGCATTCTAAATATTCCTTGTCTTGAGATTTGGTAAATACACTATTACAGCGACTCCCCATGGGCTCAAATGTTAAACTTGTATAAATTCACACCCTTCATGTCCTTCTTTGGCTTTTCATCTAATCATGAGTACCAGCATCCTTAATGTCCACACACAGGTGGTCCTTCTCTACACTTTGAAATGGCAATAGGGAGACTGTAATAAGGACTGAACTCTCTTCTCTGCCTTGTAGCTGTGTTTTGTTTTGACTGGCAGCAACTAAGGAATCACCCCATCACTGAAGGATTCATTCCTTTCCAAGGATCAGGGCTCCTTTCCAGAACCTTTCCTAGCACACAGCCCTCATCCATACTTTGCTGTGAGAGGAGGAGCCCTGTGGATGGATGGGGTTCAAAGGCTCAGAGCCACTCACCTTTTGCTATAAAGCATTATCACCCTGTTTGTGTGTTGTCGGAGAAGGCTAGAGGTTGTCTGTTACAGTCTGAATGGAGAAGGTCGAGGGGAAGATTCTTCCACCTCTTATCTCACTGCTTCGTCTTGTTTTTTTCTCTTCAGTCTGGCTCCCCAAACAGCTCGCTCAGGAGCAATGTCACCTGAGCATCATCAGCCCCACCTTCTGGCTGTGGGATTCATTCACATCCTTCTCCAAAGCTGTGCGGTCACTGGGAGGGGTCTGGCTCCTGGTTCCTTTTCCCTCCAGACCCACTGTTAAAGTCTGGGTATTCACCAGAATTTTAAAAAGAGTCTAAAGGAATTAAACCCAAAGGGTCTTTTCATTTCTCTCTGAACAAAAAGGAAATGGCCTTATTTTATAAACAAGAATATTATCCTCTGAATTATCAGAGAGCAAAAGAGGACACTCACCACCTGAAAAGTCAAGTGTTGTCCTAAAGAAAAACTGGAAGGTTCTGACAGAGTTCCACCCAATTTTATTCTGTGTGGAGGCCCTGATGTCACATTGGGTTTTTTTCGCCCTTTCTTCAAGTTGGTCCAGCATTCCTTGAAATTCATACCATCTTTGAGGATCACATGTTACAGTTGCAGATGGACATTGCCTCCCCTGCTGGCAGAAGGGAGGAGAAACCTAGCACCAGCAAGAGTTCCTCATTCATAAGCCAAGTTGAAAACTTTGGAATTTGTTGCAGCTTCTTTGTGTATTGCTGACAGCATCAATGTGGTGTGAGAACACTTCGTCCACATGGTCTCTTGATATCTGAGGTCCTGGCACTCTTGCAGGCTGTCTAGTGGACACGATGGACAAAGTCCCGCCAGGACAGCAAGACCAGAAAGGTGGACATTTGGCAGGTGGGAAGGCAGGCTGTGGGGGAAACTGAGGGCAGTAGGGAGCAGCTGGAGGAGGGAGGGCCCTGGTAGGGCCAGGACAAGTTTTCCCTTTGTTTGCAGACTGCCCCCAAGTGCCCCCAAGCTCTTGTCTGTTATAAATGAAATCCAGCAGACCCATCAGGGGGACAGAATCGAGAGTTTTTGTATCCAAGTACAAAGGGGATTTCACTGGGAATAAATTGGCATTTATCAGTGGGGTCAGTTGGATAATTTAACAGATGATGATGGGACAGACAGCTGGGTGGTGTCCACAATAAAAATGGATTAGGGGTGCCTGGCTGGCTCAGGGCATGTAACTCTCAATGTCAGGGTCATGAGTTCAAGCCCCACACTGGGCATGGAGCCTACTTTAAAAAAAATGGATTAAAAAATAGATGGAAACATACCTCAGACCTGACACAGGGGAGATTCCAGAAGAAGCAAAAATGTAAATGTCAAAACAAAATTACATGACATCTTGAAAGAAACTGGGGGAAACAGTTTGATAATCATGGAGTGGGGAAAACCTAAGAATGACGCAAATCCCACGACGAGGTTGATAAGAAGTGTGTGTCCTGAGTCTATCTACAAAGTCAAAATCCAGATGACAAACTGGGAAAAATATTTGCAACTCATAACAATGGGTTAATTTCTCTAATATATATAAAGAGCTTTAAAACAAGAAAAACATCCAGTGGGAAAATGGGCTTGAGGACTTGACTTAGTTCCCAGGAAAGGAAAAGGGAATGGCCATTGACCCTGTGAAAAGATGCTCAACTTCATAGTAAGAGGCAAATTAAAACCGTTTGGCTGGAGAGAAAAGCATTTTCCCCATCAGACAGCCAAAAATCAAAACTTGGATTGGGAGGGCCTCCCTTGTCCAGCTGGGTAGTGCCATAAACCCCACCTCTAAGCTGGACATCAGACCATATTAAAACATATTAAACCTTTGACCAAATGATTCTACTTCCAGATACCTATCCTACAGATAGATATACTTACACATGTGTGGAATTTAATATAGCAGAGCTAAGAATGGAAGTCTGGAAACAGCCTAAACGTTCAGGACAGGAACTGGTTGAATGGAATTGTGGCTGGTCCTAACAAGGGAATACTAGAGATTGTTCAAGTAGTAAGATCAACTTTTAAATGGGGGGGAAAAAAAGGCATAGTGCCAAACTTGTATAGTATATGCTATCATTCGGAGGGATATTATGCATATTTGCTTGTATACGCATAAATTATCTCTGGGGGGATTTGAGAGGATAATCCTGTGGAGGGAGGTGGTGGGAAGGAGCCTTCTCTCTGGGGATCCTTGTAATGCTCTGAATTGGAGCCGTGTGAATATATCACCGATTAAAATGAGAATCAAATCAGGTACACAAGAAACCATGTTGCAGGGGGATGCAGTCATGGGGGGACAAGGGGTATGAGACTTCTCACCTGTAGCTTGGGGATTTGGAGCCCTGTCTGGATGTTTCCAGGGCAGACTTATGGGAATGTGGAGTCCAGATCCCACTGTTCTCAGATGGGAACTGAGGCTCCAGGAGAGAGGGAACAAAGCCAATTTCAAAAAACTGACAACTTTTGTCTCTCTTATGTGGGCTTCAAACACAGCAGAGATGTGCTCACTTAATAAGGAGGAAAAATCTGCGCCAGTGGCTGGTGGGTTTGCATTGTGCCTCCCTCAACTCCCCCTACACCCTAGTTCTGGAATTCTCACTGGAAGGCAGGAGGGCTGGAACCCAGTTTGGCAAATGCTCAGCTGAGAAGGGGAGCTGGGCTGGCAAGATAAAGCTTCACAGAAACAGTTTTGGGGGGCCAACATAGTTGCCTAGTGGGGCAAGGAGTCAAGGAAGATAGTGGCCCAGAAACTTTGGAAACCTCCTCATCTCTGGGGGTCAGATGACCTCCCCCGGAAAATTGCACTATTTCTATCTACTGCTTTAAAGCAGTGGGGTAGCCCTGTGGCACGAGCTCCAGTGGTCGGTGGGCCCTCAGGTGTGGGCCGGGGTCCACAGTGAATGTTTCAGCTGTATTCCTGTAGGGGATGTGTGCCCAGCTTCAGGCCCTCCTCCCTCATTCACCGCCAGCACCGCCAGGCTCTGGGTGGAGAACTTGCCCACACCCCCTAGTCTTTTCTTTGCCCACCCAGGGAAGGGGCTTCATAATTTTTATCAAGACCAAAGTACAGGCATAGGCTACCTGCTCAGTCCTTCCCCTCCCTTGGCAACGTGATCCACATTAATCATGCCCAAGTCTATGCACTGAGATGCTCCAAGGTTGAAGGAATATGTAGGGACATCAGGTGACTCCTTTCATTTCACAGATGGGGATGAGGCCTGGAGGGGAGCAGGGAATGCGCTTGACTGTAACAACCTCTGTGTGATTGTGTGATCGGGTTCCCAGAAGCAGCAGAGGATTGAGGGGAGGCAGGGAGAGGAAGGCCCTGAGGCAGGGGTCTCAGCTGAGGCTGAAGGAGCAGTGGGTCCCTGCATGTGAGGGGTGACAAGGTGGGAGGCCTGGGGAAAAGCCTGCGCCACTGGCCTCTCCAGAATAGACCAGCTGTGAGGCTCCTGCATGCAGCCCTGGGCCCAAAGGCCACGGAGCTGGGTGCAGCCACCTCTCAATGCTCACAGGTTGCTGGGGGATACAGGAAGAGAAACCCCAGCTCACAAGGCCTGGACCAAAGCAGGGAGGCCTTGGCATAGTCCTGCACTGGGTAGCCTCATGGAAGGTTTCCCAGAAGGGCATAGTGTGGGGCTCAAAGTGGGCAGATGGGAGATAAGCATTCCCTGCAGAAGGAACAGCACCCGTGAGGTGAGCTGTGAGGACAGTCAGGTCTTTATTGGCAGATGACATGGTAGCACTGGAGCGATGATGGAGAGTAGGTGGAAGTCTATGTCCCCTCCCCCATCTGTTTCACACCTCACTTGGAGGCATTATTTGGAAATGAGTTTCTGCAGCTCTTGTCAAGGCTCCCTGGGGCAGCCACTAGGGTTTGTAGGGTTTGAGGAAGGGACAGGCTGCTCAATGGGCAGTGGAGCCCTTGTTTTGGGCTAAATGGGGCTGACCACAGCAGCATTTGGGCGGGGGTGGGGGGGGTGGGGGGGGAGACAGGATGCGGCTTGAATGAGATACAGCAGCAGGCCTCCTTGGTGTACAGGGCATTACACGTTCCAGGGGACTTGGAAGTGGGTCCCTGACTCACAGACACTCCCCTTTCCCGAGGAGCCACCACCTTGATCCCCCAGCTGGCCTCAGAGCCTGAGACTTCCAGGTTTCTTGTTGGGGGGGCGGGGGGAAGGGGGCCGGGCGGTGCAGGCCGTACTCTGTTCTCCTGTGGGGCCTCCAGCCTCCCTAGACACAGCAGGAGCCCAGCCTATCTTGTCTCCCTCTCTGGTCTTGGGAGACCCCCATTGTCATGTGAAGCCACAAGGTAAGCCCTAACTGGGAGTGAATGTGTGGCTGACTCCTGGGACATGGCTGGCCCAGCACTGGCACACCCAAGGAAGCTAGGGTCTGTCCTCTTCTGTGAAATGAGGGAGGTGGACTAGATGCTCGTGGAGACCTGTGCCCTTACCCTCTCCTGACCATGTATGGTGTGGGATCTGAGAGCTAGACTCTAAGAGCAGATCTGAGCACACCCAGAAGCAGAAGAGATATTCTGTGCTGGGAACTCAGGGACGGGGGTCACACAGGAGCTGAGGGGTCGTGACAAAGGCCAGGGCCAGGGTGGGAGCAGTAGTTGCTCAGATCCATGAGGGAGGCCCCAGCTCATAAGGGAGGCAGATGAGACCTTCTGGCTTTAGCTGGAGCCATACCACCATCCCCACCCCCAGGACAGACACAGATGTGGGGTTCCACGCCCTTTCATTGAGGGAGCTGGAGGAAGACACTCAAGAGATTTTTGTGGAAGAGGAGCATCTCACTCCCAACCAAGATGGGCAACACCCTTCCAGCTTCCCTTTGAGCTGAATACTTCCTCTTTCAAAATGTGACCCCAACCATCACTCCTGTACTTCTGGAAGTAAATCCTTGCTGCCTAGGGCTGAAGGGAACAGTACCCGCCCCTACCCCAGGACCTAGACTAAGATGCAAAGCAGTCCTCAGGTATCTTGATTAGCAAGATGGCAAGCAAGGGTGGGCTGCCCCAGAGGACAAGAGGCCAACCATTCTGTGATGGGAGAGGAAGGGAGGATGCAGATCTATGTGGAAAGTGCCAGCTGACTGCACTCCATAGCCTTGGGGCCTGGGTTGTTCTGCATTTGCCACAATCAGAGGGCACATGGGACTTGTCCTCGGCTTTAAGCCTGGGCTGGGAACCAGGAGTTTCCTGCCCCTGCCTGCCAGGTGTTCACGGTGACACCACAGAGGTACCACATTGGCTGGACCACTGACAGCCATCTCAGGGAAGGAGCTCATGGACACAACAGACCCCCCTCTGTACACACACAGCCCTTGTCACTGCCTGTGGCTCAAAGGCAGGATTGTTCCTCACTCCCTCCAAAGGCTTGGTCCAGGTGACAATGCTGTTCCCTATAGCCCCTCAGCTTTCAAAAGCAAATTCACTTAAATTACATGTTTAAAGAAACAAAAAATCTTCCATCTAAGATGATCTTGCCTCGAGAGACTGAACAAGAGCAAGGGGGTCTTGGGGCGCCTGGGTGGCGCAGTCGGTTAAGCGTCCGACTTCAGCCAGGTCACGATCTCGCGGTCCGTGAGTTCGAGCCCCGCGTCAGGCTCTGGGCTGATGGCTCAGAGCCTGGAGCCTGTTTCCGATTCTGTGTCTCCCTCTCTCTCTGCCCCTCCCCCGTTCATGCTCTGTCTCTCTCTGTCCCAAAAATAAATAAACGTTGAAAAAAAAAAAATTAAGAGCAAGAGGGTCTCAAAGGCACAGAGCCATTAGGCATCCAGTGGAGTCCCCTCCCTGTGCAAGCAGGTAAAATGCACTTGACTTCTCCCACAGGTCAGGCAGTACGGGCTGGCCCTTTGCTTTAGTCAACACACAAGTGCTGGCCCTGGCTGACTAGGGCCAGTTCCAGGCATAGGAATTCCTAGTGCTAGTGGCTGGGTCTCGCTTAGGTGGAGATGCTGTAGGGGCTATGGAGCCTCTCACACCGTGGGCTAGAAAGGCATTCTAGCCCAAAGGCACCTGCTCTGAGCAAGCAACATGGCAGCTGAGGCCCCTATGGCCCAATATGGGTGCAGAAATTGCCCACTATCTTATCATCTCCACAAGGGAGCCCCTGCACTTGACGGGAGGGGCCTTGGATCAGTTAGACTCCAGCACACTGGGCCTTGATACTGATTTTATTGTTGACAGTGCCCCGAGGGCCAGGACCTTCAGTGTCCCTGCAGGGTGCACTAAACACCTGAAGGCTTTCCAGAGGCACTATTCCATAAAACATGAATGGCTTCAAAACTACAGGCCCTGTGTTGTGTCCAGAAACTGTTGTGGTGGAGACCTGGGTGCCTAAGGAGAGCAGAGGCTAGACACAGATTTGAGGGACGTCAGGGCAATATAACCAAAAACTCTGCCTCTTGTGTACCTCCCCACTCCCACCTGAAAGCTGTCCAAAAGTTCCAGAACAGGACTTTCCAGGTCAAGAAACTAGGGAACTAGGGCAGGGTTTGATCCTGGGGAACAGGGAAGTGAAGGCTTCCTTTTCCCAGGGTACCCTTTGCCCATCTGGTAGATGGAGGAAGGTGGGGCTGGGAGAAAAGCCCAGACCCAGCTGACTCTCCAACCTCTAAAGCAAATCAGATTTTGATCCCGATCTCTCCCTCCCTTTCTCCCCCTGACCCGACCCCAGCCAGCCTGAGCCCAGCCAGCCTGAACCCAGCCAGCCTTAGCCTACGTGGTGGCCCCGCCCCCGCAGGTGGGAATGGATTCAACTCTGGGTTCCCGCCAAGGGCACAATCGTGAACCTGCCCTGGGAGGGCCAAGCTGCAAACGGCAAACGTTGAATGGGAGGCTCCGATTTGAGTCTGATTCCTGGGTCTGTGGCCCCGGGCAGGATGCCAATCAAGGCTGAGGCTTCTGCTGGGGGCACAGGACAAGGCTAGGCAAAAGGACTCTAAGAGTAGGTTCCGGGAGGGCACCCCTCCCGCCCTCGGTTCCCCAGTCACTGTCCCGGCCCTGCACCCACTCCTCCGCAAGCCAAGGAAGCCCGAAGCAGCAGCAGCCTCCAAACCGTTTATTTCTCCGGACCTGGAGGTGGGGGTTGCTGGGGGCGAAGCGGGCACAATACTGCGGGCAGCAGGGCCTTGGTGCAGGCGGGTAGGGCCAGCGCGGCCCTCAAGCGAAGGTGGAGTTGTTCCAGCCCACGTTGGCCGCGTTCATGTCGTAGTAGTTGATGTAGATCCTGCGGGGCGTGGAAGCCAGATTCAGCGGGCTGCGTTGTCACGGGCCTTGGGCTGCGCCCCTCGGCGCCCCCACCGCCCCTCGGCGCCCCCACCGCCCCATGGCGCCTCCACAGCCCCACGCACCTATCAGGGCTGACGCGCAGGCGCTCGGCCAGCAGGCCACACAGCAGCTTGCTGTAGGAACGGTTCTGCGCGCCGCCGATCTTGCCAATGCTGTGCAGGCTGCAGAGCGCGCACGGCTCGCTGGAGCCGCCGAAGACCATGAGCTGGTCAGGGACCACGTGCACCGCGATGTACTATGGGGAGACGGGATGCGGTCAGCCGGCCCGCGAGCCCTCGCCTGGGCCCGGGCGGCCACCCATTCCATCCCTTCCCTGCCCAGAGCCTCGGCCTGGAGTCGCCCCCTCCTCGCCCCCAAGCCCGGGACCACCTCGTCCGGCCCGCACCCCTTCTCCCTGTTCTCTCCTGGCAAACCTGGGCCGGCTTGCCGGTGGCCTGCGCCAGCTGCTGAGTGAGCTCGGAAAGGAGCCCGTCCGGCACGGAAGCGCGGGGGACATTGGTGTTCACCACGAACATCGGCATGCTGGCGAAAGAACGGCGGGGACGGGTGCACAGAAACCCACCAACGCGCGAAAGGCTGCAGCACGGTAACCTGAGCTACGTGACCGCCGCCTGGTGCCGCCCAACAGGAAGCTGAGGCCCCGCCTCCTGTGACGCCACAGCCGGCGGACGCCCCGCCTCCGGACGCCCCGCCTACGTGCGGCTGTGGGGCCCTCCCGGCTGGTGGGGTGCTTCAGTCTTCGGAAGCGGAGGCCCCGCCCCTGTGCGGCCACAGCTCTGTCCTGACTGGTGAAGTCCAGGCTGGCGGAGACCCTGTCTTGGCGGAACTTGGGTTGCTGGCTTCCTGGTCCCACTCACCCTCTCAAAGCCGTTCTTCACGCGGCGGCCAGAAATATTCCTATCCTTCGTTTCTTCGCTAGTCCTTTACTTTAGTCACTGACGTTTATTCAGCGACGTGTGTGTGCCAGGAGTTCGAGATGCAGCAGTTAACTGAGCACGTGGCCCCTTGCCGCCCGCCAGGAGCTCACAGCCAGCAAAGTAGATGAAGTCCCAGCCCATTCCACCACACGCACCGAACCTTTGTGTGCCCTGAGTTTCCAGGGCTACATGTTCCCCAAGGCTGTAGTCCTGGGCCTGTGTGTGTGTGTGTGTGTGTGTGTGTGTGTGTGTGTGTCTGTGTGAGAGTGATGGGGAAAGGTAGGCATTGCTGCAGGTAGAAGGGGGCAGCCAGAGTAGAGTCAGGGGCAGCATCCAGGTGCCTTCCCTGCACCCTTGCTCTTTAACGTAAGTGAGCATGCTGGGAGGTGCCAGGGGGAGGGGCAGGGAATAAGAGATGAGGCTCAGGCAGGGCTCCATAGGCCAAGCAGTTAACAGCTCTGTCTCGGAGCCCCTGCTCCCCTGGGCAACTTCTCTGCAGGTCTGGGAACTTTAGCTCCTCGGGGGAAGCCCCACCATAGTTAGGTCCTCTAGGAATGCCCTCCCTGAGAGTCTTGGTGAATTCTTTCCATCCCTTCCACCAATGGTAAGCTCAGGGGGCATCTAGTGGGTAGCAAGCATACAAGAGACACAGACTGAATACTGGTTGAATGAACGAATGGGTGAATGAAGACAGTCATGACACGGCAGGAAGAGGATAGGGCAGTGGCTGGATTGGGACCCTGGCCAGGCCTGCAGGCCTTGCCATCCCTGGGAAGAAGGGCTTGTGGCTACGTGGCCACCCCACTTACACTCTGAAGAGCCCCCTCTGGTCAGGGTGCTGTGCTGGGGAACAGATCTCTCTCAGGTGCTCTAAGGGGCACACTGTTTTTGGCCAAGTCCTCAGAGCTCTCCAGGAAGGTCCTGTCTTTGGCATCTGGCAGGTGCTATCCAGTTAAGGTGGCACAGCACACACTGGCCTTGATATGCTACAGCAAGGACACTTGTGCCTGTGGGACCAGCCAGTATCCATTCAAGTAGGTCCCATGGCCCAGTTGTGCAATACCCTGCAAGTGTTTGTTCCTTCACCTAGGCCCCAGGCTGCTTCCTCACTGTCACACCCTATGCCCAGGCCTCCTTACCACTGATGGACTGATGCACTCCACACCATGTCGACAGCTACCCCACCTTCCGAGCTCAGTAGCCAATTCAGCACCTTCTGCTTCCTGTGTCCAAATCCAAGTGCATGACTATTCCTCCCACACCTGTTGGCCTGCCAGTGAAATGTACTTCCCTCCACTGTCACCCTTATCCTTCCCTGTCTCCACCCAGCCCATCACCACCACCACCACCTTAGTTTAAACTAGCTGGCTTCACCTTTGGCCTAGCATGGACCCTGTGATAACGCCATGGTGGACTGTTCTTCCTGGGAGAGGAGTCTATTTCCCTGCCCCCTGCCAGCGGACCTGGCCATATGACTTACCTTGCCCAATGAAATGCAAACAGAAGTTACGTAAGTGACTCCAGGAAGAATATTCAAGAGCCTGCACCTGCACCCGGTTCTCTGAGATGGTGGAAGTGTGACAAGATGGATCCACACCAGCAAACACCAGCAATGCCCCTGTAGGTGAGCCACTGCGATTTTGAGGTTTACTGTAGCATAGGGCAGTCTTCCCTAATCAGGACAGCCTACTTACTAATTACCCTTCCCTTTCCCAGTAGCAGTCAGTGCCATCTTTCTAGAAGGGCATCTGGGGAGGTGATATCATTCACAGGCCCACCCCTTACTAGCTTGGACACTTGACTCACCCCCTCTCTGAGATTCAGTTTGTTCCCCCACCTGTAATTTGAAGATAGTAGTGTCCACCTTACAGAGGAGTGTTCTGAGGACCAAGCGGCCTAAATACTGGTGATAGTCCCCGCTGATATTAGAGGTAGTACTGTCACAATGCCCTGGCATGTCACAATGCCCTGCCCCACAGTTTGCACCCCTCCCCCTTGGTCCCTGAGTCTGTGCACTGTCCTTAGGGACCATGCTCCTGGCTCTTGGCTCTGGCATTGGTCCTGAAATGTGGTTTGCATGCACTTTACCTTATCTACCTCAGTTCCTTGGGAAAGCCCCAGAACCCCTGGCTTTAATGTGGTCCTGTAACATGTCCAGCACCTCTCCTTCCTTTGAGGCCATAACCTTATTCCTATTTGTGCGTTAATGTTTCCTTGCCAGGTGGTAAGCTCCATGAGAGAGGGGACTGGACTGTCTCTTTTTGGCCATCGCTGTTTGCCCACCTCCTTGACCCATTATTACCTCAGTGGTAGGCAGAGGGCCTCCAAAGATGTCCATGATCTAACCCCTGGAATCTGTGAATGTTATGTTACACGGCAGAAGGCACCACACAGATGTGACTAGAATTGCGGACCTTCAAATTGGGGGGTCATTATGGATTATCTGGGTTGGCCCAATGTAATCACACGAGCCCTTAAAAGCGGATAATTTTTTCCAGCTAGACTCAGTGAGATGCGGCAGAAGGGGAAGTCAGACTCAAAAGCAGGAGAAGGACTTGATGCGCCATTACTGGCTCTGAAGATGAAGGAGGCTAGGAGCCTCAGTCATACAACCACAAGGAACTGGATTCTGCTAACAGCCTGAATGGACTTGGGAGAAGTGGGTTCTTCTCTAGTTGACCTAGGGACACCTTGACTTTGGCCGTACAAGACCCTAAGCAAAAGACCCAGTCACTTGATGCTGGACTTCTGACCCACAGAAAGTGTCAGATAATAAATCTATGTTGTTTTAAGCTGACAAATGTGTGTTGATTTGTTCTAGGAGCAATAGAAAGGTAATACACTTGGCATTGATAGGGGCTTGATAATTATTTGCTGAACAGCAGGGACACATGCAGTGGGAGGTGTCGGCAGGCTGCTGAGCTGCCTGGGATCATCTCCCCTTTCCTCCTCACTGACCGAATCTCAGTTCTGTTTGATTAGAACACTCGCTGCCCCAGAGCCCCTGACAACCAGGCATGGCCACGTGAAGCTCATGCCATGTGTGAGGTTTATGGGGAAGCAGGTGATTTGCTAACAGAGGTGCCACCCTTCCCTTTTCCTCCTGCCCACTCCCCAAACTTGGACATGACCCCCAGATATGCAGCAACTGTTAGGCAACCATGAGCTGGAAAAACACAGGCCAAAGAGCCAGGAGTGGCAGCCCAGAGGAGCCTGGGGCTCTGAAAAATAAACCCCTCTCTGCTCAAAGCACTGCTTATCAGGGTTTGTGTCATTTGCAGCCCCAGTGCAAGTCCTGGCTCCTGCAGAGGACTTCCTGAGT